>NC_091745.1:9082473-9411223 GCF_043380555.1 Nothobranchius furzeri | reverse complement strand
GTTCCAGAAGTGCAATGATGTGTTTTTCATGGCTTTAATCCTGGCAATGGAGAGGAACAATATCATATATGACATCACACAGTGATGTCAATCGTGATTTTCTTCTTTTAGGTTTAATGGCAGATGGCATAAACAAACCGTGACCTTTGAAGTCTCGAGGGGTTTTGTTATCTCAGGAGTCCAGCGAGGAGCATGGCAGAGAAGCTGGTCCGCGGCTAAGGTTCTCCGGGTGTGTACCGGGAGAAAACTCAAGAGTAAACCATTTAGCTGGCCTTCCGCAACACTCAGGGCTGAGAATGAGAGACCATCTAAAGGCTTAGGGACTCTTTGCAGGTGTTTTGGATTAATTAGCACTTTAAGCCTAAAATAATAAACCTGTTCACCATATACTGTCTGAGATTCTGAATGTGGAGTTTTCATAAGCTGTAAACCTTAATCACTATTATAACATTATAACTGGATTTACAGGTGTCACGTTTTGAAGGGATGTTAGAACCCAAAATGCAGAATCCAGGATGACACGAGGCAGGAGTGGATATGAAGAAAAAAAATCCTTTTATTGTAGGATGAGTCCCAAAATAAAGATAAATCCAAAGGCAGGGAGCCAAAATCCAAAAAAACCAGGGGAACGGGCAGACTGACAGAACAGATCACGCTGACAAACAACAATGGACCGACAAGAACAATGAGACAAGGAGAGGCTTTATACACTGGGGCTGGAGTGATAGGAGACGAGGAGCAGGTGTGTGGGGAACTGGCACAGGTGAAAGCACTAATGAGGAGACGAGCGAGCAGGACACCAGACCTGACTGGGAAAGACACACACACACACACACACACACACACACACACACACACACACACACACACACACACTGAGCTGGGGACAAAAAGGCTGGAGCTACAAGAGAAGACACATAAATGAGACGCAGACAAAGGACACATGAGAGCGCTATGAAACACAAAAGGAGAACCTGGAGTGGGAACTGGAGGGGCTGGGGAACAAAGGGACAAAGAACATGACAACATGTAATGAGTCTGTCTCTTATATTAGTTTCTCACCATTTTATTGGACTTACTGAAATGAATTAACTTTTGCACCATATTCTAATTTTTAGAGTTTCACCTGTATAAAAAATGTAAACAATGTGTGAAGAGTTTTGGTAAATTGTAGCTTTCTGGGCAGTATGAGTTCTCTTTAAGTAACAAATAGATAACACAATTCTTCTAAATTATTAAAGGTTTAATTATTTCACCTCTAACTTCCACATTTAACAGAAATCATGTTCACCATCATGCTCCTGATCATCAAAAAGTAGAAAGAAAACTGAATTTTCCCTTCATAAAATCCACCTGAAGAAGTGAATCGGAACCCTAAGAGTCAAACTACATTTAAAAATGACATAAGGATGTTACTTTGCCTGAAAAAGCAGATGTTTTTTTTCTTTTCTAGATTTCATTACTTGTGTAAAAATGAAAAGAAAATGTTTTCTGAACTTTAAAAAAAATCAAATTTTTGAAATAAAGACTTTTTGTGCTCGAATGAAAGGAAGGTCAAAAAAAGAGACGAAGGGTCAGAAACTAGTATTAGACAGAGTGGCTGATTTTACCTTGAATTTCATGTTTCATCAAAAGTTGATATTTCTTCTTTAGTTATTAGAAAATAAAAGTATTATTTAGAAAGTTCTTGTCACACCCCAAAATACCTCCTCCATCTTCTCATGATTTATATTTTCAAGAGAAAAAGGTTTGACATTTATTTTGTTTTTTTACTGGTCTTCTGTATTTTGGCCAGAAGGACTGAATCCTGCTTTTCCTGCGGTCTTCTCTGTGGAATGGAAGTTCTCGACTCTCCTATTTGATTAAAAGTTATTGGGGCAAAAGTTTCAGAAAGCAACGGCAGTTTCATGTTTATTATCAGTGGAGCTTCTCCAGGTTGTGAATCGTGATCTCTGGGGAAGATTTGTCCACATTTTCGAACACTGATTTAAACCTCTCAAAGCAGTTGTGTTTCTTCCAGTTTTGTTTTTGCTCACATTTTAAGGAGATGACACAAACAGAGACAGAAGACTAATGAGGAGCAGGAGTGGAGTTTATGTTTCTTTCCCACATTTCGGGATGCATATGTATTCAAGTGTGTGTGTGTGTGTGTGTGTGTGTGTGTGTGTGTGTGTGTGTGTGTGTGTGTGTGTGTGTGTGTGTGTGTGTGTGTGTGTGTGTGTGTGTGTTTGAAAGACTGTTACTCTATCAGTGAACTCATTTTTTCCACATTTGATAAACATACATTATTTGGAGCGGGATACTCTCATCATTGGTGAAGTAAACATCCTCCACACTAACCATCACCTCTAGTTTCAACAACAAACACACTCACAGTGTGTTAAACGGTGTTGATGTGATGATTCACCAACATCTACAGAAGATGAGTCCAGTTCAAGAGCTTCACTGAGGTGAAGCCTCCTAAACAGTCTTGCTCTGACAGAAGCTTTGGGACATTTACGGTTTCAAAGGCAATCTATTTTTACTTCCAGCTGCATGCAGGGGCTGTCAATCTAGCCGGTGTCCAGCTGGGCCACTCCCACTCCTGTCATTAAACTCCATGCCTTTGGGAGGTTTTATGTGGTTTAATTTTTTTTTTTCTGTGAGATTAAACCATCAAGCCAAGAACAACTCACTCTTATAACTCCAACAAAGCCAGAATCCCCAGAAGTCACAAATGGATTTGGAGCTAATTCCATAAGCTGATGTTCTATGTGACTCTCTCTGCCAGTGATTATGTGTTTATTTATTTTCTGTCTTTTTTTAATGATGCTAGCTAACAGCTGTGGGGGAAAGTGTTGCTTTTAAAAAAGTTCATCTGCCCTACTCAGTAGTTATTTAAGATTTAAACAGATTACCTGTTCACACAAGGACCTTGATCAGACCAGGAGCAGACCTACTGGGGTGGCACAGGGTGGCAGCTGCCCCTTAAAGAAAGACTTGCTACCCCTGCTCCAGTGGCGGCGCCGGGGGTGGGGGGACTATAGCTACCCCTGGATTAGTCATTGCACCCCCAAGTAGATATTAGATTTTTTTTACAATTTACTTTTAATTTAGCGTGTGGATGTGATAATATTTAACATACAAAACAAAAATAATCAGTAAATTATCATATAGGTAGTAAAAACTTAAACCAAAATAGGAAATTGATGTTAACCTTTGACCTCAGTTTCCACCTGTGAACCAGTGAAAGGTAGAGCTAGTGGTAAAATGGATCGGTTTTTGTTGCCCAAATTTCCACGAGTTCAGTCAGAAACGAATGAATCTTTGGAAGTGATCTCAGACCCACAAAAACCTACGGATCTGGATGAAGAGAGTCAACCCTCAACCACCGCAGCAGTCGAGGGTTTTGCCATTGGAAATGCTAACACTAACGTTAGCTAACCTTGCAACACTATAGATGGTTTTCTGTGTGGCTGTGTGTGTTTATGATTTCATGGAAAAGTCAGCGATTGTTCATATGTTTATGATGTTTATTAATGATTGTTTCAGGTGTTGTTGAGGTTTTGTGCACACATGTGTATCTGCTAGTGTTGAAGGTGTTTTAGAGAACAATAGGTACGCATGACCACTTCCTTCATAGCACCCTCAATAAAAAGACTAGCTCCTTCGTAGCACCTGCAGAAAAAAATTCTGGAGCTGCCACTGCCCAGCTCCCACCCCAACTGGCAGCAATGACATCAGTACATATTTGTTGCAAATTGGACATTATGAAAATGAACGTCACATGTCTGATTACACCAGTTACGAATTAAGCTGATGAAATGATGAGCAAAAACAAAACACATGGCTATGCTAGTACTGACGAACTAACAACAAAGACTGTGCTTCTAAGTGAACAATAAAACTAAAGTTGAGTGCCTTGTTGCAGTTCAACATTTCTTTCCACAAATGGTCTTCTTATACATAAAAGTCTACACCAACTGATTAACTGAGAACCGCTTTCTTTGGAATGTGACCATATGGGTTAAACCTGACTTTTCTGTCTACCCAGACTTCTCGTCTGACTCATATATTTAAATGTCTGTTTATCCACATAAAAAGTGAGTTAGGATTGTTTGGACATATGTTACGGTTGAATTCTTTATTCCCTACAACCCTAAACTCAAACGTGTGACATAGAAAAGGTGTGTGGATAGGAAAGCTATAAAAATAAAGGTACTAATTCTACTGCTGAATGTAGCTTAGAACATTTTTTCGTTGTCTGTTATAAGAGTGGGTGCTGTCAAAACTGTAAAGTCAAAGGTTAACTTTGCAGGGTCAAACTTCCTCAGATTGTTACGAGAGTGTCTAAAAAATACAATCTAGGTCACATAATCTACAAATAAAAGAAACTGACTAATTTAGGCTTGGGGGGCCTAATGTGCAGCCCACAGGCCAGTTGTGACACTCTATTTTTCAAGAATTGTAAAAGTTTGACCTACCAGCAAAATTTGTTGATGCACTTCTAATTATTTTTGTGTTAATAATAATAATAATAATTTATTGATCCCCTTGGGTTAATTCTTCCTTGTTTTAGAGCCGTCCCTAAGGAGCGGTGGGCTGCAGTTTGTATGACGCCTGTGGGACAACACACAGGGTTCAGTATGTGGTCCAAGGACACTTTTTAGACATGTTGCCTCCTGGGACCGAACTGCTCTCCCCGTTAGGCACAGATGCCCAAATGTGATTCATGCTAACGCACGCCTGAAAAAATATACTGACAAATTAAAATACCTTTTTAAACGATATTTCATGCAAAATGTGCACACAAACCACATACATTCAGGGATTAGGTGTTTTCTGATCAAATACTTGTAAACTTTAACTACATAGTAAACATTAGTGAAGACAGAAAGACCTGTTTAATGTTCTTGCAGAAATGTTTTTACAAAACCATAAAGCTACATGACTTTCAATTCGGTTATCATTTTTCTTCAATAAGGGCAAATGTTAGAGACCGTTTTTAATATTTACTTTTTACCGTTTTTATCAATAATTTGGCATGCAGGTTACACAAAAGTGAAATATTTACAGTTTTTTGAGACTCATTCATGGAAATTAATGAGGCAAAGTCATATTGCTGCTGTTGTAAAGCAGGTTGCATCTGATGGCCTCTGGACCCCAGCAAACTCAGTAATGACCCCCTGCATGAATTCTGCAGCAGCCCTGTGTAAATTTAAAAAAAAAACAACACCTTTGCAGCATCTTGTAACTTGTAATGAGTTTTGATGGTTGTGTGAGGTTATTAACAGGGAAGGGTGACGCCTACACACAGCCTTGTTTGGTTGGTAGAGCATCGGTACAAGATTACATGCTGAACTTCATTTTATTTGTTTCCACTAAGTTCGTGTGTCAGCAATGAGGTACTTGCCATGAATTTTTTGTGTCAGCTCATTCATGCCCTCTAAATTCTTCTTTATTAAGAGAAAATGTTTTAAATCTGGTTCACTGGTGAGAAATTGATGAAATGAAAAACGTTTTTGACACAAATTCTTCTGCTGCCATTGAACGTATCTGAGGAAACAAATTTACCCCGGGTTTCCACAGGAGCCGCCAGCAGCACGTTACTGCAGCAGCACGTCTTGCTCGCGTAAGCTGCTGCTTGGCCCTTCCCACGAGGCACGAAGCAGCAGGGGAGCAGCTGTCACCGACAGAGCACAAAGTCACACGAATGACTTCGTCAACAACAAGCAGGAGAAAACTACAACATGGTTTGTGTTTTATGTTCTGTCCATTTTGTAATCGCCAATACGGACCTGAAAAACAAAGGAGACCGCTAGCTAGGTGATAACTTCTCACGGGGCCGCAGTTAGTAACCTTTTTTAAAAGTAAAGCAACCGGAAGACAGTATGTTCTTTATTCTGAAAATCTCAGGAGCTTCTCTCCATTTCCGCGTCCGATTTCCTGTCTTTCCTTCCCCAAAAATGTCGAACTTGACCCGTTTCAGAGGCGTCGCGCGTAGAAAATAGAACCGGCGCGCTCCTGAGACGCGGCCGACTCGCGCTGCTGACGGCTGCCGACGGCTCCGGTGGAAAAGGTTCTGTTGACCACAGCGGTTCCTATCAGCAGCTATGACGTGCTGCTGCAGTAACGTGCTGCTGACGGTGTGGAAAGCCGGGGTAACCGGTAAGAGGAGCAGCATGCCGCGGCCTTTACGCGCCGGTTCTATTTTCTACGGCGACGCCTCTGAAACGGGTCAAGTTCGACATTTTGGGGGAAGGAAAGACAGGAAATCAGACGCGGAAATGGAGAGAAGCTACAGAGATTTTCAGAATAAAGAACGTACTGCCTTCTGGTTGCTTTACTTTTAAAAAAGGTTACTAACTGTGCGTCCCCGTGAGAAGTTATCACCTAGCTAGCGGTCTCCTTTGTGTTTCAGGTCCGCATTGGCGATTATAAAACGGACAGAACATAAAACACAAACCATGTTGTAATTTTCTCCTGCTTGTTGTTGTGTTTACTGACGAAGTCACTCGTGTGACTTCGTGCTCGGTCGGTGACGGCTGCTCCCCCGCTGCTTCGTGCCTCGTGGGAAGGGCCAAGCAGCAGCTTACGCGAGCAAGACGTGCTGCTGCAGTAACGTGCTGCTGACGGCTCCAGTGGAAACCCGGGGTCAGACTAATGGTAATGTTGAATTCCTGCGCTGATTATATCTGTATGCTCTATCTCACAGCGTGTATTTGACAAGATGGCTATTTCTGAACCCTGGTGGTGACACCCTTGTAACTCAATGCTGAGGAATAGTGCGATATCTTACAGTTTCCCTTTGGGATAAGACGCATCTTTGGGTTCATCAATATGTCTTCTACTTATACGTTAGCAGGCACCGTGGGAATGATATTCATCAGAATCAGAAAAGCTTTATTGCCAGTGCCCCAGCGTCCCGAAGCATAGGATTGGTTTATTTAAAAAATCTGCTAAAGTATACATCTCCAGGCTTCACCATGATTAAAAACAAGCACCAATGATGCTGACATATGGGAAGCATCAACTCTCTACTTGTCACTTCCTTCCTCTTCGTTTTCTCTACCATGATGAAGAACCACTGCCTATGTTCATTCTTCAACGCCCTTGCCCATTAAAAAGGTCACTTCAGGTCAATTTAAGGTTTGCCTGTGGGCCAAAAGTGGACTTTGGGCCAATCATAGAGCGACAGCACATGGTTCGCTAATGCGAAAGTGACTAGTACCTGTAGTTGTTCCTATAAGGAAGGAAAGGCTCAGTGGTAATGGACTGTTTACTCTGTTTGCATAGAGCTGATCTTTTGATTCATGTGATTGGCCTCTGACTTAATCAGTCAAAGTATCAATATGTGCACTTGGGTTTAAGTAAACATATTAATAGGTTTAAATTTCTGCTTCCTGACAGAAAAGTAAAAAATAGCAACTATGAGTGGTAGTAGGTAGGGTTACCATCATAGATAAACAGTGATTAGTTAAATAAGCAGCAAATGCATCATTAAAGTTACCAATGTAAAGGAAATGAGTTTGGCTTCAACACAGGAAACGAGTTACCATAACATACTTTTAGTAGCATGCTGTTTGCTTCAATGAGACGTTCAGTCAGGCTTTCTGTGTGTGGCTTGTTGGTTGATGCATGCTGCCTTGTACTATGGAAGCTCAAATGAGAACTCATTACCAGGTTCCCTACATCTCCAGTGAGACTGTAACACACACCAGCTCTTCCACAGCCTGCAGGCATTTATTTCAGACATTTAACACAGATTTAAGGACTTTAGTGTTTGGTCTTCCATTCCTTTTTTGTCAAAATTCCTCATGGCAATAAATCTTATACAGTTGAGAATTCTGACTGGTCACATTTATTATTATAAGGTGAAACTCATAAGTAGTGTTGGGAGTAACGGTGTTACGGTTTAATGCTGTTAGTAACTGAGTTATTTTTTAGGTAAAACCGTAAATGAGCCCAACTTACTGCCAGGATGTGTATTCGAGATATCTATAAGAGCATTCTCACTGAATGAACTTTTCATACATCTGAAATGTTCATTTTAGATTTAACAAAAAGATATTTGACATTATTGTTGTTTTCTTCACATTGTTTTAAGCCCTTTAGTGTTCATAACCCCATCTTTGGATACCACTGTACTGGAGAGGCCAATACCAACATGCAGAGTGATCTTCACCAACTACGGATTGAGGAGTATAGTATAGTTGACCATACTAGTGACCAGTTTCAGTAGGAGGAGCCAAGCCGTTGAAGCTGGACAAGGATTTTCCACATGCTACTTAGGCCTAAAGAAAAAGAAAATGTGAAAATAGCTAATGTGTTATTTATTTATTTATTTATTTATTTATTTATTTATTTATTTATTTATTTTATTTATTTTTCAGAAAACTGTGGGGAAAGAACAAAAATCCAATCCACCAATCAATTCAGAACAAGAATAAAAACAGTGGGAGGTCATTAAACTGGATTTGGGCATCTTCTCTGGGTTACAACTCACACTTTCGGCATTTACTCATTCCTGAAATGTACAGTCCTTATAAGTTGTACCTTGTAGTGAGAGTGATGAATTAGGACAAAAAAGTAAGTACTCAACAAAACACAAACGTTTGTACTTTTATTGCTTTAATAAACCATCTAAATTATGATTTATTTCTTTAAGTTTGTATTTCTTAGCTTTTGCTCTGCGAATGACAACTTGTCGTTCTGTTTGCTTTTCAGCCACTTTGGTGCAAAATCAGAGACTGCAGATTGGATGGAGATGGACACTGAGATCATCATGTAAGTTTTCTTCCTCCTCTGTTAGATGAACAACATGGTTGGGATAGTTGCATCTTCAACATTATTGGACCACACTCTGATTCACATCTGAATCAAACCTGTTTTCTTTCTTATGAAAGACAAAGTCACGGTGTCACCCAGGCTAAGTTAAACAGAGTAGGATAGATTTCTCTCGGTACAACGATGGAATACAAGCAGAACGGTGCACAAAGTAACAATTATATTTCAATGATGAGTAATTAGTTTAAGCGTTCGGATTCTTTACAGGGGAAAATAATAAATCATCTACTAAGTCAATCTCCACCAGTCATTTCAAGTCCATCATTTAGGAAATAATAAAAACCACAGCACTTTAGACCAGTGAGTCGTGGAGGATGGCTGCTTATACTGAGCCAGGATTCTCTGGAGGTTTCTTCCTGTTAAAAGGGAGTTTTCCTCTCCACTGTCGCTGCATGCTTGCTTAGTATGAGGATTGCTGTATAGTCACTGACACTAGTCAGTGACTTGATGCAATTTGCTGGGTTCCTTACATAGGAAACATTATTTCTGATTGGCTTAATGAACTGACCTGAATTGGAATGTTTATTATGTGAAGTGCCTTGAGACAACTCTTGTCGTGATTTGGCGCTATGTAAATAAACTTGAATTGAATTGAAGTTAAGTGGGCTGGTCGGGACTACAGTACTGGCACTTTAAAATGAAACCTCCTACATTCAAACTCATATTTCAAAAGAGTTTAATGTGAATCACAAAACAACTTCTCATTTATTTCTTGTTTCTGGAACTGAATTTTCTTTAACTGCATGGTAGCTCCATTGCAGCGGTCTCAACACCCTTTAACTGTACCAGATCTCCACACTTTCCGCACTTTCTCTGCATCACAAATTCTTAAATTGTGGTTGCCTCCGAGTGCAAGATCTCATACTAAATTAAACAAGTGGTTTTCATAACAGAAGCTAAAGCTCGCTGACCTTACAAGCTCGGTTTAATGTTCCACGTCATCTACCTGTCAGCTCTGCTTGCTTGCAAATTGTAGTTCTTTATAAAGATTTGTTTTACACACTACCCAGCTCCACAGAGTTGAAAGGACACCTTATAAAGAAAAGCAGGAGATTAAGTAGCTTGTGCTTCGTTTCCGTGAAGTCAGGCTGGTCTGGTCATTAGATGGAGCCCTACCATAACCGCATTGGCTGGATCAGCTCACACACACCTCTGTAATGGCTCTTAGAGAGGCCACTGGTTGGCCCAAACTCTTTTATAATAAGAAATTTAGATTTAAAATAAAACAGACATGCAGCAGCTCCAGCTGAGTGTGGTGTTGTACGGTTCGGCAGAGTAAAACCAGGGATTTGTTAGACATCCGCAATGGGAACGATGACGGTACTGAAGTAGGAAGATACTCCTTGTGAGATCATAGCCTTGGTGCCTGTCCAGACATCCACTTCTGTGTTTTTACTCCCACGTGCAACTACTTCACTCGCCTCTTCTTGGCTGTCTGCGTCCCTGGCGCGCTCGTTTTTGTGCTCAGCTGCAAGGTTTAGAGTTTGATCCGATTTATCTTTTTTTTTCTCAACTGCAATGGCGGTGAAGGGGACAGCCGCTCTGTACAAAAAACGGGATTAGACATTGTCATCACCTTCTTCTCACCCAGAGCTCAACACACTCGATCACACTGACAGCAGGTCCCAGCCTTTCCAAGCTGAAGCCAAACACATTCCAGAGCGCAGAGAGACAGACAGGTGAACCCTCGCTGAAACGGGGCTGCCGTTGTCTTGTTTCTGAGATCCTTGCAAAGTGCTGCTGCCCGCTTCCCAATCTAACAAACTTGCATGCATGGAAAGCATTAACCTCATAAATCCAAGCTTCCTTTGGATCACAAGTCTTCCTAAGCACAATGCCATTCCTTAAAAATGGAACCCAATGAAAGCAGCTGCAGTAAAAGCTTAATGCATTGTTCTGCACCTCCACAACTTTCTCAGGTCTTTATTAAAGGACTCGTTGGGGCGCAAAGATCCTCATGCCGTCCTAAAACGTGACGGGAAAACAACCATGCTCTTTCATTTTAATGGCTCACACTTTATTCTTCATGTCAGATCTCCCTCTTAAACATTTCAAGAGCTCTGATGTTTGAGTGTACCACGGTGGTATGAGACTAACGTTTTACATATATGGATCATAATGAAATTTAAACCAGAGAAGGTACCACACCGACTTCCATTTTCTGTTCTATTAAATTAAAGCGAGGACTCCAGCGCCTTAATGCTTCCCATAAATCCTACAAATACAGGCAAATCCTCTTTTAGTTCTTATAATTATCATTACAAAATAGCCCTTTGTTTTGCAGTGCTCCTTTAAAAGAGAACTCCCGTTGCAAACCTCAATCTTTCTCACACACCCAATTAAACAACAGGGCCATGATTTTTTTGTGCCAGCCACTGGAAAGTAACCACAAAAAATATCCCAGGACATTGTTTTTGGAGTGTTTCTCCAAAAAGTGGGGGCCCGTTTTCATATTATATTCTTTATTACATTCATATCTCTATTTTCCCACAGTAAATCTCTGACAGAATTCCTGAGCAGACATGGCAAAGAGGTTACTGCACGGCCATCCTTTAGGAATAGGAAAATAGATCAGCTTGTTTTGGATGGAAAACCAGCACTGGGAGGTGTGTGATTGGGATTTACACCATCCTGCCAATGCATCAAGGATAGCAGTTTATGTGTGAATTTAAATAAATGAAAGTATTAATGTGGAAAAACAACAAGCCTGTTTAAATCTTTTACACTGCAGCTTTCTGCGGTGCTGTGCTTGGCTGTAGCAACCACACACAGCAAATTTGAAAGTTCAGAATTAACACTCTCAGAGATAAAATTAACACTTCTTCAGAGTTTACATGGGAACCACTGCTTCGGTGTTAAATCAACACTTTTAAAAGAGTTAACATTTTAACACCATTTCAGTGTAATTACTGAACTCGGCTGGAGTTAAATTTTAACACTAGCAGAGTTTACAAAATACACCTAATTATTGTCAGAACTTTACATGTCAACACTTGTTGAGTTAAATTTTGACACCAAGACAGTGTTAGCCTAACTCTCCAATGGGTTCATTGCACACTACATCCAGTGTCACATTCAGAGTCGATTTTAAACTCAAGTTGTTAATCACCACCGTGATTTAATGAATTTTAATACATTTCAGTGTGCCATGCCAGGAAGCTACCAGGCAGATACATACGGGCAAACCCATGCCTTGTACACCTCATGATTGCAATCACTCAGAGAAAGAGGATCACAAGTAGCAGCAGCAAGCTGAGCATGTAGTATGAACCATGCACCACATTATAATTGTGATTTTTATTGTGACACACAGCGGTCCCATTCTTTTGACCGGCCTCCTCACTTACGGTACAAACATGACACAACAAGCAAAACCACATTTGCAACAGTGAACAAAGTACTAACTAAGAACAACACAACTTCGCAAAAAAAAAAAAACATGCATAAACACCCCAAAATAGAACAAACTAACTAAAAGCATGACTACCCACAATGCACCTCGCCCACTGCAGCTCCTGCAACTCTCTGCACCCAATCGGTCGCTACCAGTCCAACTTTTAGAATAAAGGGATGGGGTCTACAAATTAACTCTGCAGGTGTTACAGCTGCTGTGGGAGTTCAGAGTTAGATTTTCAGGAGTTATTTTGTCCAAAATAACTCCTACAGAGTTGATTAGGAAACACTCCTTTTTAACCCTGGGTTTTATCTCTCATGTCAGTGTTACATATAGCTTGTTTTGGTGTTAAATGAACTATTCTTGGTGTTAAATTGGACCAACACCAGAAAATTAAAGAAATGTTGTTGTTTTCTTTTATTATTACTGAGAACCTCAAAGAGGCACCTTGGATAATTACTGTTGAAAACCACAATTATGTTCTGCTGTGTTATAAACCAGCAGCATCTTCATCCGGAATTTTAATGTGAATTTTACCTCATGGGGCTTTGACCTCAGCCTGCTCACCTCTGATTCCTTGGACCACTGAGACTCTTGCAGGACCATTAAAACAGAACTGAGCTTCATGAGAAAATCAGTTTCAGAAAGCAAGGGTCTCCTCTGAGGTCTAAATCTGACATTCAGCCTGCAGTGGGGTTTAACACTGTTGTAACCACTGGCTGTGCGTTGGCCTGTCTGCAGCTTTTATAAGGCAATTATATAAACTTAGTATTTAAAAGGCTAAACAGTCTGGCTGTACAGTCAGTCTGTGCCCCACGTCTAGAAATTTCTGTGGTTGTCATAAAGCAGCTGAAAGCTGGAATACTTTTCAGAAGAACACTAAGAATTCTGATGTCATAAAATCTGTTTCCACACGTACATTTCTGATTATTTGTGCTGATATGGAGCATTCTTTGTGAGTTCCTCTGACCAACACTAAGCTGTGTTTACCTTGTAAAAATGCTAACAAGTGCGTTTGCTCGCATACTTTTGTTTTCTGTGCTCTAACAGCGCTTGTTGTTCGTTTGTGAGTAAAGCCCGTGCAGTTGTTTTGCCGAGTTCACCCAGTTTGGGAAGAAAATGCACAAAATTCAGCTCCTGATCAAACGTTATCTTGGTTTTCCTGACATTCCATTAATGATGCTTTTTCAACATATTCTTCCCAATTCATAATGGGAAACAGTGACAGCCTTGGTTTTAGTTGACATTTAGTGCAGCGTGAGCGTTCCTGACTTACGTTTGAAAAACATGCAGAATGTGCAAAACCTCTTTTCGGTCACTTCTATAGGTTAACATTACATTTTAGTTGTGTTTTGTAGCATGATCACACATTTGTTAATAATGTAAACAACACTTGGAAACTATAGAAAAACTAACAGAAAACAGTTCAATGCTAAGTAAATAAAATAAATAAATAAAATAAATAATAAACAAAGCTTGTGCATTTCTGAAACTAAACCGCCAACATCTCCTTCCTAGAAAAACTGCAGGGTGAGTCGGTTTTGTTGTTTTTTATTACCGTAACTTTAGGTGGGGTTGCTGAAAATTATTTAAGTCCTTCAATTTCTCTCCTTTAATTTGTTTTTTAACCAACCAAAACTGTCAAAAGATAACAGTCCAGACCCTTTGGCTGTCCCCTTCCCCGGCCGCTGGCCGGCCATCAATGAAAGATAACTGATCCTGTTAGGCTGACATCGACTCCGTTGAGCCGGTCGACTCCTCCTTTTCCCCTCCCTGCTGAAAGCACAGCTCCTATTGATCTTATCCTTTAAGTGTTACCATAACGTCTCTCCACAATAGTTTAAACTGGTGCTTCACTCCCCCATGATTAATAAAAACAGTCTCAACAGGGAAAGTATCTTCTCAAACTCATCCGTCTTTTACTCATGATGTCTTTCGCCTTACGTCAGCCAACTGACTTAACGACCATTTTCCTTTTTTTTTCACGTACGTACCTGTTTATGCGTCATGGATTCCAGCAGAACATAAAGTCTCCACTTGAGAGATTGAATTCAGCTCTGTTGGTTTTTGATCCCATTGCTAGTCGAATGTGTGGCCCCTGTCTCCACTGTTGATACCTGTGATGCACTCCGAGTACTTTTAAAAAAAAATGTTTAATTTTAAGAGGGAAGCAGTCCATTTATGGCAATCAAGCTCTGGCAGAAAAGCTTTCCATGAAACCTAAGTACCCCTCCTGAACAAGCTGCTTAATGGACTGCAGATGCATTTCAATAGAACACTCAGAGCTAGGTGACATAGCATTATGTGGTTGCCATAATCTTGCACAGACACTAAAAGTATGCAAAGGTCAAGTTGTTTCCTGTTTGCTATTTCAGACTTTAATAAAAATCATTTGATTAGAAAGCCTTTAGAATGTAATTATTATAAATTGAATATTACTTGACCCGTTTATAGAAAAGGTCACACTAGCCGGTATGGCAAAGCAAACCTGCCATACATTTCTTATTCCTCTCACGTTTCCCACAAACAGCTCGTCTTCCAGGCGTCATGCGATCACGTAGTCCTGGGTTGAGTTTTCAGGTCAGTGATTTAGATTTGGTAAATCATTTTGCTCAGGTTCTTGACGTGAAGCACAAAGAACACAAATCATTCCTGGGCAAAGCCATATGGGAGGCTTCATGTCTAAAGACCGCCATAATAACGCTGGCCTAGAGCCAACTTGTACAAGCTGTTGGATGTTTTTTTTTCTTAATGACTCGCACCTGAACGCGTCTCGGTACCTTCGGTGCATTTAAGGGTTTGCAGAACATTAGGAGAGCATTTTTCGTAGTGTGAGTGAGAAAGAGAGCCTTAGCTGGAGCTTGAGTGTCATTTTTCCGCATACATGATGCTGTTTGGGTGTTTGTCCACGCTCCTACATGTGCAATCTGGTTGAAATAGCTGAATTAGCTTTAAGAGATCAAAGCAGTAATCTAATCTTATTCTTACAAACACACTGCAATTTGCACAGGAAGTTAGATTAAGCTTGTGTACCCATGTTGGGAGCTGAGCCCACCTCAGTGGCAGATAGTTAGCTGATTAAATCCCAGAGGGCCAATAGCCAACCTAATACTGCTGCTGAACAGCACACAAAAATAAATACCTTCCATTCTGCATTTGCATGTAAAGACGGGTAAAATAGTGCATAATCAACATGGGGACTGCTGGACTTGTGTGGTTTGTTCTGTTTACACACCAGTTTCCACATAAGTGCATAAACAGCAGCTTTTACTGAGGTTTGGAAATTATAGATAAAGAACAAAGAACCAAAAGCACTTTAGAGGGGGCCCTTCTCTTTACAGACTCCTCATCCAACTGTTTACCCTCAGATACAATTATTCAAAACACAGCCACAAAAAAACTGGAGTTTTCTTGACTCCAAATCTTCCAGACTCTTGTCCAGGTTTGATATTTTGATTATTACTATTTTCTCATTCAAGTGATGTTTCTAGCTTTAATGAAAGACGACATACATAGATTTAGTTTGGACACAAGCTGCCATTATTGTGATGAACCTACAAAACACAGTGGCCCAATAGTTTAAATCATCTAGCTCAAAGCAGAATCCCGGACAAGTAATCATTGTTTCCTCCTTGGGATTATGGTCTGGAATCTCGTGAATGTTTTATACAGAGTGAGCCTAATGAATCCTGACACGGTCATCGGATGTGTGACAGTTCTGTAAACAACCTTTTTACATTATTTATTGAATAAGAAGCAGCTGCCTGCATCAGCTAAATCACTTGTCGCCAAATAAAACACGTTAATCACTTTAGCAGCTTTCTGATACGATCCGCTCGAGTGTTTGTTTAGATAAAATCCAGGTGGCGACTTTCTTTGGCGCAGTGTAGAGTAGAAAAAACACTCCCGGAAAAGCAAAAGAAGGCACTGAATCCCTAAAACTTTCTCTCTTTTTTTTCTAATTTCTCAACTTTTCCACATGATCCATTAATCTTCCCATGTTGGTTTAGTGCTATTGTGCATTTATTTCACACACGCTGTGGGGTGCACGGCAGATACAGAAGATGTGGAACAGTTGATACAACAAAGTAGAAAAAAACAGCACATCAAGGCAAGACTAATTGAGACACAGATTTACCGTCCTCGTGACTCAAAGGAGGAAATTATCAGGCTTGAGGTTCCTTCTGAATATGACCTAAATCTTGGCAGAATTCCCTGCTAAATCACTATGTAAAGAATGTGATTTCATTCAATTTTACACTTGTCCCTTGGAGTTTAATGCATTCAGACAGTGAATAATGATCCATGTAAACTACCATCACATTTAAATGAAAATGTAGACACCCTGGGTAACCATACACACTGCTCAAAAATAAAGGCAACACAAATTAAGTCATCCTAGACCTGAGTGAATGAAATATTCTTATTAAATACTTTGTTTGTTACATTGTCGAATGTGCCGACAACAAATCATACAAAAATTATTAATGGAAATCCTATTTTTTTTACCCTTGGAGCTCTGGATTTGGAGTCACACTCAAAAAATAATGTGAAAACGCATTACAGGCTGATCCAGCTGTGATGTAATGTCCTTAAAACAAGTCAGAATGAAGCTCAGTAGTGTGTATGACCTCCATACAATGCCTGGGCATGCTCCTGGTGAGGTGTCAGATAGAGTTGTGCTGTTCGCGAACGAACCGATTCTTTTGAACGTCTCATAAACATGAACGATGCGAGCCGAGTCGTGGCTGGGGGGGCGTTCTTTTTTTCCTACGCGTGTTTCACACAGATGCACACAAATGAGCTCCTCCGTGAGACAGAACAGTTATAGGGGAGGGGCACACCCAGTAGTGATGTGACGTACACGAACGAATCATCTTCCGGTACCAGAAGTCGGTAAAGCGCACCCTCTCAAACCTCACCCACCGCTGTGACGGATGTAGGAGGGACGCTTCCCAACACCGTGCACCCTCACGGACACCGGAGCAACACGCTGCTCTTAATACAGCCGCATGAGGTCTAGCCTAGTCTTGCATTAGGAGGAACCCAGGGCCAACAAGGGGTCTGAGGATCTAATCTCGGTACCCAATGGCAGTCAGGCTACCTCTGGAGAGCAAATGGAGGGCTGTGACACACCACAAAGAAATGCCACCTTACACCATAACTGGCCCATTGCCAAACCGGCCATGCTGGAGGATGCTGCTGACAGCAGAACGTTCTCCATGGTATCTCCAAACTCTGTCACACCTGCTCAGTGTGAACCTGCTTTCATCAGCGAAGAGCACAGGGCACCAGTAGCACAGGGCACCAGTAGCAAATTATCCAATCTTGGTGTTTTCTGGCAAACGCCAAGCGTCCTGCACAACCCTAACCAGCGAACGTCATACCACCCTCATGGAGTCTGTTTGTGACTGTTTGAGCTGACACATGCACATCTGCGGCCTGCTGGAGGTCACTTTGCAGGACTCTGGCACTGCTCCTCCTTGCACAAAGGCAGAGGTAGTGGTCCTGCTGTTGGGTTGTTGCCCTAGTACTGTCATGACTTGTGGAAGGCGTCTAACCCAAGTCATGCAGAATCAACACGGGAGTCAGGAGGTAAGAAATTAAAGTCTTTCTTAGCAAAAACGGAAACCAAAGGAGCACTGGAAATCCAGTGATTGAAGCCGTGAGGCGGTGTTCAGAGTCCTAGCTCAGCGAGCTGTGGGGGAAGTGGTGGGCCGAGGTGAACGAGTGCGGAGACTCAGCCGGGCGGGAGGTGAAGAAGCGGGGAGGGGAGATACAGGAGCCGTGGAGGAGGATGGGACGTAGTATGAAGATCCGTGGTTTGTAGCAGAGTAGGTGAAGGTAGTGATGATAATCCAAGATGGGGCAAACAGACAGGGGTTCAGGAGCAAGTTCAAAGTCGGAATCCAAAAACAGTCCAAGGTCAAAATCCAATAATCCAAAATACGAGAGAGCAAAACTACTAGGAGTCAAATGAGTACGAGTGGCGGCGTTACCAAAAACTGGAGTAATCATCCAGCTTAGAGTGGTGTCTCCATCCTCCTTTTAAACCCAACCTCCTAATGACTTATTTGGCACAGCTGGTACCGCCCCGCTCCTCACCTGTGGAACACAGAACCTCAAAGATGGTTAATCGAGGAGGCGCACTCACCTCGGCACGAGATTCATGACAAGTACCTGAGCCACTTGTGTGGGTTGTAGACTCTGTCTCATGCTACTGTAACCGGATTACAGGATACAATAAGATAATTAAAAGAAAAAATAAACAAATGGGCCAATAATTAGGTTCGGGGAGAATTGGAGGTTGTTTAAGAATGACTGGAGTCACGGGTATAGCATGAAACGGTTTATATACTAAATTTTAATAATAATGGGAAATATAACACATAAAGATAACACACAAAAACAGATGAAAACAATCGACAATAGTAAAATGGTCGGTATGAGATTTGATCATATGAGTCACAAGTCAGCCGGCGTCAAGTCAAATCCCCACGCTTGGGGTGAAAGTCAGAGTCCGGTGGTGCGATTTTTTCCTACCACACCGTTGAGATTGTTCACAGAAGAGAGCAGTCTGCTCTTCAGTTACTTGAGATGTCCTGGTTCGTTCAGTGGTTAAGGCTCGCCATCTCCCTCGTCAGGAAGAAATCCAGTTCTCGTTCCAAGTGAGTGATCATAGGAGTCGGGATCAAACCCAAGGAAAAAAAAAAACCCAGCCTGTAAACAACAGGACTGTTAGCGAGTTGGCATCGACCCTTCTCGTCACATCACAGCATAAAGTCTTACAGACTTAAACAAATGCTTCACTCTATTGGCATAGCCAATCATGTTTGGGTTCACAGTTCAACTAACATAACATCAATTTGATTGTCTATTAAAATAATTCTCAGTAGCTCTGGAAATATAATTACATATGACAACAATTGTTCAGCTCAATAGGCTCAGTTAGATTCTATTACTCTACACTATTCAACAAGAAATACATTCATGACAACAAGGATACATTTAGTTGTGTTTCTATACAGCATTGTGACACCTTGTATATCTGTAACACAATAAATAAATAAATAAATAAAATGTTCTATAACAAAATTCAACAAAATATAAATTCTGGTCCTTTGGTCCACCTTTGTAAAATAATTCCTTCCTAATCAGTTAGCTTTTATTTATTTTTATTTATCTATTTTTTTTATTATTAAATGTTTGGTTAAGGGACGCATTGCTAATTCTATGGCGTTAGCTATAACGCCCCTGAGGACCTTGTACATCTAGGCCGTACCACCATTAACTGGCGGTTTGAGCCGTTAACTCCTGGGAATCCCATATGCCCTACCGCCGTTAACTGGCGGTTTGAGCCGTTAACTCCTATATGCCCTACCACCGTTAACTGGTAGTTTGAGATGTTAACTCCTGGGATCTAACGTCTAGCAGCCCACTGCTGTCACCTCGGTTGCTGTAATTAGCTTTTTGAATTTAATAATTTACTGAATTTAATCTCATTCACTCACCAACGCGCTCCAACGGTTCCCTCCTACAGAGGATTGGTTCACTCTGTCGTCTCCACACAAATCTATAAGAATGGAATTAATTTGATAAGCTATTTAAGTTTCCTTTTTTTTTTTAAGTTGCATCGTTAGCTTTTTCTCTTCTTTTTTCTTTACTCACCGCGTTGGTTCCAAGTTCCTAGCTCTTATTAGAAGGAGTCAAGTCCGCCTCTCCCTCTATCTATGCGGCACCCAAATCAGGGTTCTTCACGGCCTCGACCGTTGTTTTTTTTCTCTCTCTCTCTCTCTCTCTAACCGCTCAGTCTTTGCTTTCTGTATCTGCGTGCTGCACAGCCGTTTGTCTCTCCTCTCGCTCAGCTGCGTCGCACGGTTTTATTTCGCGGAGGCGGGACTTATTTCTCTCAGCCAATGAAATTTCAGATTCCCACCTGGACCAATAGTATACAGCTTTCCTCTTCTGTTTCTGTTAGGGATGTTCAAGATTCTTGTTTTAACCGATGTTTAATATTAAACTCGTTATTTTAGTTATTCACCCTTCCAATAATTCATTATGAAATTATCTATTAGTTAATTAGATATCTATTAATTAGTATTGTTAATTTCCTTAATTTATATTTTATATTTTATCTAAATTGAGGATGGATCATATTAGTAAGCCAATTAGTTAATACCTCATTAAGGTTCTAGCTTCTGGGTTACATCCTCCCCCATTAAATATCATGCACGTCCCTGTGCATTGTTTCTACTGGGTACACAACTTCTTGAGTAAGAGAGTCAATAAAAGCTTTATTAAGTCCTTGGAAAAGGGACCTAACTACGGTCACTAGTGGATTGCCCAATTGAGAGTAAGTTAGTCTTTGAGGAGGCTGACTACTTCGTTCAGATCTCCTGACATACATCTCTGGTTGCACAGTATCATGCTCATCCGTTTCGGTTTGATTCTCAACTGAGACAGGACGAAGTGAGCTCTCTGTTTCCGACAGAGCTGATGAGCTATTCTCTAAGACTTTGGTCTTTTCAGATGTATGTGTCTGATCGTGTATGATGGGTTCAAAACTTACATCACGTTGCTGCGACTTTAGGACACCATCCAATTGAGGTAGGTTTGTGTTAGTTTCATCCCCCGTTTCTACGTCAGGTAAGTATACTTCGTTTTTTTTCGTTTTTTCAGGTAAGTATGTTGCTGCTTCTTTCACTCTTTCAGGTAAGAATGTCGCAGTTTCACTCATTCTGTCAGGTAAGAATGTTTCGGTGTTGATGCCTTTGTCAAGTAAGGACAATTCAGCATTTTCATTACCAGCTAAGGTTGGTTCCTTGCGATCCCCTGTGTGTAAGGATAGTGTGTTTTGTTGTTGAATATTATTTACCGGTCCTGAATCTGCTATGAGTTCCCTATTTGGCAAGGTGACCGCTATTTGATAGGATGGTCGGTTTAGCACTTGTGGAAGATCAGAGTAATAAAACTCATCTACCTCTTCGTCAAGTGGCTCATCTGGGTCAGGTTCTAAGGCTGAACTCTGTCTTGTATGAGGTCTGCTAGGTTTCGTAACGCGTTCTGTTTCATTTTCTAATGAAGAGAGAAAACCACAAGGCAGTAAAAGATCTCTGTGGAGTGTTCTGTTGGGTCCTTCTCCGTTCTCTGGTTTTACAGTGTATACTGGCAAGTTTTCCACCTGTTTGAGAACTATATACACTGTTTGCTCCCATTTGTCTGCTAATTTATGCTTTTCTCTTAAGCGAAGATTTCGGACTAAAACACGATCTCCCACACCTAGTGTGGACTCACAAATGTTTCTGTCGAACCGTTCTTTGTTCTTCCTCGCTGTTTTTTGAGAGTTTTTTATGACAATGTCATAACTCTGTTCCAGATGACTCTTCAGTTCTTTAACATACTGAGAATGAGTTATAGAGGGCTTGTTCAAATGCGGTAACCAAAAGGCAATATCTATAGGCAACCGAGGCTGCCTACCGAACATTAGCTCGTAGGGAGAGTATCCCGTCACGTCATTTTTTGTACAATTGTACGAGTGAGTAAGTGGTTTTACAAAATCGCGCCAGTGATGTTTCTCAGTGGCTTGTAAAGTTCCCAACATGCTGAGTAATGTACGATTGTACCGTTCAACGGGGTTGCCACGAGGGTGATAAGGGCTCGTTCTGACTTTACGGATACCAAGTAAAGAACAAAGTTCCTTGATTGTACGTGATTCGAAATCCCGTCCCTGATCACTATGAAGACGCTCAGGAAACCCGTAGTGGACTAAAAAATGTTCCCACAGGTTCTTCGCGACGGTGGTGGCTTTCTGATCTTTGGTTGGGATGGACACTGCATACTTTGTAAAATGGTCTGTAATCACTAAGACATCTTTAGTGTTCTTACTGTCTGGTTCTATGGAGAGAAAATCCATGCAAACTAACTCCATAGGTCTGGTGGTGGTAATACTCACCATTGGAGCAGCTTTGTCAGGGAGGGCCTTCCGACGGATACATCTTTCGCAAGTTTTAACTTTGATTTCGATATCACTAGCCATTCTTGGCCAGTAAAAACGGGACCGAATGAGATCTGTCGTACGTTCAACCCCAAGATGCCCCATATCATCATGTAGGCTTTGCATGACTGTTGAACGTAATGAATCAGGCAAGACTAACTGCAATGATGTCTCTGGTCCTAATTGGCGTCTCCGGTACAGTAAATCATTTTGAAACTCAAACCGTTTCCACTCTCTCAAAAGGTTAAGAACCACCGGGGGTTCTGCAATAGTATCAGTTGGCGGTTTATTGTCAGTCATAAGCAGCTGAATGACTCGGCCAATGGTTGGATCTTTCCTCTGCAAGGAGACAAGGTCAGCATGGTTATACTTGGGCACAGCAAAGAAACTGTCACTATTGTCTTCCAACTGGAATAGGTCTGGAATGGCCGCTGCAGACATGGCAAGTGACTGAACTAAACCACAAGGAGAATCAGTCTCATCCAAGACCATGTGCTTTTGGCATGTTGCCTTCACTGCTTCGGCTTGAAGTTGAAGCTCGACTTCTTTGACAGAGGATAAAAGATGAGATCGGAACTCATCTAGTCGTTGGCATTCCTCAGTGAATTTTGAGTTGTCTTCAGGTTTATCATGCAGCCTCCTAGACAGGCCATCCGCGTCAACGTTCTGTGTACCTGCACGGTATCTGATGTCAAAATTATAGGTGGACAACGCAGCTAGCCAACGATAGCTCGTTGCATCGAGTTTTGCCGTTGTTAAGAGGTAAGTTAACGGATTATTATCAGTAATGACAGTGAATGTGTTCCCATACAAATAGTCATGAAACTTATCTGTTATGGCCCACTTTAAGGCTAGAAACTCCAACTTGTGCGCAGGGTACCTAGTTTCACTAGAGCTTAAACCGCGACTTGCATAAGCGATTACCTGTGTGACACCGTTTTGCACTTGGTATAGCGCTGCACCGAGTCCGGTCGTACTAGCATCTGTGTGTACTAGATATGGGAGTTTTGCGTCAGCGTAGCCAAGAACTGGCGAAGTGGTAAGTTTTTCAATAATAGTTTGAAAGGACTTCTCACAGTCTTGGCTCCAACGATTCCCAAAGGGTTCTTTGGGGTTCAAGTACTTTGATCTACATGGTGGTGTTTTAAAGTTTTTCCGTTTGGGTGGATAACCAGCCGTGAGAGATGTTAGTGGCTTGACAATATTTGAGTAATCTTTAACGAAGCGTCGGTAATAACCGGTAAATCCTAAGAAAGATTGGAGTTCCTTCAAAGTCTGAGGCTTCGGCCATGTTTTGAGTGCTTCCACCTTATCTGGATCGGTTTTTATGCCATCTCGAGATACTATATGTCCAAGATAACGCACAGATGTCTGGAAAAAAACGACACTTATCTGGTGATAGCTTGAGTCCGTATTCTCTAAGCCGTTCAAGAACGTGAGAAAGTCTGGTTTCGTGTTCTTCCAAGGAGTTGGAAAAGACGATCAAGTCGTCTAGGAAAACTAACACTTCCTTCAGATTAATGTCCTTCATACACTTTTCCATAACCCGTTGGAAAGTGCTTGGAGCATTTGTTATTCCTTGTGGCATACGGTTAAATTCATAAAACCCAAACGGGCAAACAAAAGCAGTTTTAGGTTTATCCTTTTCACACATCTCTATTTGATAGTAACCTGACTTGAGGTCCATCACAGAAAACCACTGTGATCCAGCGAGAGCAGAAAAGGACTCCTCCAAGTTAGGCAGGGCATATGCGTCGCGAATGGTTTGCAGATTAAGCTTTCTATAGTCTATACATAGACGTACCTCACCATTCTTTTTCCGAACTACCACTATTGGTGAGGCAAATGGAGACTCCGACTCTCTTATTATACCGGTTTCCAAGAGGGCTTCCAAATGTTTTCTCACGGCTTCATAATCATGTGGATGGATCGGCCGAGATTTCTGTTTGAATGGGGTCTCGTCTTTTAAGTTGATGTGATGTCTTATCTGTTGTGTATGACCAAAATCAAGATCGTGGTGCGAAAACACATCGGAGTAAGTGTTAAGTTTGTTGGTGATCCTCCCTTTCCATTCTTCGGACAAGGGCGAAGTACCGAAGTCAAAACTGAGAGGAGGGTTTGAAGGTGAAGTCTGTTGCTGCGAACTACACGCCGCAAGTACTTTCTGATCACTTTTGTCAGGTTCTGGATATGGCATAACACGATCGGCTTTAACTAACTCAGCGATCACACAGTTAGTAGGTAATGTGATGTCATGGTTAGTTTCGTTTCTTAGTACAACAGGTACTTTGTATGGACCATGTGAAGGTAAGGAAATGAGGCAACAGTCTACAATTATACCCCCTGGTAGAGAACCATTGGTGGGTTGTTCAATGAGTGCATAAGGCTCATGCTTGTTTTGGCTGGGTTGCATAAACCCTTCTAGTAACAGTTTTTTATTTGCAGGGAGAACTTCTTGGGTTCTCCCTCGAAGCTTCACCACACCAACTCGTCCATCTTTGCTTTGTTTTTTTCTGACTGCTAAGGCTTTTAGCATGTGTTGGTACCCATAAGAGAGTGCCTTGGAATCAGGTAAGTTATTGGCAGACAATTGCTCATACAAAGGATCGAGTGTGTTTGTGCCAATGAGTAGTGGTGTATCAGAGTTTGAGCTTATATCCGGAACCACTAACGCAAGGGTAGGTAACTCAAGTCCAGACTGATCGAGCTCTTTTGGAAATGTGACACTTATCTCTATGTATCCTAAATAAGGAACTGCTTGACCGTTTGCGCCCTCGACTTCTAACAGATTACTGATGGGTTTAATTGAGAGGTCAGGTAAGTGTTCTTGGTAAAAAGAATTGGCAATGGTGGTTACCTGGGACCCTGAATCCAGTAAACAATTACATTCAACACTGTTAACTGAGACTGTAGCTGTGCATCGCCCACCCACTAATCTTTTGGGAAGTTTTGGCACTGAATGAGCATGAACTGGCTTGCAAAAAAGTCTCTCTGTCCTTTCCTTAGAGGGACTTGGTTCTACTTTAGCACCTATCTGTCCCACGATAGGAGCTTCTACCGGTTTAAAGGAGGAGACTGAGCAATTGGCTTTGACATCTCCCACTCGCGCTGCTTCTGTCTAAGAGCAAGTCTTTTAGTTGCAACTAGTGCTGGATTTGGCTCGTTGCTACAGCTAGAAGCTATGTGCCCATCTTCTCCGCACTTAAAACAGTATCCAGGCTTTGGTCTGGGCACCACTGCTGTTATCTGCTGAATCTGTTTGGGCTCATCTGGAATTTTAGTCCCCACACGGGGTTTTGACTCTTTTTGAGTTTTCTTTGCCTTTTTATCTGTGTTGTTAACCTTAAGCTGTGCAATTTGGCTCCTGAGCTCAGCGATTTGTTTGCGTAAGTCATCACAGTTATCATCTATTTCCAGTTCACAAGTGTTTTTACTCTGAGAGCATGTTGTTTGCACATTTGAATACACTCTAGTTCGTTGTGCCCCTAAGTGTTGTTTCATGCGTGCTGCTTTAGTAGCCTGTTTGTCTTCTTCAGTGCGCAGTTTGAGGAGAAGTGCTGTAAAATGAGGCGGGTTGTCTTTCTTTTGTTCGAGTTGCAGGTTTGAAATCAGCGAGCTGTCCCAACAGCCTCTGCAAAACTGCTTGAGCAGCTGCTGGTCGGCGTCACTGGAGGAAATTCCATTCCTCTGAATAACTAGGTTTAACAAGGTGTATAACCTCTGAAAGTAATCGGAAGGTTTTTCACCACTGTCCTGGTTTGTGTTTAAGAAGCGAGCAAAGAGCTCGTCGCCGTCTTCGACAGCTGCGTAAGCTGAATCGAGATGTTCAAGGTACGTTTCCGGGTCGGATTTTGGACTAAGAGCTTTAACGATGCTCGCTGCTGGGGCTGACAGACTCTCCACGATTCTTCGTACAATTTGGGACTTGGTGAGTGAAGGATCATTTATGCATAACACTACACTACTACGCCAAGTATCATAGTCAGTTTCAAAAGAAGGGTGTGGAACTCGCCCTGAGAACGGTTTTAGTCTGTATTGTGAAGTAGGCGGAGGGATAACCTCACTGCTTTTAACAATGTGTTCCACAATAACTCGCTGAACCTCAGGTGTGTTTAAAAGATTTGGTGGAATGCAAGGGTTTTGTTTTCCAGTCTCTGTAGGTGGACAATTGTCCTTTGAGTTGTTCATATAGTTAACTTCTGGTGTTAAAGGCAGGGAATATGTAACTTGGTCACTATGGAGCATTGGCTCTGGTTCAGTGACTGGTTCAGATGCATGGGTATCCCTTCCTAAAGATTCCCCAATTTTTGCCAGTTCCTCCATTAGAAGGTCTTTAAATGATTGATTGCTACGCGCAGCTATGTCCCTGAGCTCTGACAGATAGGCATCAGTGGCAGATGTGCTAGTTTCTAGACTGTACGCGCTGGCTAGGTCTTGAATATGAAAGAAAACATCTGGGTTCCTAGTACAAGGTTTGTCATAGGGTAAACATTGTTTCTTTAATTCCTTAACAGTGGCTTCATGTTGAAACTCCACAATAATCTGATCACAGTTTGGTAACTTAATGCGCCTGTTAACTGGTCCGAATCCTTCCATAAACCCAAAGACTTCGTTATCAAGGTCTGTATCAGTTAACCCACTGATTAAAACAGCATTTGAAACTTTGACCTTTTCTGTTTTTACAACTTCCATTTTAAAACACTCAAAAGTACCAATAATGCCAAAATGGCAAACCACTGTGACCTCCAGGCACTCTTATGATGTCAGTCAATGGTTAGCTAAGGTAACAACTCTACAATTCTCCTGGCTGGCTCGCCAAGTTTTATGTAACCGGATTACAGGATACAATAAGATAATTAAAAGAAAAAATAAACAAATGGGCCAATAATTAGGTTCGGGGAGAATTGGAGGTTGTTTAAGAATGACTGGAGTCACGGGTATAGCATGAAACGGTTTATATACTAAATTTTAATAATAATGGGAAATATAACACATAAAGATAACACACAAAAACAGATGAAAACAATCGACAATAGTAAAATGGTCGGTATGAGATTTGATCATATGAGTCACAAGTCAGCCGGCGTCAAGTCAAATCCCCACGCTTGGGGTGAAAGTCAGAGTCCGGTGGTGCGATTTTTTCCTACCACACCGTTGAGATTGTTCACAGAAGAGAGCAGTCTGCTCTTCAGTTACTTGAGATGTCCTGGTTCGTTCAGTGGTTAAGGCTCGCCATCTCCCTCGTCAGGAAGAAATCCAGTTCTCGTTCCAAGTGAGTGATCATAGGAGTCGGGATCAAACCCAAGGAAAAAAAAAAACCCAGCCTGTAAACAACAGGACTGTTAGCGAGTTGGCATCGACCCTTCTCGTCACATCACAGCATAAAGTCTTACAGACTTAAACAAATGCTTCACTCTATTGGCATAGCCAATCATGTTTGGGTTCACAGTTCAACTAACATAACATCAATTTGATTGTCTATTAAAATAATTCTCAGTAGCTCTGGAAATATAATTACATATGACAACAATTGTTCAGCTCAATAGGCTCAGTTAGATTCTATTACTCTACACTATTCAACAAGAAATACATTCATGACAACAAGGATACATTTAGTTGTGTTTCTATACAGCATTGTGACACCTTGTATATCTGTAACACAATAAATAAATAAATAAATAAATAAATAAATAAAATGTTCTATAACAAAATTCAACAAAATATAAATTCTGGTCCTTTGGTCCACCTTTGTAAAATAATTCCTCCCTAATCAGTTAGCTTTTATTTATTTTTATTTATCTATTTTTTTTATTATTAAATGTTTGGTTAAGGGACGCATTGCTAATTCTATGGCGTTAGCTATAACGCCCCTGAGGACCTTGTACATCTAGGCCGTACCACCATTAACTGGCGGTTTGAGCCGTTAACTCCTGGGAATCCCATATGCCCTACCGCCGTTAACTGGCGGTTTGAGCCGTTAACTCCTATATGCCCTACCACCGTTAACTGGTAGTTTGAGATGTTAACTCCTGGGATCTAACGTCTAGCAGCCCACTGCTGTCACCTCGGTTGCTGTAATTAGCTTTTTGAATTTAATAATTTACTGAATTTAATCTCATTCACTCACCAACGCGCTCCAACGGTTCCCTCCTACAGAGGATTGGTTCACTCTGTCGTCTCCACACAAATCTATAAGAATGGAATTAATTTGATAAGCTATTTAAGTTTCCTTTTTTTTTTTAAGTTGCATCGTTAGCTTTTTCTCTTCTTTTTTCTTTACTCACCGCGTTGGTTCCAAGTTCCTAGCTCTTATTAGAAGGAGTCAAGTCCGCCTCTCCCTCTATCTATGCGGCACCCAAATCAGGGTTCTTCACGGCCTCGACCGTTGTTTTTTCTCTCTCTCTCTCTCTCTCTCTAACCGCTCAGTCTTTGCTTTCTGTATCTGCGTGCTGCACAGCCGTTTGTCTCTCCTCTCGCTCAGCTGCGTCGCACGGTTTTATTTCGCGGAGGCGGGACTTATTTCTCTCAGCCAATGAAATTTCAGATTCCCACCTGGACCAATAGTATACAGCTTTCCTCTTCTGTTTCTGTTAGGGATGTTCAAGATTCTTGTTTTAACCGATGTTTAATATTAAACTCGTTATTTTAGTTATTCGCCCTTCCAATAATTCATTATGAAATTATCTATTAGTTAATTAGATATCTATTAATTAGTATTGTTAATTTCCTTAATTTATATTTTATATTTTATCTAAATTGAGGATGGATCATATTAGTAAGCCAATTAGTTAATACCTCATTAAGGTTCTAGCTTCTGGGTTACACTACCACTAGAGTGAAAGCACCGCCAGCATTCAACAGTGACCAAAACATCACCCAGAAAGCACAGGAACTGAGAAGTGGTCTGTGGTCACCACCTGCACAACCACTCCTTTATTGCAGATATTTTGCTAATTGCCTATAATTTCCACCTGTTGTGTATTCCATTTGCAGAACAGCATGTGTTAATCAGCGTTGCTTCCTAAGTTTGATTTCACACAAGTGTAACTGACTTGGAGCTTCACCGAATTAAGTGTTCTCTTTTATATTTTTGAGCAGTGTATAATCAGATTTTTGCAGGAGTGAGTACAGAGTACCAGATGCATACTCATCCCTAACTATCAGGCAGTAATGTCACTGAATAATTCAGCCCAGTCCTCATACATAACCTGCACTTGGCCTGTATGTATGCTCAGAACATAAGTACCCAGTATGCTCCTTTTACTACCAGGTCACAAGTCACTCTGTTCCCAAGAAGCTACCTTATATTCACCAAGGACATACCCATTCAGTCCCATGCTGAAATAAGTTGCCACCTTAACTTTTAAAATACGATCTCCACGTGTGTTTATTTAATCAGAAATGTAGCCATTTCCAGTTGATGTTTCTCTTCTTGGGAGAATTGGAGCATAAATAGTGTAAGACGTTCAGTTGTTTTCAATGCAAAATAAAATTGTGATCAGAAACAACAATAAATGCTAAATATTCTTTCAGTTTGAAAGTTTCTATCATATTGGGAACAGGAGATTCTTTTCCACGTGTGTTGTGTCTTCAGCACTGAACAAACTTGCCTCTGAAGTAAAAAGAAAACTTTAATTATCGGCTTATGCTTTGTGTGAAAAACTGACTCAACAGTTTCTATTATATTTGCTTTAGGAGAATAAAATGTGAGTGGCTTTTAGATTTTAATAAGAAAGGATTACACCAAATAACTTCATGTCCCTGGTGTGCTTTACACGAAGGTGCTGTGCTACATATCCACCTCATTAGGTCCATTAATCTGGTCGTGTGTTTCATCAGATGCTATTATGAACCAATGCATGTGAAAAAATGTGTGTGAGTGCATGCGTGCACGTGTGTGTACTGTCTTGTTTACCGTCCTGGATTATTGTCTGAGAGGAAAACGTGTCCTGGGGTGCAACTTTGACTCATGACTCCAGATGATTTTCAGAACGACATCCACAGCTGTCAAACTCGTCATTTTTGAATCGTTTCTTTTATTTAATGTGATCCAAAAATGTAAATGTCATTGATTATGCTTTTGCACTGTGATCCTGGATAAGCTCCGGCAGAATGTGAAAACCTTTTAGGCTTAATGCTTTTTTTTTTCTAAAACGTTTTAGTTTTATCTGTGGAAAAACGAAAACCTTTAATAAGAGCAGCAAGCTAAAATGTATTTTCAGAATAATTAGCCGGCTGCCTGCCTGTTATGGAAATTTTATGTCTATTATTTCTTGATCATTGATTCAATCAAGTGAATGTAATATGTATTACTCTATGCCTCTTTGCATGCTCACGTATTCAGACACACCCACACAAGCCACTCACACACACATTCTTGACTTCCCACACAATCTCTCTCTCTCTCTCTCTCTCTCTCTCTCTCTCTCTCTCTCTCTCTCTCTCTCTCTCTCTCTCTCTCTCTCTCTCTCTTACTCACTCACTCCCATTTCTTTCTTATCCTTTTGTTTAAATAAAGTCTGTGACCAGATGTTCGGGGCATTTTGCCTCGTGCATATGCCACAGTTATAACTGGTTGACTTGCTGTCTCATTGACCCCTTTTCTCTTCGACTACAGGAAATGGGTTATTGATAAACGAAATGATAAAATCCCTAACACTGTCTTTGCAGGATGTAGGAGATAAATAATTGTTGTTCCGTCAGCTAGACCGAACAATCCAACACTTTTAATGAGCTCAAGCAAAAAAAAAAAAACCACAATTTCCAATCGGCTGTAATATTGCTGTCTAGTAAATAAATCATGGTTCACCTCTAATTTCCTCAAACTCAACGGCAATAAAACTGAACTTCTTCTAGTTGGCACTAACTCCACCCTCTCAACATCTGACAGCTTTTCTTTAACTATTGACAGCGCCATAGTCTCCCCCTCACCTCACGTCAAGAGTCTGGGTGTCATTCTCGACAGTTCACTTTCTTTTCAGGCTCACATTAATAACTTAATTCGGTCAGCATACTTCCATCTACGTTCCATAAACCGTCTCCGTCCCTCACTGACCCCTCACACTGCCGCCATTCTTGTCCACAGCCTCGTCACCTCCCGTATCGACTATTGCAATTCACTTCTTTATGGTCTCCCCAACAAACTCCTTCATAAACTGCAACTGGTCCAGAATTCAGCAGCCCGTATTATCACCAGAACCCCTTCCTTTCACCACATCACCCCGGTTCACCAGCAGCTTCACTGGCTCCCAGTTATATTCAGGTCCATCTTCAAAATTCTCCTTCATACCTTCAAAGCAATAATCCACAAACTCTCTCCTCCATATATCTCAGACCTTATAAGTATGCACACCCCATCCCGTTCACTCAGATCTTCTTCTGCCATCCATCTTGCGGTTCCTTCTGCCCGTCTCGCTACCATGGGGAGCAGAGCTTTCAGCCGCTCTGCTCCTCGACTCTGGAACTCACTCCCCCCAGACATCAGGAACATCGACAGTTTTACCCTTTTCAAAACAAAACTCAAAACACACATGTTTAAATCTGCCTACAACCTCTGATTTTATTGAACTGTTTCTCTCTTTGTTTTTTCTTGTTTGGGTTTTATTATTGTTATATTGTATTTTATCACGTGTTTTCTGTAAAGTGACCTTGGGTGTCCTGAAAGGCGCTTTTAAATAAAATATATTATTATTATTATTAAATACTCCATAAAGGCTTGGATAATCTAAGAGGAAGTTTTTATTACAGGTTTTGAACAACTAAATTAATGATCCTGTCTAAAAGGAGAACTTGTTTCATTGAGGAAGACTCGACCACTTCAAACCATAAAAGAGAGTTAAGACAGCCGTCTCAGTTGGCTACGCACACACACTAACATCACTGACCCCTTTCACCAGCATCTCCATTAGCCAGACCAGCGTGATTTCATTACATCAGGCCTGATTGTGTCCGCTGCTCTTCAGCGTGCTCTGGTAGAAACAGTGACGTTAGGGCAGCTGAAGGAAGCACAAGATAGGAACGGCTGTGGGGGTACAGGGCAGAGGGGATGTCAAAGCTTTTATTCACAGGCTTTTAAAAAGCTCTCTATAGCAGACCAGTGCATTACCCCCACCGCACGGCTGAGAGCTTGTCTGTACGAAGAAAATAACCTCCAGCCTCTGTGCCGCCTCACAAACAAACCACAATAGCAACATGTGGCCAGGTTTTTATGGAGCAGGCCAAATGAGATACATTACATTTCCCGGCTTATTGAAGCTGGAGGCATGAAGATTTCATCATCAGCTCATGCTCCCGTGTCCTTTTTTTGTTGCTGAAATCAAATGAGACGCAGCAAAGGTAATTCTGTTGAAATGGAAAACAGGTAAAGGCGGGAAGTGAACATGAACTAACGTGTTTTAAAGTGATTCGTTTCTTTTCACTGAAGGATCTGATGTCTGGTTTATATAGCCGCTGCTAAATCAGTTTGGACAGCTTCATAATATAGTCGAATGTGAGAGTGAGAGTCACAGTCTGTTGGAGATGGCGTTAGCACTGCTGGGAATAAAAGTTGTGTTATTCGAAGACTTCTGTGGTTGACACTTGATTTGGTTTGGGTTTAGCCTTCTCCAACCAGAGTTTAGACACCTGCTGTGGAGTTTTATTCTCGTGCCAGTCTCTCCAGACACCCGCTGTCGTTTCTACGGTCAAAACAAAGCAGAGATTTAAGATCTTTCCTGCTAATTTCCAGTCAAGTGGGTTTCACTAGGATTTGGCCTTTTTTATCTCCGTGAGCTTCACTGTGACATTTTGTGCTTGCATGAAATGCTGCAGGATTTTGCTCCTTGAAAAAAAGCTTTCGTGGTGTTATTTAAACTTCTCTATTTTCTTCAGAGGTTTAAAATGAATATTAGTCCACATCCACATTGGAGGGAGTGTTCCACTCTGTGCAAAAAGAGAAGTAACCAAAAAGAAAAGTTATCAGAAACATAAAGCAGGTTGTAAAATAAAAACTGATCTGAAACATCACTGGATATACTTCAAATGCAAAAGGGCCTGTTTTACTGTTTATATATTCGAAAAATATATAAAAAAGAAGAATCTCTACAGACTCTGCCACCAACTGTTGACCATCTTTCCTTCTGTTTAGATCTTCATAGTAAATACTTCTTTTAGGAGCTGTTTGTGAGATCAAACTGTTCTTGGATTTGCAGTAAAACCAGGAATCTACCTCCAAACTAGTTAAAAGGACTGTGGTTAGACAATTACTTTCAGTGGACCTAGTGCTAATCTGATGCAGTCGATGACTTCAACCAGGTTTTGTTTTGGATTTGGAAACGATTTCTCCTCAAACTGCATCCGGGGAGGTTCTGAATGTTCTGCCTTTGAAATCAAGGTTTTAAATGGCCTAATTCTGTGTTAATGGGGCAGTAATGAGACCAAATGCTAATGCCAAACACTCTCATTTACCTTTCATTTAGTTTCACTCCTTCTTGCAACAAAGGTTAGATTAGAAAACTATGGAGCCTGGCAGGGGTCAGGGAGTGAGATAAAATATAGATGATAAAAATCTGTTCACTCAGACGACAATGTGTGTGAGTTAAACGCTGCAGTCTTACAAAAATCCCACCAGTCACTAAACTCAATTGGCTGCTCGTTATTTTATGATGCTTAGTGAGAAGTGGTCCTGTAGTGTAACCAGCATAAGCAGGTGAATATAGTGACACTACAGTTTGTAAACATCCGTTATTAACATTTTATTAAAGGTGCAGTGTGTTAGGATATAGTGAGAATTTTTCAGTGAGAACATCCCAAAAGAGACTAATGTTTCAGTCGCTTTGGAAGGAAGCTTCTACTGAAACATTTCAAATCAAGACTGTAAACCCTGCTGAGTAAGTTCAACTCAAATGAACTGAGGAAACCGATTGCCTTGCATCATTTAAGTTCATTAACTTAAATTGTTAACTCAAACAAATTCATTTTCTAAATGTTACCTCTAATAAAAATATCAAGTTAATATAATGTGTGAATCAATTTTGACGTAACTTACATCATTTTTTCTCCACTCATATGAAGTACTTTTAAAAGGTTATTTACAAATGTTAGTGTAAAATGTTTAAATTAAGTTATTTTAAATTGAACTCATCTTTTTCATAACTTTTTATTTTAAATGAGTCATTCATCCATTCATACAAGACAAAAACAAATGTACGATTAAAACCTTGTCACTCAAACTGATGACTTACATGTAGAAAAATAATTAAACATATTGCTTGTAAAAGTCAATATTAATGTCACAGTCACATAAGGACCAGGGAAGGGAAAGGTTCGTGTTAATGGGCAGGAGAGTTTTAAACAGTCAACCTAAACATATAATTAACTAAACGTACTGAAGAAAAAGGCTATTTTCCATTTAAATCACCAATGTTTGTGCATGCAAGTACAACAAATGAGAACATGATTGTGAGAAAATATTAAAATCCAGCTAATTTCTGAGAGCCTACAGCTCAGGTTGAAGTTGTTTTCTTCCAGCACTCATGTTTAAAACGACAACATGGATAAAATGACCTTTTCAGGGTTGTTCATATGTAGATCATGCATCAGTCCAAACAACATCCCCAGTGAATCTGGCTGGGATGTGTGGAATAATACTAGCTGGCCCTCAAAGATAAACAACACTTGGAGACTCAAAGGGAACTCCAGCAGGAACCTCTTCATTTACCTCCAACTCCTCCTGAAAATTGATACATGTTCAGTAAAATCATACCTAAAAAACTAAAAGGTCAAATAACCATTGTAGGAGCTAAAAGCAGTGTTTTGTGTACTGCATGTTGACATGTTGCTTATCAATGCCAGCCGGTTATCAGGCAGCCCAGCTGCTGAGTACATGCTCCAAAAACATGTTGATCTGCCCAGCTTATGTAAGTTTCAACTACTTTTGACCATATTAGGATGTGGAAGTAGCACCCCATCATTTCTCAGAATCAAAAGGGAGGTGGGGGTTGAATAGTATAACTGATGCTGCGTGGTGTAGGGGAGTGGGCTTTTGCAGAAGGATCTCCAGCCGAGGTGGTTAGATCGAAGCTGGACGCTGTCCCCTGTGAAGTGTTGGTGATGTATGGATGAGTTGTGTAAATAAATGCCCCCCGCTGAGTTTGGACAGAACCTGTCTCCTTCTTGTTTTTGATAAGGAAAAAGAACCACATTTGGCGACCACGAAGCGGGAAGTAGAGGTGTGCTCTTCGGATCGTTTCGCAGCCCACGGAATAAACTTCTGGGCCCTAGGTAAGAACAGTTTTTGTTCAATTTTGGAGTTATTCCGTGGACTGAGAACTGGTCTGAGAGAAAAAACATGCCCTTCTCATAAATTAGAAGTTATAATAACAAGAAGAGGCATTTGTCCAGAGCAGCGGTGAAATTATTCACACATGTGTGAAGTCAGCTGAGTCATTTTGATGACGGACAAAGTTTAAAGTGACAAATTAAAAGCTGGGACAGCGAGAATTGGAATAGAATTTGACAGCTGATAAAAAAAGTCCAGGGAGGACAAGTAATAGGTCGACAATTGAGATCCAGTATGCCCCGGTGAGGCCGGGATAAGATTGGGATCTGAGAAAAAGCGCTGAAGTTGTGACAGATAAGCTTGCCAGTAATTCGGTTGAATCCTCGGGGATTGGTAAATTTCATGAGTTTTTGGCAAAGATATGTTTGACGTCAGAGTTTGCAGCAAAGTGGCTGTAAACAACTCTAGAGCTCAGAAATTGTTTGTTTGTGTGAGTGTGTTTGTGAGAGAAGTTTTGTGGGTGGGACAGGCGTGTGAGATAAGCGTGTGTGTGTGGAGGAGATAAGAGTGTGTGCGAGTTGAGAAGTGGGTGCGTGAGTTGAGAAGGTGTGTCAGGCGCCAGAGAATTAGAGGAAAAAAGAAAAACAAAGGAGTAATACAGATCAATATTGTTCACTGCAGTGCTATATTTTGATGTTTAATGTTATACAAATTTCAAAGTCTGTGATCTTGTTCTGATTAGTCTTTAAACAGAAAACCAGAAGTTAAAATAATTAGTTTTAGAGTGACATATATATAAATAAAAATATATGCTGAAGTGCACAAGCATGATAACTATTTTTACCAGCTGGGTAATGTGAAATATGAGAAATATAGATTATGATTAATAAATAAATAATAATGTTTATGCGTGTTGAGTGTGTGGCATAAAATGATGCTTCGGTGTCAAATTGCTTTGAAGTGTGTTTTTCTTATCTCTATGCAAGTGTGAAAGCTTTGCTGTGTGTGGTTGTTTTACTCGTGAAAGGTCAAATACTCTGATCTTGTTTGGGCTGTTGCTTGGATGAACTGGAGAGAAGCTGATTCTTCTTCTGCTGATTCGGTCTCTCTTGTGGTTGACTTTTTCCTGTGTTGTGATGTTATAAAGCTGTATGAGAGTTGCTAAAATCTGAAGGCTGAATGCTCTTGGGTGTCGTCAGCGTGTTCGTTTCTCCGTAGACACCCTGAGCTGTCAGACCCAAGTTTAGACTGAGCAGAGGGGCCAGTCCAGAAGCGCAAAGCTCCACCTACAAGCTGTCCTCTCCATACACACGCACAGACACAGAAGTACAGAGGCGATCCCGCCTCTGACTCCACCTCTGTGTGTGGATAGGTTGGTGAGCCAGAGGGCGTAGAGAAACCCCACCCTGTGGGCTGAGTTTTGCTCACACACAAGCTTGAGATTCAGCATAAGGCTATTTTTAGCCTGCCACTGCACAGCTGCTGAGGAAAAAAAAAAAAAAAAAAAGAAAAAAGGGAAAATAATACATATTGAATCCAGATTTAAAAGGTTCACCTATAAAAACTTTCAGGCATTAAGTTTTTCTTTCAACAATAACTAAAGCTTTTGAACTAACTTTACTTTAGTGTTACATCAGAAGAGATTTGATTTTAAGGCATTTACAATAAGAAGATAAATTGTTCAACATTTGTGTAAACAGAGCAATAACAGATTACTCAAGACCACAGCATCATATGTCACCAGTATCTGTTTCAACTTTCAATTCTTGTGTTATTTTCAGGAGATTATAAATAAACAAACTAGTCAACTAATCAAAGGAATAATAGTGTCTGTGAAACTTCAAAATGTCTGTTACGCCAGCAGGAATTTTGGGAGCAAAGAATCCTACTTTAGCAAAAGAGATAAAGCACATGTCAGAGAAGTGGTCAAAACGGACGAGAAAACTATGCAATCCGTGGCCATCTGAAGGCACTTTTGACGTAGTGGCGTGCGATAATTTGGAATTGAGAATTCAGGATCATAAAGCAGATGGGTCCAAGAAAAGACAGCAGAAAAGAGAAAAGGAAATTCAGATCCTGGATTTATTCAGGAATGAAGGAAAGATTTACAGACAGAATTTTAAACAGGCCATCCTTAAAATGAAAGACAAAGTGGACAAACCCCAGAAGGAAGTGAAGGCCCCATCAGAAGAGGGCCTGTATCCCCTTTTGGGAACCGTTACAATTACGGGAGATTTTGATTTGCGCGACACATTCGACAAAGGTCCTAAGGGTTTAGATGTTGACAATGCAATTTTAAAATTAACAACATCATAGCAATCAGATGAAGCACCTGGCAAAGAAAAGCATGCAAAAGGAAGTGAGGAAAGAGAATTCGAACAAACAACTCCACCTCGTGGAACGCATCCAAAATATTGCAGTACAGAACGTCGAGCGGTAAGGGAAGAAGGACGAAGGGAGATTGATTGTTTTGCAGAACATAAGGATTTTTTGAAAAGGCAACCGAAGGCTAACTCATACTGGATTGACCTTGAGAACAAGGATGAGGATGTACATGATGAGCTAAACGATGTTGACCAAATTATACAGGACATATCTGAAGGCCTGCGGAAATCCTTAAATCACATCACAGGCACACATTCAGATGAGGTTAGTGAGAACACCACTAGCACAAGCAAGGAGAAAAATTTCAAGCCTTTTTACAAACCAGGCATTCACTCACCAGAGCGTGGTGACCCAAATACAGGTCTGACTCAGGAGAAGGAAAAACCAGGTCTTAGCAGTGAAAGCCGTGAGCTGAGACCCAGACATGACTTAAAACCACCTATTCGATACACTAATGATGGTCAGTACCCAATTTTAATTAAGGGCACAAGAGCTAATTATATTCCCTGGCAGAGCCTCGACCTCACTGGTTTGGTTTCGCGGCTGCCCGAGATACAAAATGGCGCTGGAAAGTGGATTGGGGCCTTCGAACAGGAGACAACTGGGCTAATGCTTGCCCTTGGAGATCTCAAAGCTATTTTGGCTCGAGTTGTTGGGACATCAGCTATGGGAACATTGCTAGCATCCAATGGAGTCCAATGGATGCTGGACCCAATGGCTGACGGCACGGAGTTTAACACATACAGAAATGCACTCTGGAACATACTAAGAGCAGCATATCCCAACAGGATTGACCCCAAAGCTTTGAAAGGTGAGCCACTTTCAGAGACTGAGAGTCCTGCGTCATTTGTTGACAGGCAGCTCAGACGGTGGAAGCTGGAGACGGAGGAGGGTCCTGAGGGGACGCCGATAATGACTTCTCTGTTCCGAACATCCCTGATTTCTGCTCTCCCGACTCCTGTGCGAGACAAACTGGAGGATGTTGTGGGACTGGACTCAATGCCACATGTGCAGTTCAGAGACCATGTAGTCCACGCAGTGGACCGCTATCGGAAAGACAGTAACAAAATGATTGAGCAAGAAAAGTGCGCTCAGAGAAAACTCACGCAGTTGCACATAAATGATCTCCAGCACAAGGCGAAGACCCAGGCGGCAGTGGAGAAAAGTGACAGCAAGAGTGACAGTCAAACTCAAGCATTGCAGACAGCTGTGGCCCCGCCTCAAACTCCATCTCAACCGGTTATCAATGTCTACCCAAACCAGTGTGGTAGACAGCAGCCCGGACCACAGAGACGATTTCCAAATCGTTTCCCCAATCGCTACCCAACCCGACAAGGCTGGGTGCAGCAGAACCGACCCCCACTTCCAGGTTCATGTTGGGGGTGTGGCCAGATGGGTCACCTGTATCGAGACTGTCCGAATCCAATTCCAAACCCTGAATGGTCTGGGCGTGGTCGTGGAACACGACCAAACCGGGGAAGAGGAGGTCCAGTTAATCCATGGGCAGCACAACAAGGATTCTAGGGATGCCCGGAGGGCCCTGGGGGGGAGGAGCAACTACCAATTTTAATAGCTAACGCCAATAAAGAACCAGTGATCAATGTTAAAATAGAAGGCAAATCGGTCCCAATGTTAGTAGATACTGGGGCAACCTACTCATGCATAAAATCAAATTATGCAACTCATCTCCCCATGTCTGAGAAAAGCGTAAAGACAACAGGGTTCTCGGGAGCAAAACAAATAAACCCCTTAACAGCTCCAGTAAGACTAGCAGTTGATGACAGTGAAATCGTAATTCCAATTCTGATTTCAGACCAAACTCCAGTTAATCTACTAGGAAGAGATGCATTGTGTAAACTAAAAACAAAAATCTGGTGCACACCAGAAGGAATTTATGTAGATAGCTCTGGAATAAACTTTCAAATGACTGCTCAGACAGAATACGCTAAGGTCTACTGGCTTGGTGACATTAACAAGCCAGTCTCAGAGATGTTTCAACAGTGGGAAAAATTTATTGAAGCTCAAATTCCAGAAGCTACTGCACCGTTCAGTGACTATCACTGCACAATGACTTATGATCCATCATGCAGTAGAATCTTTGAAGAAAAATGGGACAAAGAAACAAAAGACTTGCACGTTAGGCTAGTGTCACAATACATCGTGATAGGACAGCAAGGTGCAGCTGTGAATGTGGAAGAAAACCCATTTATTGAAAAATGGCACACTGTGCCAGAATCAGCACCACACATTACCTTAATGGTAAACAAAGGCTTTGGGTCAAGAGATCTTGGACCAATGATGTTAACAGCAACTAAAACAGAGTGGCAGAAAACAGATAACCCGCTAATCTATACTACAAAAAATGCAGAAATGATTAAAATTCTCTGCGGCGGCACCATGATGTCAAAACCACAGGTTGTAACAGTCGCAAACAAAAAACACATGCAAGGTTTAGCAGAATCAGAAACAGTTCAAAACAAGTTGAAAGCCAACATGCTAAAACAAGTTCCAGACCAGCTATGGTCTAAACATGACACGGATGTTGGACTGGTAACATCGGCAACTCCAGTTCAAGTGGAATTGAAGCCAAATGCAAGACTGCCTTATCGACCCCAATACCCACTAAAGCCAGAAGCAGAAGAGGGTATAAATGCAACTATTGAAGGTCTAATTCAAGCAGGAGTACTAAAAGAAACCTATAGCACATGTAACACTCCAATTCTGCCAGTGCTAAAAGCAGACAAGCTCAAGTACCGACTGGTACATGATTTAAGAGCTGTAAATGAAGTGATCACTGACTTTGACGCAGACGTGCCAAACCCAAGCACATTACTGAGTAACATCGATGGGGAAGCTAAATACTTCACAGTAATTGATCTGTGTTCAGCATTTTTTAGCATCCCATTGGCCAAAGAATCACAATATCTTTTTGCTTTCACGTTTCGTGGGAGACAGCTCACGTACAGAAGGCTACCACAAGGGCTAAAACACAGTCCACACATCTTTAATCAGATTTTGAAACAGAGCCTCGAAGGCATCGAGGTGAACAGCACTGTGATTCAGTATGTTGATGACCTACTGATTTGCGCACGAACAATCGATGATTGTCATCGTGACTCCATTAAAGTCCTACAGAAGTTAGCTCGGGGAGGACACAAAGCCTCTCTAACAAAGCTTCAGTACTGCCAACCACAGGTAGAGTACCTAGGGAGAGTAATCTCCCATGGGACTGTCGCCATCTCACCAGAACACGTGGAAGGTGTGAGCAAAGCTCCACAACCACAAACTGTCGGACAAATGATGACATTTCTGGGAATGACTGGTTTTAACTCCGAGTGGATTGAAAACTATGCTGAAAAAACTGCACCACTTAGGGCACTGATTAAAGATGCTGGAAGTGAGTCTTTAAAATCGACTCTAAAATGGACAAATGAAGCTAAGATAGCTTTTGAAACCATCAAACAAGACATGCAAACTGCGCCAAGTTTAGCAACACCTGACTACACAAAACCATTTTTGCTGTACGTCGCAAACAGACATGACATGTATGCCTCTGCAGTGTTAATGCAGGACACATGCAGTGGACGTCGGAAACAACCTATTGCGTACTACAGTGCAAAACTTGACAATGTGGCGCAGGGATGGCCCCCTTGTTATCAAGGATTGGCTGCTTTGCACTATGCTTATGAGAAAGCCTCAGTGATAACAATGGGATATCCTGTCACCATCTACACACATCACAAAATATCTGAACTAATCAACCGAGGGAAGTTTGTGTTAAACCAAGCAAGATACCTGCAGTATATGCCACTACTGACATATCCGGACGTTGTCATAAAGCGGTGTACCACGACAAACCCTGCTAACATTGTTCCCTTTGAGTTCGAAGGAGAACCACATTGCTGCATAGCTGAGGTATCTAGATACACTAAGCTAAGGCCTGATTTGGAATCTACCCCTTTCGACCAATCTGATGTCACCTATTTTGTTGATGGTTCATGTTTTAGAGACTACTTAGGAAACCATGCAGCGTTTGCTGTTGTGGAAAAAGTAGATGACAGATTTGAAACAGTAAAAGCTGAAAAGTGTAACCAACCCTGTTCTGCGCAGCTAGCGGAACTCAAAGCCCTGACCGAAGCTTGCAAGTTGGCAAGTGGCCAGGTAGCAACTATTTACACTGACTCTGCATACGCCCATGGTGTTTGTCACCTGTTTGGAAGTGTGTGGAGACAAAGAGGTTTTAAGAAGACGGATGGTACACCCATCCTTCATGGAAAGCAGATCAACGAGCTGATCTCAGCAATGATGCTTCCATCGAAACTGGCCATTGTAAAGTGCCCTGCGCACCGCAAGGGTAACTGTGATGTCATCAGAGGCAACAATGCAGCAGATGAGGCGGCAAAATCTGCCTCCAGGTGTGAAGAAGCCATTTTGGCACCTGTAATATCATTAGAGCCTGCAATAACACCAGAAGACATCATTCTGATTCAGGAAAAGGCAGAGAAAAGCGAGCAGCAGTGTTGGAGAAGAAGAGGTGCAACAATGGACTCAAGCGGCTTGTGGAGGTCTCATGAGGGCTTGATCGTTGCACCTGTCTCCTTGCTGACGATGCTAATCTCGGAAAGCCACGGTCCTGATCATTGTGGTCGTGCAGAGGTGCTGAAAAGACTTAACAAACAAGGTTACTGGTCACCATACCTAAAAGCCATGGTTGAGGAAGTAATAGATCAGTGTGACATTTGTGCTGAGAACAATGTAAAAAAGGGCATCACAGTCCCAGCGGGACACATTCCAGTGCCCGAAGGTCCTTTCAAACATTTGGTCATTGACTATGTTGACATGATTAAGTCTGTGCATGGGAAACGGTACATGCTGGTGATCATTGACAGATTCAGTCGGTGGATCGAAGCTGTTCCCTCTAAAGATCTAGGTTCAGAAACAGTGGTAAAGTTTCTAGTCAGAGAAGTGATTCCTCGCTTTGGTATCCCATCGGAAATAAGCTCGGACAATGGTCCTGCTTTTGTTGAAAAAGTCCTTAAAGGTGTGTTGCAACAACTAAGGATAAAGCAACGATTAGGATCAGTTTATCACCCCCAGAGCCAAGGGATGGTCGAGCGAGCGAATCTGACGTTGAAGTCTAAAATCTGCAAAATCTGTGCTTGTACTAACCTTAACTGGGTTGATGCATTGCCGCTTGCCTTAATGAGCTATCGCATGCAAACTAACAGAAGCACGCATCTTTCACCTCATGAGGTCCTAACAGGCAGGCCAATGCCAGCTCCTCAGCTTAGAGGACCCCACAAGGGGCCTTCGCTGGAACAGCTAGAGCTTGAATTCAAAAGCTATATCAAGCAACTAACCAGCATCCATAAAGCCATCTATTTGCAGGAAAAGAGAAAGGAGCTTGTCTCTAGCGCAGGCGCAGACGGGCCGGTAGTTCCTGGAGACCAGGTGTACATCAAAGTTTTCAGGAGGAAGTGGCACGAACCGCGACGAGAGGGTCCCTACAAAGTGGTTCGAGCAACGCCAACAGCAGTCCAGGTCGAAGGAGGATCGACGTGGCATCATCTGACGCACTGCACGAAAGTCAAAGACAAAACTCAGGGCAGTATTGTGCCTAACGTAACAAACCGGCATGATGGCCGGAGGAGAGAAGGGCGTGCTAAGCCTGATGACAGTTCTGTTTTGGATAACACTAGGGGGTCTGATGATGGTGCTGGAGGAGGTGAAGATGGAGACGATGGCCGAGGAGCGACTCGTCGACCCATCACAAGAGCATACGCCAGACGACTTGGCCAACGACGAGGCAGCATACCATGATCAAGTTAAGTACAATTCAGCAGGCCGGATGCAACATAGGTCGGCATCCCTGCCTGCATTCGACGTAGCAATTGTTAAAACTGGTGATATAACCACAGTTCCAAGTAATGTTTTAACTACTAGCGCTACTGCTACTGTGATCCCTGATGTTTTGACTACCACAGCCCCTGTTGGAAAGGTGAGGGCCGACTGGAGCTCTTCCTCTCTTTTACAGCTAGTGACTCCACTGATTTCAAGATCTAAAACAACGCCGATTAGCAAGCTGAGAAGCGTAACCGCTAAGCCACCTGTCAGTACTACAACTCCCACAGGAGGTGTAGCTGTGAAATCTGGCTTTCCCACTGCAACCTCTGGTGGTAACCATGTTCGTAATCTCACTCAGAAAGGACAAAATGAACAAGAAGTGACCAATCGCAAAGCTGTACCTAAGCCACTATTTGGGCCGATTAGACCTAGGCCCGGGAGTAACACAGGACCTATCTCCCCTAGAGCGGGCAGACCATTGCCGATAGAGGATAGGCTTTGGGATGCCGCCATGCAAAATAGTTGGTATAAATGGGCTTTGTATACGACGAGAGAAATGACTCCTAATGACTGCATAGTGTGCGCTCAAGCACCCGGAATGTTACCTGAGGTTGTTCCGGAAAAGTATACTTCTAGTGAGTGTGCCATTACACAACAACGCACATGTAAGACTAGAAAGGTAATAGAGATAAATAAAAAGATTCCACCTCTTCTTAAGATGCCATTGTGTGGATTCCAATGCAGATTGCTCCATGGTACACGAGATAAGTACAAATATGTTGAAAAATATGCAGAATATAACATCCTAGAGGAATGTGCTGAATTTGCGATCCAAACAGACCAAAATGGTCCTCCAACGGACTACAAAATTGATTATAGTGCTGATTATGAATGTTTTGCAAGCGGAGGTTTCGCTGACGATGGAGGAGTGGACGTAGGTAATACATCTGTCAACTGTAACGTCACTTGGGTATTATCCTGGTTCCCGCATGCAAATATGACGCCACTTCTCATTGATACCCCTGTTTGGTATGAAAACCCTGTAACTCTTAGTCAGGACTGTGATAACATATCGATGACGATCCCCACTCTGGATCTCATAGGTGAGCAAGACATTCCAGTGGCCGACAGCTACTGGATGTGTGGTGGTGATGTTCTAATGAATGTTTTGCCAAGTTTTTGGGTTGGGTTGTGTACGCTAGTACGTATGAAAGTTCCAGTGACTATCTTGCATGAAGGTGTGAGTGAATTACTTCAGTTGGAGACTACCAATAGACGTAGGACAAAGAGGTATGATGTGTTTGATCATAAAGTGCATTTAAACGCCATAGGACTGCCAACAGGAATTCCCATAGAATTTCAAGCAAGAGATGAGGTAATAGCTGGTTTAGAGTCAATTCTTCCTTGGATAACAATAAATAAGAATGTGAAATGGATCAACTATGTTTATTTTAATCAGCAAAGAATCTTAAATTACACAGTAAATAACCTTGGCCTCTTGGGTGAACAACTTCATGCCACAGTCAAAATGACTTTGCAGCATGACCAGGCTTTGGACTGGTTGCTGGCCGAGAAAGGTGGGCTCTGTAAGTTTCTGAACTCCAGTGGGCAAGAATGTTGCACCTACATTCCAAGTAATACGGCCCCTGATGGTGCATTTACTGAAGGCATGAGGAAATTGAAAGATTTAAAGATAGAGCTGAAGGAGAATGCAGGCAGGGAAAGCTGGTCCTTAGACTCCTTAGCCCTCAAATTGGGTCAGTGGGGAGCTATTTTGGTAAAAGCAGGAATTGGTGCAATAGTAGTACTAATTCTGATTTCTCTATTGGCATGTTGCATCCTACCTGTTGTGAGGAGACTGTGGGAGCGAACTCTGGCTGCCCAAATGAACCTTGCTGCGTCGTCTCAATATGTGCAAATGGAAATGGCCGCAATGGACTCAGCACGACACCCAATGTGCCTGAAGAATGGGACGGCTGATGGGACAACGGCGGAGTAATCTTTGCGTCTCATCATAGATGTTGCTGTTGTGGTTACATGCACTCGACTAAGGAATCGGCCTCAAAGTCCTCTTCCAGCGGCAAGACCCCTGCAGCAGTCATCAATAAAACTGAACTTGACTCTTATGTTTTCTTCACTCCATTTCTTTTTCAGTTCTGCAGCTGGGACTCTGACTCTGTTCTCTATTTCAGTTGAGCAGTTGTGTTGTTACGTTGAGTATATTCATTACACCTCCTGTTGTGTTTAACTTTTATAGGTTTAGTCACAGCGACATCATCTAGTCGTTCATTAGTATCCACGTCAATCATTTATTTCACATGAGTTTGTATTTTTGATTGCATATTCACGTACAGTTACTGGTTGCAATATTGCTAAGGGTAATTAATGCTCGATCATGCTTATGATTTTGTTCTCTGTTGGAAGGTTTCATCAGTTTGTTTTCTCTTACGTGCGTTCTTTTGTTAATTCACTGTTACCTAATGTCTGCCATATACTTAGGCTAGGCTTGCATGCTCACTCTGTGCTTTATGTGACCGTCCTGTTTTGGGGCCAGGAGGTCAAGGGGGAATTTTTCCTGTTAAGAACAGCGGACAGGTTTTCGCCCCCTTACAGTTTGCGCATGCATTTTGATGTGACTGAGCTGGTTAAAGACGTCACATTCCATATTGTGTTTTGAAGCTGATACTTACTTTGTGTACTCATCCAAGTGTTGGTTTGCAGTTACTTCGTCGTTACATATATGCCTATATAGTTTGGTTGAAGTTTGTAGTGTATTTGTCATTTTGCCATTCGACACCCATTTACTGGTTTATGTTAACGTTCACTTATGTGTTAAGTTATATGTTATGTAGCCAGCTTATTAATGGGGGTGGACACCCCCATGGGGGGGATCTGTAGGAGCTAAAAGCAGTGTTTTGTGTACTGCATGTTGACATGTTGCTTATCAATGCCAGCCGGTTATCAGGCAGCCCAGCTGCTGAGTACATGCTCCAAAAACATGTTGATCTGCCCAGCTTATGTAAGTTTCAACTACTTTTGACCATATTAGGATGTGGAAGTAGCACCCCATCATTTCTCAGAATCAAAAGGGAGGTGGGGGTTGAATAGTATAACTGATGCTGCGTGGTGTAGGGGAGTGGGCTTTTGCAGAAGGATCTCCAGCCGAGGTGGTTAGATCGAAGCTGGACGCTGTCCCCTGTGAAGTGTTGGTGATGTATGGATGAGTTGTGTAAATAAATGCCCCCCGCTGAGTTTGGACAGAACCTGTCTCCTTCTTGTTTTTGATAAGGAAAAAGAACCACACCATCACACCTTTACATGTAAGTAGGGGTAAAGGGAAAATGCACAGATTTAATCTACAAGACTTTTTTTATTATAAGTAATTTGTCATTTCCAAATAAATGATACAAATAAAAGAAAAAGATAAACAACTCACAACAAATCATCTTATAAGTGTTACAGATGTCCAAGTCGTCCTTCAGGTGAGGTAGCAGGTCAGCCAGGGCTGCTGTTCATTGTTGTCCTGTTGGATTGTTTACTATTTTTTGCAATCAGCCTCTGTTTAGGATATATGGCACATGTTTACCTGTTGTTCAAAAGTCTTCATGAGTTTTTTTATCATCTCACCTGAAAGTCCAGTCCTCCTCCTTTTATACAGCATCAGATGTTGAGATGACTGCAGGTCCAGACAAGAACAGAAGGAGTGTTGCAGATTTTGGTTTGTGATAATTTTAGAAAGAGAATTGTAATGCAGAGAATACAAAATTATATCCATTAAATTTGCAGTGTGAAAGGAATATAAATAGTAATTGCAAAAATTATAAACACATGGCAATGTAACCTTGACTCCCATTCACTGCTAAATCAAAGTTCAACATCCTTGTTGGTAGGAGAGACCTCAGTGCTGCTTCATAGTCTGGGCCGTGGTCAGCTCTTGGCCTGGAAACTCCTCTGAAAAACAGAACATTGTAAAATGCGACAAATCTATCAAACACTGTTTAGCATCATAGTACTCTGTCATGTTCCTGAGCCGAGGTGAGTGGTACCTACACTGATTTTTTGGAGGATTTTAAAATGACTTTTTGTAGCTCAGATACTACTACTGACAAAAGAAAGAGGCTCTTACACCTCTCACAGGGTAGAAGGACAGTGGCGGATTTATCCTTGGAGTTTCGAACTTTGGCAGCCATGACGTCATGGAACGAGGACGCCCTGAAGGCGGCCTTCATCGAGGCATTAAGTGACCGCATCAAGAACCAGCTGGCTCTATGCCCTGAACCACCCACCCTGGATGGACTGATCTCGTTGTCCATCTCTATTGACAAGAGATATCGGGAGCTACAGAAATCTGCAGCGAGGGATATTTCACCTGCACCTTCTCATCACCGCTCAACCCCTAGACCTTCTTCTCTGGACACCTCTGAAGAACCTATGCAGCTGGGAAGGGCTTACCTGACTCCGGAGGAACAACAACACCGCCGCAGTAGAGGACTGTGTTTATACTGTGGGCAACCAGGACACTTTGTGCGGACCTGCCTGGTGGCGTTAAAAGGTTGAGCCCACCAGTAGGACTGGGAGTTCTGGTGGGCAGCAACTCAGGTAACAGAATCTCCCGTTTCCTCATTGACTGTCTTTAGATCTGCAACAACCGTCCTCACCAGATGACAGCCTTAGTAGACTCTGGCAGTGAGCAGTCGTTGGTGGACCCAAGACTGGTCCACGAATGGGGAATAGTTACAGAACCTCTCCCAGAGCCACTGACTGTTTCTTCTTTAGATGGGAGGCCTCTGTCTACTATCACGCGCCGAACTATTCCACTCCAGCTCCGGGTCTCAGGTAACCACACGGAGATGCTCTCGCTGTTTGTGTTCCCTTCTCCTCAGAATCCGGTGGTTCTGGGACATTCCTGGCTGAAGGTACACAACCCGCAATTGGACTGGAGAGCCAACCGTGTTGAGACCTGGAGTCCAGAGTGCCACCTCACCTGTCTGACCTCTGCTGTTTCTGGATCTAAGGACTCTGCCGTGACTCCAAAGGAGCCTCCTGATCTCACACAGGTACCCCCTGAATACCACGACTTACAGCAGTGTTCAGTAAGGACCAAGCCGCCACCTTACCACCTCATCGACCTTTCATTGACCTGCTGCCAGGAGCCCCGCTTCCTATGAGTCGCCTTTATAGTCTCTCGAAGCCGGAGCAGGACTGTATGCGGCCCTACATTACGGAAGCACTGGCCAATGGGACCATAAGGCCATCTACATCACCCTTAGGGGCAGGGTTCTTCTTCGTGGCTAAAAAGGATGGTTCCCTTCGCCCCTGTATCGATTACCGGGGTCTAAACCAAATAACAGTTAAGGACAAGTACCCGCTTCCATTACTCTCATCCACCATCGAGCCGGTCCAGGACGCCACCATTTTTACTCGGTTGGACCTTCGTAATGCTTACCATCTGGTCAGAATCTGACAAGGAGATGAATGGAAGACTGCTTTTAAAACACCATTGGGGTATTTCGAATATTTAGTGATGCCATTTGGTCTCACTAATGCCCCAGCAGTCTTTCAGAGGCTTGTGAACTCGTGTTTGGGTGATTACATAAATGACTTTGTAACTGTGTACCTCGATGACATTTTAATCTTTTCTAAGTCAGTCTCAGAACATAAAAAACATGTACGAGCTGTGCTCCAACGGTTGTTGGAGAATAGACTATTTGTTAAGGCCGAGAAGTGTGAATTTCATGTCTCTGTTGTTAGGTTTCTTGGTTTTGTGTTAGAGTGTGGTCGACTGAAGGCGGATCCTGACAAAATAAAAGCGGTGAAGGATTGGCCCACCCCTGCTACCAGGAAGCAGCTTCAGCGATTCCTGGGTTTTGCGAACTTTTACCGACGGTTCATCCGTAACTACAGTCAAACCGCAGCTCCTCTAACAGCTCTGACTTCTGTGACTAAACCCTTTTCTTTGTCTCCAAAGGCAGAAGCAGCATTCCAGGCTCTCAAAAAGAGGTTCGCCGAGGCTCCAGTCCTCTGCAGACCCGACCCTAAGACGCAGTTCACGGTGGAGGTGGACGCTTCAGACACTGGGGTTGGGGCTGTTCTCTCTCAGGTATCCCCGGTCGACCACAAGCTTCATCCCTGCGCCTTCTTCTCACGGCGTCTAACACCCACTGAGAGCAGGTATGATGTAGGAGACAGGGAGTAATTGGCCGTAATGCTGGCTCTGGAGGAGTGGAGGCACTGGCTGGAGGGGGCTGAACTTCCATTTGTCATAAGAACTTGATTTATCTCAAGGAAGCGAAGAAACTGAATCCCCGACAGTATCGGTGGTCCTTAATTTTTACCCGTTTTAACTTTGTTCTGTCCTATCGGCCAGGGTCGAAGAACACTAAGCCTGATGCCCTGTCCCGTCAGTACACTTCTGTAGCGTTAGGAAGTTTATAATGGTCTGCCCTTAACAGCTGCCCCTTCACACAGTAACACCGCCAAGGTCGGACGCTTGGTTCAGTATGTTTACATTCCAGGAGAAGAGACAGAAGAACAGAAGAAGAACGCTTTTCATTAATTAATCAAAGTACTTTATTTGTGATAAGCTAATCAAAGCATTTGTTTATCATTAATAATCAGGTGAATGATCTGTGAAATAAAGATGTCATGAGTTATGTGTTTAAATGAATAAACAGGACTGCGCCAGACAGACTGATATACATTGCCATGGAAACGCATGACACATTGTTTTCAACCAGACAGAACTTTCGTCTGTCGTAGAGAGAATCTGGGATGTTTACTTAATGTGTCCAATCCGGTTTACTAAGATTGGTAAACAATTAGGAGATATAAAAGAAAGCAACGCCATTTTATGTCAGTTCCACGTTAAGTTCCACGTTGACATCAGCTCTGTTCAATCCGAGCTCCAAGGAGTTACATAATACTCTCAACATTGTTTTCAACCAGCTCTCAATCCATCACCGCAAAGAGGAATACAGGCTGGCCAGCTGTATTTCCTGTTTTAAGCTGAGAACTGTTCAAGCTGGAGATTTCCGTCGTTTGTACCAACGAGACTACGTTCTTTCAAAATAAGAGTGAACTTGCTGACGCCTGCCGACTACTGCCGGAGTTATCCTCAGACGGGCGTTGTGTGCTGTGACCGCTGTTTCACCAGCTCCAGTACAACCGAGGGTCCCAGGACCTGGCAATTCCTGATCTACACGGGAGACTCCATCTACGGTACGTGGCAATATGGCGGCTCATGTCATCAGCTTCTGAAGCCTCGTGGTAGCCTAGTCATAACAAACCAGATTCGCTACTCAGCCTAGAGATTCTGAACAAAACACACACACACACACACCAACCCGAAACATCTAAATCCATATGCATTCATCATTGAGATAGTCCTGGTAGATTGTAAGAATTTATAATTATAGAAATTAAAGATTCTTAAACGATCCCAACTCTCTCTCTTTCTTGTCTCTCAGTCAATACAGAGTGTTTAAGTAAACTCCCTGATGATAAAAACAACCACTTCTGATGACCTAATTAAAGTGTATAAATATACAAAATCAGATAATTAAATTATCTAATTACAGTATATAAATATACAACTTCAAATCACAACACTTCCGAGGTTGAGGCGACACCAGACACCATCTTGCCTTCCTCCTGCATCCTTGCAGGGGTGACTTGGACTATTAGGGACCAGGTGCTAGAAGCCATCAAGGTGGACCCCGGTCCACGTAAAGGACCAATGAATAAGTTGTTTGTTCCCCAGGAGCTGCAAGGGAAGGTGATCCACTGGGCTCACACTGGGAGATTTTCTATCCATCCTGGAGTGGGATGGACCCTAGCCCTGATTAGGCGCTCGTTCTGGTGGTCATCCATCTTCAAGGATGTGAGGGTGTACTTGTCAGCCTGCCATGTTTGTGCGCAACAAAAAGGTACCAACCAATTGCTGGGTGGACTACTTAGTCCCTTGCCTGGACCTTCTCGCCCGTGGTCCCATGTTGCTATTGACTTTGTTTGTGGGTTACCCCCTCACATGGTTTTAACACCATCCTAACATTAGTGGACAGGTTCTCTAAAGCCTGCCACCTAGTGCCATTAAAGGTGCTTCCCACCTCCGCAGTGACAGCCCAGCTCCTGATCAAGCATGTTTTCCACCTCCATGGGATACCAACTGAGATTCTCTCCGACCGTGGTCCCCAGTTCGTGTCCCGGGTGTGGAAGGAGTTCGCCACCGCTTTAGGGGCCCGGGTGGCATTAACATCTGGCTTCCATCCCCAGACCAATGGCCAGTGCGAGAGAATGAATCAGGAGCTGGGCGTCATGCTACGCTGCATCGGCTCAACCAACCCGTCTTCCTGGAGTGACCAATTGGCTTGGGTCGAATATGCCCATAATAGTCACATCTCCTCCGCCCTAGGTCAGTCCCCGTTTGAGTCCTCTCTTGGATATCAACTGTCTCTGTTTCCATGCCGGACAGACTCCACCAGCACCACTCCCCACTTTCTTCGTCTGGCTCGTCGTGCATGGGTGGCTACTAGATTGGCCCTTCAGCGTACCGCGGAAAGGAACCAGCGGTTGGCTGATCGTTGCCGTCGCCCAGCACCTACCTACTTCCCCGGACAGATGGTTTGGCTTTCCTCGAAGGATGTGCCCCTGAAGGCATCGTCTAGAAAGCTCGCACCGAGGTACCTGGGTCCCTTTAAGGTGATTGCTGTTCCGAGCCCAACAACCATACGTCTGGACCTTCCATCATCTCTCCGAATCCACCCCGTTTTCCATGTCTCCCTGGTCAAACCTGTGGTCTCCAGTCTCCTGTGCCCGGCTCCGGCTCCACCTCCCCCTGCCCAGTTCTACAAGGGGGGGGGGGGGGGGGGGTGGGTGTTGGTCTACAAGGTTCGGCGCATCCTCGACTCAGGTCCCTGTGGTCGAGGAATACAGTACCTGGTCGACCGGGAAGGTTATGGCCCGGAGGAAAGGTCCTGGACCCCTGTTCCTTCATTGAGGACCCCTCTCTCATTACTGACTTGGAGGCCTCCAAGACCGCTGCTGGGATGCCAGGGGGCGTCCGTTTGGGGGGGGGGGGGGGGGGGGGGGGGGGGCACTGTCATGTTCCTGAGCCGAAGTGAGTGACACCATCCTCTATCTCACGCTATCAAGCTGATTTCCCACAGGTGACAGCGGAGGGGGCCACAGCTGTAGAAGATCCACAATCAGGAACGCGGGTATAAAAGGAGGATGGAGACAACTCACTACGCCGGATGATTGCTCCTGTATAGGTAGCCTCAGCCACTCGCTCTTGCTTTTTTTTTTTTTTTTTTTTTGTAAACTCGTTCTCGTCACTCGTATTTTGGATATCTTGGATTATTGAACTTGGACTGGACTGGCTTTGATTACTCTTTGGATTACCCTGACAACTGGTGTTGTTTGCTCTCTCCAGATTCTCATCCAACCTGCCTCAGCTTTGCTGTTTACCTACTGGATACTCACACCACGTCCCATCCTCCTCCGCTGTGCCTGGTTGGACCCCTTCCGCTGTCTAATCTATTCCTGATCACCCTTGGACTGACCTGAGCTCACCTCGGCTCCCTCACCTCGTTCTCCCCAAACGTTTATGGACTCGAGCTACTGCTCAGCCCACCCCCACCCCACCCCCCACAGGACTTCCCTGTGCATTTTTTGTTCTCGTTAATAATAAAAGACTTTTCTTTCATGCTCGTCGAGTCAGATTTCTGCATGTCTTGGGTTAAGCACTTGCCACGAGACATGACATACTCAGAGTTTCTGTAGCTCGCATTATTGTGTCTGTGCAAACAAAGCTCCACTTAAGAGAAATACCCTTCAGATAGAAAAATTAACATTTTTTAACTCATTCCAAATAGATGCTCACATTTTTCTATAATAGAATGATGTCTTTATTTTCAAACAAAAACATGGCTCTAAATTTGTTTCTATAATATAACATAGTAAAACATTGTCAAAGAGATTTTCTAGTACTGTATTACCAACTTTAGTCCAAATTACTCTTTGAATAACATTTAAACAACGTTCAACAGCATTTTTGATGAATAAAAACTAGGGGTGGGACTTTATGATGCGTTAAAAAAATTTCAACCATTTAATCGCAGCTTGCATTTCAAGCAAGGCAGAACCTTTGTCATTGCATGATTTCCTCGTAGACCGAATATCACTGATGCACACAACACAGTACTCTGTTAATGGTTACTAAAACTGAACACAAACAGGAAAAAATTGCCTTGCTTGGACTGATGTAGTATTTGGAAAAAATCTACACCTGAGCCTCTTCTCTTAATTGTAAAAAATTAATAAATAAAAACTTCCTGACAACTACGTAGTCCGTGTCACGGACATCTTTCAGAGGTTGTCTCTGCTGCTGCTGCCTAGCAGCAGCGACTTTACAAAAGTCGAGGTAAGCTATATTTTTAACACTTACGTAACATTTGTCTAGCGATGAAAGCACCAGACAGAATTTTGTTTTGCCCTAACAGAAGTTTATGAAAGTAGTCAGACAAACGAGAGGCACCTGGCTGCAGCTGGGAAAATACTCCTTGGTCTCACTACTCTGTAAACAATCACCAACAACGTGTCTTAAAGTAACAGAAATACTCTGAAATCTCTCTGATAAGACGTGACCGCGGGACTTCAGGAAAGTCCAGTCACCTGTTCACCGCAGGCATCAGATCAATAATTCCTCTCATGATCTTTTATCTTCCCATCATTCTCCAGTCAACCAACTGGAACCAGTCAGTGTTCCTGATCATTGTCTGAATATCACACCTGCTGTGGTGCTAAAAGTTAGTAAATTTAAGTCCTAGATCATATTTGTGCCTCTTCTACTGTCATTTTTAAAGATTTATATATATATATATACACACACACACACACACACACATATATATATATATATATATATATATATATATATATATATATATATATATATATATATATATATATATATATATATATATATTAGTTTATTTGGGTCTTGTTTCATATCACAAAGTGACATTTCAATAATTAAAATTCATTTTTCAGACATTGAAAGAGCTTATGTTTTTACATTAATAATAACCTTGTCTAATGTTTGATTCTCTGCCTCATTATTTTTAATGTAAAAAATGCTTTGAGGGCACATTTTCCCAAACTATTAAAATGTGATTAAATTAAATAAATTAATTACAAATCCTCTAATTAATTAGATGATTTTTTTTAAATTGAGTCCCACCCTAAATAAAAGCATTTCTACTATAAAGCTTATCGCAACCTACTGTTGTTTTGCATATAAACCGTAGGTCACACAGCATATTAAACATTAGACATCTTTAAGCTCGCCACAGTTATGGCTTGAGAATTTACTCAGGAATTGAAACAAGGATAAAACAAAATGCAACATAACTATTGAAAGAACATTTTTACCTTAAATTCAAAAATGGTTGTCAGTAGTTGTCTTTTTCAGTCAACTATGACGATTTCTCGCTCCTCTCCATTCAGTGCAGAAAGAAAACTGTTCCTCAGGCTGAGCACCTCATGGCAGGTAGACAGGGTCACCTACTCTTTTAACTTACTTAAAATGACTTCACTGCTCTGTAGTGACTTTTTATGCCTGTCATCGACTAGTCGCTGTCACGTGATAATGACAAGATGCAGTCCTCGGAAAAGACAGCAGGTGACAAGCCCCTGCGCGTCTGGATCAAGGCGGAGGCGACGCGCTGTGCCAGAGCGTCGGTACTGACACCCGCCATAAAAAGAACATTTAACCAAATTGTGACCTTTTCCCTCTTGCAATTTAACCTTCCCCTCACCCCATCCTAATCTTAACCAGCTTGCACATGCAAAGCTCTGATTGTTGACGCGCTCCAGACATCTGCGTCCTGAGCACCGCCACAGTAACATTATCAAATCAGGTGTCACCACTCAAAAACAAATGTAACGCGATCGATCATGTCGACTCATTTCCTTTTATGTTTTCTGTCTTTTATTTTTGCCTGATGCACCCCGCTGCTGTGGAGCGGGGCGCATCATCTGTTTTGTCCTCTGGTGACGCACTGCGGCCGGCGAGCAGCTCGCACTCCGCTGTTTTTGCGGTCGGTAGATCTTTTAGAACTGCAGTTCAAAGGTAACTCATGAGGTGAATATATATGAACCAAGGTAGAAGTTTTTTCTTTAGGATTGAGAGGAGATGCAGGAAGATAATAAACAGGCAGGACAGAAAAATAGTCAAATAAAAACAAGTTAGTTTTTGTACCTGGTGGTTGCAACAAACAGACACCATTGAAGGTAATCAGAAGTGAGGAACAGAAAATGAAATAATTATTTTAATGTTTAGAGCAGCAGGAACTCTTAGAGGCTGCAGGCACATCAGTGAGTTTGCAGCCGCTGCGCAGGGGGAGGGGGAGAGGGCTGAAGCAGGAACAGTATATATATATGCAGAAACTACCGTTGTTAAAAGAGATGTGTTTAACTTTGAAAATGTGGGAGCAATTTTAATTGTCAAAAACTCCAGCGAACCAACTGACCCCCCGACCCCCCCCCCTCGAGTCGACTCGATTTTCATTACTTGACTGTCGACTTAAAAAAAAATTCAGTCATGCAGCCCCTAGTACATACCTCTTCCTCTGACCAGGCACATTCCCTAAATTTTGTTTGATTTGAATTGTGACTAGACCATAATGAAGGTGAAGAGGGTTTTGCTCCAAACTGGCAGCAGCATGCAAAAAACAACAAAATAAAATAATCTCTTGTCTTAAAGAATAGACACGGAAGCCTCTAAAATACAGAGACTACACACGCACTTATTGGAGAAAACATTGTTAGTAAGTATGTAGGTAGTTTCCACATGGTCTGACTTTAGTTTTAGACAACAAATTCGGACTGACCTTTGCAACGCTAACAATAGATATACAGTAATACAAACAGCCCAACGACGCCAATCAGCAATGCAGTTTGCTTAAGTAATGCTCTTATCTTTGCTATCACCAAGCTCATTATGGACAGAAATAAAGAGCTTTGTTCTTTCATCCCAACTCATTAATGCACTATTTGCATTTATGTTGGACCAAAGCACAGATAGGGTAGCTATTTAAAGGTGTAATGTGCTTGAGTAATAATCTTGAGGGTGGCATTAATAAAGACCGTGTCAGCTCTGTTGGACAGTCCTGCAGGCGGGAGATGAGGTCTCTGTTTTTGATCTTTACCCGCTTGTCTGATGCATTAACTCACTTCTTTCAGCAGACACGCTCATAATGAATCCCATCATTTTTTCATGATGAGGAGCAGTACTCAGACTCATTGTAAAATCTGGCCTCAAAGCCCTCACCAAGCAACATGACTTTTTAGTACATTAATCTCTACACAGATGTATTTAAGACTAGACAGTGACATATAGTTATTGTGATGATGTGCATTAGTGGAACATAATGTCGCTCTTACCACATAATGTTATTGAAGTTATAGTTGAATACAAATGCATTAAAAGAGTTGGAAAATGCATCTGCCATGTATGGGTTTGCTGCCCTAACAGAGTTTGGGGGAGGCATTGAGAGGTTTATGGTTTTATTCTGTTGGTGAACATCTTCATCGATCAACAATGCGCTTCAACTTTTAGGTGAACATAGGATATTCTTTTTTTTTTCAAAACCTTCTTGCAGCTGTAAACAGACATTTTAAGTTTTGACAGATTCTTAATTTTTATACAAAAAAGGGACCAGGCGCTGTGTCATCATATTAATTCATATCACCTGATTGACATATTTTAAAAAAAATTACCCATTCATTCTAAAGGTACTTACCATCATTACTAGGGATGTCCCGATCGCGAGATCGGATCAGGATGATTTTTTTTTCATCTTTTTCGGTGATCGGAGATCGACAATTAAAACTGACGAGTCTTGCCGATCTCCCGAAATAGACTATGAGCATGTTAGCATATGCGACTTCCAGGGTTAAACTCCTGTAGAGGGCTCCTTTTCCTGTGTGATTCTCTCGCCCTGTTTATGGTCGTGTTTTCCAAAAGAAGAGGGCCGGGAGGCTGATTATTGGGGCTTGTTTTTCCATCTTGTTGTTATTGTGGCATCAATTAATCCGTGTACCAAATGACTGTACTGTCAGCTGTGTGGCCATCTTTTGATTAACACGCTGTCTTTGTTTTTTAGAATACTTTGGACTCTGTGTCAGTTCTATCAGTCATAAAGCTAAAACATGCCCACTTACTAGCCCTCCTTGTAGCTCTCAGTGCTATGATGCACCACTAATGGCTCTCTATTAAACAAAAGCTAAGTGTATATATCCCATGGGATGTCAACAGAATGGGTGAGTAAATTATTATATTCACTGGTGGAGTGTAAAGCTTCCATTTTGTTACACAAAGCTTAAGAGGACCCAAACTGAGTAGGGTTGCTTCTCTACACCAGCAAATAGAAACTAACAATGCTAACAGGTTTCAGTCAAAAGTGAGTGTGACCAAAGAAGAAGAAGAGAGAAAATGGACAATAGAGTCAAAAACAAGAGAATTTAACAGAATGGCTTCCATCAACATGTTGAATGGACCCAAGTGTGTCAAGTAATCAGCACTGCTATTTTCCCAGTCCTTTAGCTGAGATGTTGATTGGCTCTTAATTTGGAGTTAACTTGCCAATTCTCTGTTTTCTCATTTGGGTAGAAAAACGCCGGCGTTCTTCGTAGTTATTCTCATGTGACATTAAGGATTAGAGTGTCAGTAGGAGTGGGATTTCCCCCGACGTGTCGGCGCAGGGTTGCATTCGGGCTGGTGGCTCTGCACAGTGCTCACATGTCTGAAGTTAAACGCAGTTACAAAATAGATCATGTGATGACCATTTGGAAGCCATTAACTTTCCATCTGTTCCAGCGTTTAAGAGATCCCACAAAGTGACAAACTTTAACAGGATACTGTGACTTGAACAGATGTTCATTGGCTTTATTTATAGATCAACCTGTTCACGCAAAGTCATGGTAGAGTGAAACCCAATGCAGCATGTCTCTTTCTCATTAGTTCCCATACTGTAGCAACTTATCTGATCAGTGGTGTCTAAGGGGCTCTGGAGGTGAATGTTAAGTTGTGGTTATTCAGAGGTCTTCAGTTACACTCAGTTCTTTTTTATTTTTTTATTTATTTTTTGCTCAGAGAAGCTTGAAAGGAAGCAGAAGTAGTGTTGCTCTTTGGGGATCCAGTGACTCTTTAGGAAAACATGGTGTAGGAATGAATGGGAACACTAATTTCTTCAGACAGATGTGTTGATAAGGCCTCTAAAGGGAAGTCTGTTAGAGGCAGGAGGCAGAGGGGAGAAAATAAGACACATGAAGCTAAAGAGAAGAAAACAAGTCTTCTGTCATCTACCTTCTTTACAGTATTACTTGCAGCTGAGTCATTTTCCTTGTCAGTCCTTCATCCCACATACTAAATTAGCAGCTGTCAGGCCATGCTGGACTACAGCACTGATTAATGACCTCATATGGGAGCTAACATGACACACTTTGTGTCAAGTTTTCAGATTCTGTGCTCACAATCTGTATTATCCTCTTTACTTAGTGCCCTTATTCATTCAGGGCCTGTCACTCGAGCAGCACTCATTGTTACCTGATCTCTCCACGTCTCTGCAGAGCAGCATGTGGTGAGCACACAGAGACTTGGTTCTTGTGGTCCAGTTATAACTACTGTCAGAAGAGTAAGATATCCTGTGTTTGACTCAGTAGGTTTCAGTGAGGGAGAGGCCGCGGTCATGCAGTCCCAACGCTTCCCAACACTCCCATATCCTGATGGCGCTGATGACTGCAGAGCTCTGATTGATGACTGCACCTTCACTCCAGAGCTTTGGCTTTCCTGATCTACAGTATGTGGGTGTCCTCAGGGTGTAACCTTTCACTTCCTCCAAAGGCGCATGGGTGCTTTTGGTGGAAGAAAAATATTTCCACTAAGTTGTGAAACATTATTTTTTGACATCATCTTTGTCTACATTCTGTCCCATAATGCATCTGTCAATGCCTCTCCCTAATCACCATCGCCTCGCTATCTCTCATTAGGAAGGGCTTGGTCAGCCGAGGATTTTAGTGGAAAAATTAAAGCTTTTTTTTTTTCATTTTGCTATGTATGCACAGGCCAAAGGAAATTCAACAATGCATCTGTGTGACTTTCTAGAACAATAAAAGCCGCTGTGGTTGGTGTGTGGTTTTCTACATGAGAGGTAATTGTCCATTAGATGTGTCAGATCTGTTAGACGTTCTCTTAATGGTCTGTAAAAAATGCATGTGAGACATTTATTTTTTCCGATGTCTGCTCACAACAAAAGGTTTTAAGTGTTCATTCATTCACCTGACCACAGTTTTAGATTGATTTACAGTAAGTACAGAACCATTTTCTGTTCTAAGTGGTAAATTCTTCATCAATAGACTGTCATTTATGATGCCTTAAAAATGATTTTCTCACACATTTTTTAATTTGATGTACTTAAACCTTAATATTGTCATGCTTTCGTTTCCTGGCGTGTTGGATGTGTGTGTAGGTGAGCAGATACACGACAATTCGGGATCTCAATCACGAAGTTTACTTCTTCCAACAACAGGGTAAGTTACAGTTACAGCTTCATTGTTGTTTTATCTGGCACCCTGTTGCTTTCAGTCTCTGGCTCTGGCACAGACAGCGTTTATCGGTGTCCATGCGACGAGCAGCGGGGCCGGGACAACAGTACAACTGGAACTAACAACAAAACAAAAACATTCTCGCAATTACCTATTCTAGCTGCTGTGTTGCATTCACTGGCCTAACAAAACTCGGTTCAAAACACCAAACCTGTTCATAGACTGATGGGGAGCTTAACTGCCTTACAATGTGCTTGCCTAAAATTTTATTTTACCTGTTTAATTGGAAATCCGTCCATCCATTCTCTACTGCTTTTCCGGGGTCGGGTTGAAGGGGCAGTAGCCTGAGCAGAGAGGCCCAGACTTCCCTCTCCCCAGCCACATGGGTCAGCTCCTCCAGGGGGAACCTCAAGGAGTTCCATGGCCAGCCAAGAGACATGGTCCCTCCACCATGTCCTGGGTCTTCCTTTAGGTCTCCTCCCAGTTGGACTTTCCCAGAAAACCTCACCAGGGAGGTGTCTAGGAAGAATCCTGACCAGATGCCTGAGCCACCTCAACTGGCTTCTCTTGACATGGAGGAGCAGTGGATCTACTCCGAGACCCTGCCAGAGCTCTCACCCTATCTCTAAGGGAGAGCCCAGGCACCCTTCAGAAAAAGCTCATTCCGGCCGCCTGAATCAGTGATCTCTTTCTTTTAGTCACCACCCAAAGCTTGTGACCAAAGGTGGGGTAGGAACAGGGACGAAATTTTGATTTCAGAAGTGGGGGGGACACACCAGGCTTGTGCGGATTTGGGGTGGGGGTGTTATGTAAAGACCCTTTGACACGTCACATGCCCATCTCAATAATTTTTCCATCCTCAATATATATATATATATATATATATATATATATATATATATATATATATATATATATATGTTGGGGTTATTAGGAGCGAACAATTCGTAAGCTTTAACTTACTTTTGGATTCTTCAATAAATTCTGTAAATATGGGAATATTTACTGATTTATTAATTAATTAAGATATTCTTAGATATACGGGGCACCATTCCCCTTTTACCGGGGAAAAATTGAATCCAAAACTCTTATCAGTCTTTCTTGAAGTTCGTAGAATCCTTGGAGCAGAGACTTCTCTTCGACACAACAAAGCTACTGGACACAAAAATCTGAATTTTATAACATTTAATTAACAATTTGTCAAATGAATAAACAGTGGAATAGATGAATAATAACCGTGTGATATGATTGAAGATGGATGTGTTTGCATGTGATGGAGGATGTATGAATGGGGTCCTTTGTTCTCACAAAGGAGTAGTGTGTATGTGTGTGTGTGTGTGTGTGTGCGTGTGTATGGATTCAAAATGGAGTCTTGAATACAAGATGGCTGACCCCTTTGTCTGGCTAAAGTGTGGGTGGCAACTTGCACTTTAACTTCCAAAGCACTTAGAATCAGTAGTAACTTAACCTTAAATCACTCAAAACATTTCAAAAGATCATGAAACAACACAAAAGATTAATCACGAATTAATATCTTTTAGTTTCAGCCTGGCCATGACAGAAACCATTTTAAGATACCAAACAATGATCAATAAGCAGTTTATTTTTTCAAAATGACCCGACTGACGTGTTTGGGACGAAAGAGGAAAGCACGAAGCTACTTTTTAAGCAATAGACGCGGTTTATTGCTTATTCGAGACTATAGAGGAAACGGGAGAAGGAAAGAATGAGAGAAAGAGATGAGTTTCTGATCACCAGAACAGTGAAGCGTCCCTCACTGTTTTGATTTGACGGTTCTCCGTGTTTCTCCGCAGCTTTCGGCGTCGTCCGTCGGTTTGATGCTTTCTCCGTTGTTTGGCGTTCACGAGTGTTTCTCCACGGGCTGGACAGAGACAGCAAAGTTTCTTTCTGTGCTGAGTTATAACTTACAGCGTGCTTGATGGAGTTGTTGCTTTCCTCCGCAGTTCTGTGTCCTCAAACATCAGCTGGAGGGGAGCAGAAACGAGCAGATCTGATGGGCTTGCAGTTTAGTTTCCAGCAGTTCCGTGGGCTCCACTTGTGCACTTAGAGCTTCCGCGTGCTCAAGGGAGTCGGAGCGTTGACAAGCGTGTCCTTACCGCCAGGTATCCTGGGCAAAAGAACGAGGTTTCTTTGTCTCTGCTGAAGATTTATGGTCTTAGTTCGCGGGGAAAGCTCCACGGCTTCCCGCACATGCGCAGAACGTGTTTCTGGTACTAGGCGGTGACATCATCCCAATGCTTCCGTGTGCAAAGCATCATGGGAAATGAAGTTTCTTGGCGCTGATGTGGTTATTTGCTTTTCAGAGCAATTTAAGCACAGTCATTTTGGAGAAAATCACTGCATAGTAATTTCCTCATGAGGTCAGACCCTCAACATATATATCAAAGTTAAAAATGTACAACTCTATTATCATTAATATTTATTATCATTATTGAAGTGCAGTTTTGGCTGTTGACAATGGATAGGCCATTGTATTTATTGTTTTGGGTCTTTTTTTATTGTTTTTGGTGCAACATTTTCTAACAGGGAGTGAGATTCTTTTTTTTATTTAATTTTTGTTTGTTATTTTTATTCATTTAGAAGTTCTGGTTCTGGACATTTCAATGTTAAATGAAGGTTTATTTGTTGCATTTTAAAGGGTGTACTTGCATTATTATGATATATTAACATTATATTAGTGGTTATTTTGGTCTAGATAATGTTGACAATGATATTGTTTATCATCAACAATTTTTTTGGACAAAATATCATCCAGCAAAATTTGTTACTTTCCCAGGCCTAGTCAAAAGTATAAAAAGTATTTATACATAAACGGTCCCTCCTGAGATCTGGCCGTTATTTCATTTGCTGTGTTAGAGGACATGCTGAACTAATGTTTTACACATGATCATCACCCTAACATTTGTCACAATGATCAATTTTATGTCTATCGTATCTTCATTATTTCAACCTCACCTGTGAGCCTCCAGCCTCTGCTCCATCTCCTCCAGGCTCTCGTCCTCCATCTCCTACAGCCTCTCCTGCTGTACCTTCACCGGTCTCTCCTCCTGCATCTCTGTCGGTCACCTGAAAAAAAGATGCATGAACTATAAACAGTGGGAGATTTTGGAATGGAACAAACAGAAATATTTACAGGATGGTTCTAGTATGATTCACAATTATTATTAATATAATGTGTAAATTATTCATTACCAATTTGAGTGTATAAAAACATATTAAATATGTTTTTTCCCTTAAAAGTGTTTAAACAGTTGTTGCATTTCAACACACAAAAAATAAATGGAAAAAATAAGATAAATCTAATGAAAAGTGTACATCTTTGACATTAAGCTTAAAAAAATCTGTTGACGATGATACTGTTCATTTTTCAGAGCTTTTTAATGTGAAAATATGCATTGCAATAGATAAGTTTACAATAAAGTTAAATGATAAAAGTTTTGAAGTTACACTTCTACTACTACTACTACTAGTAATAATAATTATGATGATAATAGTAATAATAAAAACATAATAATTATAATAATACGAATAAATTGTGTCTGAGGAGTCAGTTATGTGGAGGAGATTAGTTTGTAAAAGTTAGTTTTGAGTATGTTTGTGAAGGAGGAGGTGAGTCTGAGCTTAATGCAGGGGTGTCACATGTTCCAACTTACGTTTTGACTTTGAAAGAAGTCTCTTATATCCACTTTCGTTTCTTGACATGCTGCCGCCTGGCTGTGCATAACTACCAAACACTCACAAATGAACACTTATTCAAATGTTGTGTAATGGAAGCTGAGCTGAGCTCTGATATTACACAGCGTCTAGTTGACGATGTGACTCAGTACCGGTGTTCCCTAGCGGCTCCAAACTAGCAAAACAACGTGAGCACGTTCTGTTTACTACTTGGAGTGACAGCAGCAACAGCCAATAATACGTTAGCAAGTATCAGCAGAGCCAATAGATTAGCTTTTGGGTGGGTCTAATAGGAAACCGGTTTCCGTTTCGGTCCTAGTGCTCAATCAAATCCATTTAATGGAGCGTAACATTGTTTTTGGACGGAAAAAAGTGAAGGGGACCGAAACTGCCTTTTGAAAAAGTGGGGGGGACATGTCCCACCCGTCCCCCCCAAAATTACGTCCCAGGGTAGGAACATAGATCAACCAGTAAATCGAGAGCTTTGCCTTCTGGCTTAGTTCTCTCTTCACCACGAGAGATTGGAACAACGCCCGCATCACTGCAGACGCAGCACCAATCTGCCTATCGATCTCACGCTCCAACTTTCCCTCACTCGTGTACAAGACCTGAGATAACTGGAAAACATTTTTGGTAAAACTGTAAAGCTATGTTTTCAGAAGTCTCATCTTGAATTGTTTCCAGTAATAAAACATTATCATAAGACTTCAGCTTATCCATGAATGGTTTTGCAACCATTCATTGAGTCCTTTTGGCTCTTCCCTTCTCTCAGCAGGTTACTTTTTGTTCTTTGTGCACAAAGTAATCCAACTTGAACAAATGTAACATTTAAAACCATAAGTTTGGTCTGCTCCAGGTCAGCTTCGAGCTCTTTAGATGTCTTTGTGTGTCATTTTTTTCACTTCACTTTATTACTACATTATATAAGTACCTTGGCAGTTTTATGATTATGGTAGCTTTTGATAACATTGAGAGCTGTTAAATTAGGACCTTCATGTCCTTGTCAGCTGCCTTGTATACAAACTCTTGGGTTTGTGTGATATCATCGCTTTAGGACAGGTCTCTCTGTCTGTGTTGTTGTAAACCAGAAATTGGAAACCAGTAGACCCCGTTCCTGTTGTAAAACCATCACTTGTTACTTAATAAAGACCAGATGAGTGTGATACGATACCTGTCCTATCTGTTTATTGTTCATGAGGAACTCGATTAGTTTAATCCTGCTAATAATTTACAGGGAAAAACATTTTATATATGTGTTTGTTTTTTACTTGACACTTTTTATATTATAATTGCATAAAAGCTTTGCCACATGAAGTACAATGAGACCTATAACATAAATCCATGTTCAACTGCCAACTCATTTCTCCCAGCATCCTTTAGACAAGTTGATTTCATTTGATTTTTCAGCATTTGTCTGAGTGTGTAAGATGTAATGGTACAAACCTCACAACATGAGGAACAGAAATGAACGTAAAAATAAGTTACAGTCGCTCTTTTCCCGGTCGGTAACAAGATGGCGCCTGTGCTTGGCTTAGCCGCGGTCACCGGCCACTTTTTCAAACTTTTCTCCACTGACCTCCTCTTTTCCACCTTGCTCCGGTCTGCAGTCCACTTCAGTAGTGTCCCTGCTACCATCTCCGATGATCGCCAGACTCTTTTGTCCTTCCTTTCATTCACGATCGCCCAAGATGCACCGAGGACGTACCTCCCTGTTTGTTTATCTGAGTAGTGTGCTGGCACGGAGCCAAACCATGATTCCAACCAGGGCTCCTCCAGCTATGTTTATCCAGTCCCGGGAAAACCTCGGAGGAAAAGAGGTAAACGAGCAGGAATCCAGGTGAGAATAAGACTTCTCATAAAGCGTGGTTTATCTAGTAAACATCGGCGTGATCCTCTAGCTTCTTGTCCTTTGTTTGGCGACCTGAGCGCCACTTCCGCATTGCCACCAGGCCGCGTAGCGGCGCGGTTTCTCCGTCCAAGTTTTTTAAGGTCGGTTTATCCTCATTCCTCAGTGGTTTCTCCTCCTGTTCCCTCCAAAAGTGGTTTTAATAAACACCGTGGATCTAACCCTGCTAATTTACGTCCACTAACTCCAGCTGTTTCTGTAGTTTTTGATTCCTCCACCTCACTCAGCATGGCTCTATTAAATACCCGCTCTGTTAACAATAAGTCCTTCCTGCTCAATTATCTAATTCTCTCTAAAAACCTGGATTTTCTGTTTCTGACTGAAGTTTGGCAGCAAACATCTGATTATTCTGGTCAGATTGAACTCTGCCCGAGTGGTTATTCTTTTCTTAGCCAGCCCCGGTGTCACGTTGAGTGTAGGAGGTTGGACCCAAGATGCAGAAATTCCCAGAACTACTCAAGGCAGGAGAGGTTTAAAGAAAATAATTCCTTTGTTAAACGAGAATGTGCCGAAATCCAAAGCACAAATAAGATTAACTCTCAAAAAACTCACTGAAAACTCAAAACAAACAAAGCTCACACATGAGCACAGACTCGGGAAAACTCGAGAGGGGAACGAGCCACGCAGACACATACAACAATGAACCATGAATGACACATACAACCAATGAACACAGAGGGAAGCAATCAGGGGAACAGGTGTGAGGAGTGAGGTCTAGAGGGAAGACTGACGGAATCAATTAACCAAATGGGAAGGGAAGAACCAAGCAGAGGGGAAGATAACCATAACCTATAGGTTCCCTTAGGCACAGGAGTTAAGTGCTCGCCCCGTAATCGGAAGGTTGCAGGTTCGAGCCCCGCTCAGTCTGTCGCTGTCGTTGTGTCCTTGGGCAAGACACTTAACCCACGTTGCCTGCTGGTGGTGGTCGGAGGGACCGGTGGCGCCTGTGCTCGGCAGCCTCGCCTCTGTCAGTGCGCCCCAGGGCAGCTGTGGCTACATCGTAGCTCATCCCCACCAGTGTGTGAATGTGTGTGTGTGAATGGGTGAGTGATTGATTGTGTTGTAAAGTGCCTTGAGGGGTTCCAGGACTCTAGAAGGCGCTATATCAAATACAGGCCATTTACCATCTATAAGACACTAAATAACTAAACTAAGAACTAAGTGCAGAAATAAACAACTAATAACTAGAGGGGTGAGGAGGACTAATGTAAACAAAGGGGAATTACAAGGGAATGACTAGGAGGAAAACATGAGGAAAGCCTAGAGGGAGCTGGGGAACACAAGAAGACACATGAGGAGAACCTGAGGGAGAACAGGAGGGGGCTGGGGACCAAGGGGACACAGAACATGACACCCGGGGTTCTGGTCGTGGTGGAGGCCTAGCTGTGGTTTGCACAGACCATCTTCCATGTAGCTCTACAACCTCTGGTCACTTTGCTTCCTTTGAAGTGCAGCTGATTAAAGTCGGGCGTAAGGACCCGTTCTACTGTGCTGTGGTCTATCGTCCACCTGGTCCAAACAGTTCTTTCCTTCAGGAGTTTAGTGACTTTCTATCCTCCTCTGTGAAGCTGTCCAGACTGGTGATTGTTGGTGATTTTAACATCCACGTTGATGATCCCTCTGACCACTTTTCCATGAATTTCTCCAGTCTGATGGACTCCTTCAGCTTTACCCAGCATGTTTCTGGCCCAACACACATCAGGGGGCACACTCTAGACCTTGTGTTAACCCTGAGTCTAAATGCTGACAGTGTTTGTCCTGAAGACGTTTATATTTCAGATCACCATTGCATTTTCTTTAACTTGTCAGTTTCTGCGTCCCCACCTCCTGCTCGCCGTGTGGTTAGTTCTCGTTTTCTTGAGAGCACAGCTAGCAATTTTTCTGCTGCTTTTGATCCACCCTGCTCTTCTGATAACAACCCAGATTCCTTAACTTCTCAGTTTAACAAGCACCGCCTCTCCATTCTGGACAATATCTGTCCTGTCAGGACCAGATCAGTTCCTGCAGTGAACCCTACTCCCTGGTTTAATGACAGCCTTCGCAGCCTGAAGCGTCAATGCATAAAAATTGAGCGCTTTTGGAAGAAACCCCATCTCCACGTCCATCTGCTGCATCTTAAGGATCTTCTGACATCCTTTAACTCTGCAGTCAGAGACGCTAGGGTTTCCTATTTTTCCAACCTGGTGTCCCAAAGCAAAGGGAACCCCAAGGTGCTGTTTAACACCATCAGCAGCATTGTCTCTCCTGCCTCTCCTACAGCCTCCATCCACTCTGTTGCAGACTGTGAGAACTTTCTGTCTTTCTTTGTGGACAAAGTCAATAAGGTTGGATCTAGCGTCTCTCCTTCAGCCTTATCGCTGCCTCTCCCGACTCCAACCAAGCCCATCATCCTAGATAGCTTTGCTCCTGTTTCTTTGCCTGAGTTAACTAAAGTAGTTAACTCTATGAAGACCTCTGCATGCCCCCTCGACATCTTACCCTCATCTTTTTTAAAAGTGCTTTTCAGTCAACCGGTCCCAGTGTGCTCTCTATAATTAATGCTTCTCTGGTTTCTGGTCAGGTCCCTGCTTACTTTAAGAACGCTGTAATCCACCTGCTTCTTAAAAAACCAAGTGTCGACCCCTCTCTCCATAGCAGCTTCAGACCCATCTCTAAACTTCTGTTCATCTCCTAGATCTTGGAAAAGGTTGTGGCTAAACAACTCACAGCTGCTCTTGATGAATATAACATCTATGATAGCTTCCAGTCTGGTTTTTGTAGAGCTCATTCTACTGAAACAGCTCTTCTTATGGTCTCTAATGACCTTCTGACTCACAGTGATGCAGGGGACTGTTCTGTTCAGGTCCTGCTGGACCTGACTGCAGCCTTTGACACTGTTGACCATCACCTGCTACTGGAGAGGCTGAGAGACTGGGTAGGCTTATCAGTTACTGCTCTGGAGTGGTTTCTCCTCTCATCTTTCTGAGCGCTCCTTTTCTGTGGCTGTCTCCAAGTTTAGGTCCTCCACCACCTCTCTTACCCATGGTGTCCCACAAGGTTCTGTGCTGGGGCCTCTGCTCTTCCTCCTCTATCTGCATCCTCTTCAGCACATCCTGAGCTCCGTCAAAGGAATCTCCTACCATCTTTATGCAGATGACATCCAACTGTACATCTCCTTTAAGCCCCATGAGATGTCTGAGCTTCAGCTGTTGCACACCTACTTAGACTCTTATCAAAACCTGGATGGCTGGGAGCTTTCTACAGCTGAATGAAGGTAAGACTGATATCCTCATCTGTACCTCATCTGTACCCCAGACAAGCTGGTTCCCAAAGTCAGAATCTCTCTTGGTCAGTTTGCTTCTCACACCAAACCTTCCGTCAGGAATCTTGGCTCGACCTCTGACCCAGCTCTCACCCTGGATTCTCATGTCGTTCTCTTGTTCGCTCATCCTTCTTCCATCTCAGGAACATTGCTAAGCTGAGTCACATTCTGTCCCGCTCATAACTTGAGACAGTTATCCACACCTTCATCTCCTCACGCTTAGACTACTGTAACTCTCTTTTCACGTGTCTGAGCAAAACCTCCCTGAACCGTCCACAAGTGGTTCAGAATGCCTGTGCTCGGCGTCTGTTCAAGCCCCCCAAACACACCCACATCACCCCGCTTCTCCTCCAGCTTCATTGGCTGCCAGTCAACTTCAGGGTTTATTTCAAGACCCTGGTTCTGGTCTATAGGGCCTTACATGGACAAGCATCATCTTACATTGGTGATCTTCTTAGTCCCTACACCCCCAGCAGGTCCCTGAGGTCCAGTGATCAAAGCCTACTGGTTGTGCAGCGCACCAGGCTAAATACCAAAGGTGACAGATCATTTGCTGCTGTTGCCCCCAGACTCTGGAACTCTCTCCCCCTGAGCCTGAGATCAGGGGACTCTTTTAAAAAGCAGCTGAAAACTCACCTGTTCAAGCTGGCTTTTGTATGACCTACTTCTCCACTCTCTCTTTATTCTGCTCTCCCCACCTATTCCATCTTCCTCAGGATCCACTGATTTCCCTGTTTCCTATTCACTCTCTCTTTCTTTACATGTTTTTAATCACAATTGTCTATTTTTTTGCTCATTTTAAACATTTCTAACCATTTTCTAATTTCTTTTTTTTTATATTTTTTCAATTTTTTGTTTTTGTGAAGCGCCTCGTGATTTTTATCTTGAGAAGCGCTATAGAAATGATATTTCTTCTTCTTCTTCTTCTTCTTCTTCTTCTTCTTCTTCTTCTTCTTCTTCTTCTTCTAATTTCAGGGCTTTGAATAAGTCCTCATGTAAGTAAACGAAGAACTGCTTTGACTTGAAAGGCCCAACTGTAAACCTAAATGTGTGTGGTGTAACGATTATCCATGCTATAGCTGCAGAGACATGTTCTCCAAAGCCACAAATGTCAGCATCATGATTGGAGGAAATAAATCGTCAATCTGATGTGATTATTCTCCACATCCCATCAGTGTAGATTATAAAATCAGATAATAACTTTAAAAAGTGAAAAGCTGAACATCATCAGTGCTATTGAGTCTCAACAGACCACATGAATAATTTTGGTTTTAATCACGATAATCAAAAATTGAACTTGTTTTTGTGTAGCACTTTGAAATGTTTTGCTGTTAGCTAGAGCTACACAAACAAACTGAAATCATCCAAATTAAGTAGAATGTTTTTTAAACATTTGTTCTCATTGTTTAAAAAGACCTAAATGAAAAAGTTCTATAACAAGTACTAGCAACAGAGGTTATAAACATTCATCTTATCAGTGATAATGGTTTCTATGGCTGAAAACAATCAGTAAAACCTCACTGCTATAAAAGCACGTTTTATTAAATCCAAACAAAGCCCAATAAGCAGCAATAACGTTTGTGTTTACATTTATGAGGAAACTTCACAGCAACAGAAAGTCAAAGCGGGACACGAGTGTCATTTATACTAATCTTGTTTAAAAAAAACTAGGTATGCTCGATATTGGCTTTTTTTACCAATGTCCGATGTATCGATATTGTCTGCATGCTTATAAATTTGATAAATGTTTGTGCAAAATGACAACTCCTTCAATTTAAGTTAGTGACAGGAAAAGTGCCATGTTAATTTTGTCTCCAACAGCATCTGAATCTCATTCCCCTGAGCGTGACAATAAGATGTGTGTTTTAATGTATTTTTATTTTTATTTATTATGCAGCTATGGTGATAAAACACTTATAAAGATCTTAAGATCACAGTTAAAAACTAAGGGTGCAACGAGGTCATGTGACCCGGACCAAGATGGACGCCTAGTGTATAGCTCTGCTCCAGACCACTACTTTTTTTACCGACCCGCTGCATTAATTGTACGAATTTTTCCTCAAACTCGCTCGCCAGAGATGCCGAAAACACAGCGTGACAAGGAATTCCCTATTTTTTCGCCTGCAACCAAGAAGAAACCTGCTCAACAAGCCGCCCATGCTTCTGCTGAAGCCGAGCCCGCTGGCTTGTCGGAGCTAACGCATGCTAGCCAAGACACCGTGAACCAGATCCTCGCTGAACTATGGTCTGTGGCCTCCAAAGTGAATTGCATGGACGAATCTATCTGCGCTCGCTTAACAGTTATGGATGGCACCTTAACTGAGATAAGGGCTTCCATTACCTCGGTGGAGGAGTCTGTGTCGTCTTTGTCCAGCCGGGTGTCCCTCACGGAGACTTGCCTGGGGGAGGCGGAGGGGAGGATCTCCACCACCGAAGATGACTTGGAGTCCCACAGACCTTGCCTGCTTGCACGGGAAAAATGTGTTGACCGCCTTCAGCTTAAACTGGATGACCTGGAAAATCGCAGCTACCGCAACAACCTGAAGATCGTGGGGCTGCCTGAGGGAGCGGAGGGCGACACCTTGCTGGCGGACTTCCTCCGCTCCGCCTTGCCGGCCCTGGTGGGTCTTCCTTCCGACTTCCCTGCGCTGGAGATTGAACGTGCTCACCGAGCCCCGGCTCCCATACCGGAGAGGGGCAAACCACCAAGGAGCGTCCTGGTGTGCTTCCTGAAATTCCCTCAGAGGGAGGCTGTTCTGCTCAGCCTGTTCAAGAGTCTTCATCTCCTGTCCAGCCTGTTCAAGAGTCTTCATCTCCGGTCCAGCCTGTTCAAGAGTCTTCGTCTCCGGTCCAGCCTGTTCAAGAGTCTTCGTCTCCAGTCCAGCCTGTTCAAGAGTCTTTGTCTCCAGTCCAGCCTGTTCAAGAGTCTTTGTCTCCAGTCCAGCCTGTTCAAGAGTCTTTGTCTACAGTCCAGCCTGTTCAAGAATTCCCATCTCCCCCAGTCCCAGAGTCTACGTCCCTGTCTCCAGAGTTCCTGTCTCCAGAGTTCCCGTCTCCCCCAGTCCCAGAGTCTATGTCCCTGTCTCCAGAGTTCCCGTCTCCCCCAGTCCCAGAGTCTACATCCCTGTCTCAAGAGTTCCTGTCTCCAGAGTTCCCGTCTCCCCAGTCCCAGAGTCTATGTCTCTGTCTCCAGAGTTCCTGTCTCCAGAGTTCCCGTCTCCCCCAGTCCCATAGTCTCCATCCCTGTCTCCAGAGTCCCAGAGTCTCCATCCCTGTCTCCAGAGTTCCAGTCTCCATCCCTGTCTCCAGAGTTCCCAGAGTCTCCGTCCCTGTCTCCAGAGTTCCCAGAGTCTCCGTCCCTGTCTCCAGAGTTCCCAGAGTCTACTCCCCTGTCTCCAGAGTTCCCAGAGTCTACATCCCGGTCTCCAGAGTTCCCAGAGTCTACATCCCTGTCTCCAGAGTTCCCAGAGTCTACATCCCTGTCTCCAGAGTTCCCAGAGTCTACGTCCCTGTCTCCAGAGTTCCCATCTCCAGAGTTCCTGTCTCCCCCAGTCTCAGAGTCTCTGTCCCCTCTTAGCCCAGTGTCCCCTCTTAGTCGTAGTCCAGTGTCCCCTGTTAGTCATTGTCCAGTGTTCCCTCTGTCCCCACAGTCTCCAGAGTCCCCTCGTAGTCCAGTGTCTCCTCTTTGTCATAGTCCAGAGTTCCCTCTGTCCCCTCAGTCTCCAGAGTCCCCTCTTAGTCATAGTCCAGAGTTCCCTCTGTCCCCTCAGTTTCCAGTGTCCCCTCTTAGTCGTAGCCCAGAGTCCCCTCTTAGTCTTATTCTTAGTCTTAGTCCAGAGTCCCCTCTTAGTCTTAGTCCAGAGTCCCCTCTTAGTCCTCGTCCTCCAGTGTTCTCTATCCCCCGACTTCCACAGTCCCGGCTCCTGGTTCCCCGTCGCCAGCCCCCCAGACTCCTGCAGTCCCGGCTCCTGGTTCCCCGTCGCCGGCCCCCCAGACACCCGCAGTCCCGCCTCCTGGTTCCCTGTTGCCGGCCCCTCAGACTCCCGCAGCCCCGGCTCCTGGTTCCCCGTTGCCAACCCCCCAGTCTCTTCTGGCCCTCCTTCCTGGTCTCCCTCCTCCCGCCCTGCTCTGGCCCTCCCTCCTGGTCCTCCTCCTCCCGCCCTGCTCTGGTTTCCTGTGGGCGTCTTGAATCCGCCCTTGAGGGGGGAGGTTCTGTCATGACTCCCATCCTTCACCCTCATCTGCCTCTTCATTCAGCTCACCTGGTCCCCTCACCAAGCTCCAGCCAAGCCCTGTTTTCCCTAGAAACCTCAGTCAGCATCACAATCAACTCCATTCATCTCACCTGTTCCTGTAATCAGCTTCATCCACTTCACCTGCTCCTGACTCCTCAGCTCATCACTCACCTGCTCCCCCTGCTTTATATTCTCCAGTCAGCCACCAGTTTTCTGCCAGATTATTGAAAACATTTGCCAGTAAATTCTCCAGCCATCCACCCTGCCTGATCTCTGCCTCCAGACCTCGTTCTTCGCCTGACCCCTGCCTTGTATTCTGCCTGCCATTTCGACCTTCGCCTGTCTCCGACTCTGTCTCCAGCCTCGCCCAACTGTGGTAACTTTGCATCCTAATAAAGACTTTTTATTTTACTCTCATTGTGTTTGGCGTCTTCACGGGTCTTCTGAGTTCTGTTCGTGACAGTGGGTGAAAATCCCAGAATTTTTGTTTTACCTTATTAGCAATGTTGATTGTTTTTTTTCTTTAACTTTTTTTCTATATTTTGTTAACATTGTAAGAAGGATTACTTCCATACCTGACTTTTCTGGTTAACACTGTTGTTGAGGATGCAAGATAAATTTAATTAATCCCTTTTTTGTCTGTGCGAATATGGACTTTTGCCAAATACATTTATTCAGAAAACTGTAGAGAGAAATTTAAATTATTATTTGCACCAGAAAACAGCTGCACCTTTATTGTCTCAGTTTAATAGGCTCTGCCGTAACAAATGAAAGAGAAATGCTTTGTCACAAAACTGGTTTTCAAATGGATTCGCTGCGCTGAGGTGTGCTGTGGGGCAGAACCGTCTCTCTTCTTGCTGTCACACACACACGATGTGATCAGAGGAGGAAACTCCAAGACGGCCCAACAACATGCTGACTTCTCTGTCCTCTTTCTTTTCTCATCAAACATTTCTTGTTTTTATTCATCAAAAACTCTCCAGCTGCTGACTTGTCCTCACAGCGTTTTCACTCACAAACCCTCGGGGGAGTCCATCAGATCCTTTTTCATGTTTCTGCTGGATGTTCGGTATTCATGTGGCATAAAGCTGAAAGCATCACTGCAGCTGAAGCAGGAAAACACAATCTCATTTTAGCTCAAGTTGGTTTTGTTCAGAGGAGTTTGGAGGGCAGGATTTTAATAGTTCCCGGTGTGCTGTGAGATGCAGTTTAATGTGGTGATGAATGTGTCTCTACTATTTATAGTACCCATTAAATACCCTTAAAAAAGTCAAAAGGCTGACGTGATGCTGATGATTAGTGGCAGAACCTGGAGGTGGTTTACTCTTCAGCCTCGATAGGAAATAGGGTTCATGTAGCCTTTCCTATGATGAGAGAAAATCTGTCCGTGTTAATTTTAGAAATGTTTGTAAATAAGATGTTTAATAGTTATTGTTTGTTTTTTGTTCCAACCTAAAAGAAAAAGAGTCACAAACCCATCACACAACAGCCTGTTGGTCTTTGTAACCAGGTGTGTTTTCAGGTGGTTTACAGGTTTGTCAACTGTTGAATTAATTAATCAGATTTGTGCCTAATGCAGCCACACTGATGTACAAGTTTTTTCTGGTAATGGTATATTTGCATTTATAATCTTTGTTTTACATTTCCATGTTTCATTTTTCTGTATAATGATTTAGCTACTTGTGAGTTGAGAGTCAGCTCTTCTAAATCTGAAGCAATGGTTCTCGATCTGAAATTGTTTGGGAGGCTCCCTCTGAATTGGTTGTGAGTCTTTGCCTAAAGAACAGGATTGTAAGTATGTCGGTTTCCTGTCTGCAGATGGAGTGAGAGGTGCGCAAACAGGTCAGGAATACATATTCAGTATTGAGGCTTTTGCATTAATTGATTGTGGTACAGAAGAAGCTGAGCCAAAAGACAAAGCTGTACTGGTCCATATGTTTTCTAACCCTCAGCTACTATCACGAGGTTTCATATATGACTGAAAGAATGAGATCCTATTTATAAGTGACTGGAATGACCATGAACAGAATCAGATAGTGAAAGGGGCTCTCTTATCCACGGGGAGTTTGGAGTCAAGCCACCGCTTCCCTACTGGAGAGGCTGAGAAACTGGATAGGCCTATCAGGATCTGCTCTGGAGTGATTCTCCTCTTATCTTTCTGAGCGTTCCTTTTCTGTGGCCGTCTCCAAGTTTAGGTCCTCCACCACCTCCCTTATCCATGGTGTCCCACAAGGTTCTGTGCTGGGGCCTCTGCTCTTCCTCCTCTATCTGCTTCCTCTTCAGCACATCCTGAGCTCCTTCAAAGGAATCTCCTACCATCTTTATGCATATGACATCCAACTGTACATCTACTTTAAGCACCATGAGATGTCTAACCCCCAAATTCCACTACCTCCGCTCCGGTCCGCCCCCGCCTTCCGCAGCCGCTCGCTTCCGAACTCAATTTACTGGAACCCGCTCTACAACGGCTCCGCTCCGGTGCAGGGACCTGAGGTGGGCAAACAAGCATGCGCGGGATTTTCGAGATCTTGCGATACAGTTCGAGCAATAAACGCAGAAGTTAGATCCAAACACCCGTTGTGTGGGAGAAGCATCGGCATGAACTGTTTAATCTGCTCATCATTTGTGTTGAGAGATCAGCAGTGTTTGGATCAACAAAGTGTGACTACTTTGATAGTGGAAACTGTATTTATGGCTTACTTTTGTGCATTTAAACTTCAGCCGCCATTGATAGTTGTTAAAAGTTGTTAAACCTGTGCATATGGAACAAAAAACGCCTTTTGTTTATCGATTTATTATGAAAAACGGAAATTGTGCTTGCTCCTTTTCCGGTTGGGCGGTTGTGATTTCTGTCCATTTACTGCGGAGGGTCTCCGGCGTCCGGCGAAAATAGGATCAATTCTATTTTTGCCGGACGCCGGAACAGAGGGCGGCGCACGGCGCCGCACTGCCGGAGCACTGCCGCAGTAGTGGAATTGCTCTGATTGACTACAACGGGACCGATTTTGCTCCGGCGTTCGTGTCGGACCGGAGCGGAGCGGAGGTAGTGGAATTTGAGGGTAAGCTGCAGCTGTTATACACCTGCTTAGACTCTATCAAAACCTGGATGGCTGGGAGCTTTCTCCAGCTGAATGAAGATAAGACTGAGATCCTCATCTGTAGCCCAGACAAGCTGGTTCCCAAAGTCAGAGTCTCACTTGATTAGCTTGCTTCTCACACCAAACCTTCCGTCAGGAACCTTGGTGTGACCTTTGACCCAGCTCTCACCCTGGACTCTCATGTCAGACCAAAGGTGACAGATCATTTGCTGCTGTGGCCCCCAGACTCTGGAACTATCTCCCCCTGAGCCTGAGATCAGTGGACTCAGTGGTCTCCTTTAAAAAGCAGCTGAAAACTCACCTGTTCAAGCTGGATTTGGTGTGATCTTCTTCACCACCCTCTCCTTATTCTGCTCTTTCTACCAATTCTTCCTTTCCAGAGATCCACTCATTTCCCTTTTTCCAATACATTTTCTCATTCCCTTTCCTTACATTTTAATCACAATATTTTGCCTATCTCATTTTTATATTTTTAATCCTGTTTTATATATATATATATATATATATATATATATATATTTGAATTTTCAAGTTATAATCAAGTCATCTGTCCAACTTCAATTAAATGACAATGATAATAAATCAATCCCACAAATAAAGCTTCTTAAAGCTTCATTTATTTGTTCAAACAAGCAGGAAGTGCAACTGAAATTGATTATAAACAAAGTGATGCTGCAATCAGCAGTACAAGATCAAACCCAGAACGAAGAATTATTTATGATTTTTGTCGTGCCACTTTTGTGCTAAAGTATCAAATATGCTCATGTCATCATCAAGTCAACAGAAGCAAGTCAATTTAAGTTGCAAGTCACTGGCGTTCAAGTCCGAGTCAAGCTGTAATTTTTATAGATTTTATCAAGTCGAGTCCGAAGTCATTAAAATAATGACTCGAGTCTGACTTGAGTCCAAGTCATGTGACTCGAGTCCACACCTCTGCGGATTTCTGAAAAATCATACATAATTTCTGAAAGGAGAAAACTCCGGAAAAATAATTTAAGCAAAATTAATTTAAACATTAAATCTTATCAGGCTGGCTAGAAAAGTCACTAGTAATCCTGCGTGATCTGTTTTCAATAGTGCGCTGGTTGTTGTAGTCGTAGGCTGCACAAAACGGGCATAGTGGCTCACTCTACATTGACTTTGGAGAGTAAGGAGACCCATCCATTATGGCAGCGACTGTTACATTCACCAGGGTCCAATGGGGTGTCTACGTATTCACCGATCCCATGTATTTTAGACCAGATTTTTATGGATTTATGTTAAGAAGCTGCCAGTATTTTTCAACACTTATCTATTTTCAACAACATTTTGATGGACATTTCCAAAGGTTAAAGGTAAAATCTACACATTGTCTCGTTAAAGGGAAGTGTAAATGTTCCAAGGGCCAGTCAGTATTTTGCCTGTGTGTATTTTCTCAGGACATCGATGCAAATCTTACATTTTTCTAGTGGTGTGAAAAACTATTTGCCCCCTTCCTGATTTCTTTTGCATGTTTGTCACACAAAAAGTTTCTGATCATCAAACACATTTAACCTTTAGTCAAAGATAACACAAGTAAACAAAATGTGCAGTTTTGAAATTATGGTTTTTATTATTTAGGGAGAGAACAAAATCCAAACCTACATTGCCCTGTGTGAAAAAGTAATTGCCCCCTGAACCTAATAACTGGTTGGACCTCCCTTAACAGCAATAACTGCAATCAAGCGTTTGCGATAACTTGCTATGAGTCTTTTACAGCGCTCTGGAGGAATTTTGGACCACTCATCTTTGCAAAATTGTTGTAATTCAGCTTTATTTGAGGGTTTTCTAGCATGAACCGCCTTTTTAAGGTCATGCCATAGCATCTCAATAGGATTCAGGTCAGGACTTTGAGTAGGCCACTCCAGAGTCTTCATTTTGTTGTTCTTCAGCCATTCAGAGGTGGATTTGCTGGTGTGTTTTGGGTCATTGTCCTGCTGCAGCAGCCAAGATGGCTTCAGCTTTAGTTGACGAACAGATGGCCGGACATTCTCCTTCAGGATGTTTTGGTAGACAGAAGAATTCATGGTTCCATTTATCACAGCAAGCCTTCCAGTTCCTGAAGCAGCAAAACAATCCCAGACCATCACACTACCACCACCATATTTTACTGTTGTATGATGTTCTTTGTCTGAAATGCTGTATTACTTCTACGCCAGATGTAACGGGACATTTGCCTTCCAAAATGTTCAGCTTTTGTCTCATCAGTCCACAAGGTATTTTCCCAAGTCTTGGCAATCATTGAGATGTTTCTTAGCAAAATTCAGACGAGGCCTAATGTTCTTTTTGCTTAACAGTGGTTTGCGTCTGGGAAATCTGCCATGCAGGCCATTTTTGCCCAGTCTCTTTCTTATGGTGGAGTCGTGAACACTGACCTTAATTGAGGCAAGTGAGGCCTGCAGTTCTTTAGAAGTTGTCCTGGGGTCTTTTGTGACCTCTCGGATGAGTTGTCTCTGCGCTCTTGGGGTAATTTTGGTCGGCCGCCCACTCCTGGGAAGGTTCACCATTGTTCCATGTTGTTGCCATTTGTGGATGATGGCTCTCACTGTGGTTCGCTGGAGTCCCAAAGCTTTAGAAATGGCTTTATAACCTTTACCAGACTGATAGATCTCAATTACTTTTGTTCTCATTTGTTCTTGAATTTCTTTGGATCTTGGCATGATGTCTAGCTTTTGAGGTGCTTTTGGTCTACTTCCCTTTGTCAGGCAGCTCATATTTAAGTGATTTCTTGATTGAAACAGGTGTGGCAGTAATCAGGCTTGGAGGTGGCTACAGAAATTGAACTCAGGTGTGAAACACCACAGTTGGGTTATTTTTTAACAGGGGGAAGGGGGGGGCAATTACTTTTTCATACAGGGCAATGTAGGTTTGGATTTTGTTCTCTCCCTAAATAATAAAAACCATCATTTCAAAACTGCATTTTGTGTTTACTTGTGTTATCTTTGACTAATGGTTAAATCAGAAACATTTTGTGTGACAAACATGCAAAAGAATAAGAAATCAGGAAGTGGGCAAATAGTTTTTCACACCACTGTAATTAGCTGGATGTAATTATCTAAAGAAGCAACCGGATGTAGTGGTCCTAACGTCAGTGCTTCCTGCCACCTTCAGGAGTGTCACCACTGAGACCAGACCAGTGGGGCTACTGTGTGTTGCTTTTCCTGGAATAATATTGACTTGTTTTCTGTCACCAGGGGCATTTCTTCTTTAAATCATTTATTTCTGTTTGTGCCACAGACCCAGTTTCTGTGCCAATTTCGGCCTTGTTTTCTGTCTAACTGGATATTCTTTCGTATCCAACTAAAAATCTTCTACCAAGCAGAAAGATGAAGGTGTCTGCATCATGCTGCTGGTTACACTTTCAGTTTATCTGATGCTGAAGTTAGAAAAGAAGAAAACAACACAATTTATCCCTTTCTTGATATGAAGCGACGGGCCTGTTATAGATGTGGGCAAACTGAATCCCGTGAGTCACGCAGTCATGTTCTGGTAGACAGCTTTGTTGTCCGCATTAGTTTGCAGCCGTGGAGGAAATCAGCAAACCACATCCATGCATGAGTTGCTGCATGAAACGCTTCGCAGGAGGATGTTTTTAAGGCAAAAATAGAAACAAAACTGCAAGACAAATGAATACAGGAGAAATTGGTTTGTTGAGCAGCTTTTATTCCGAGTAAAACTCTGATCCATTGAACCTGATCTGCATTTTTTTTTCTATTGCAATGAAATTGCACACAGAGGTCTGACTTGCATTTAATTTATGGGTCTGTACAGAACTCTAGATTAATGTAGTGCTGTCCAAAAACCAGGAGAGTCAAATTCCTTCTTGTTTCCAGATGAAACACCACACAATTCCCAAAGTAGCAAGTGCAACATGATAAATCAAGAGCAGTCTGACTGACGAGGGTTTGCTGTAGGGTGTGTTTGACTTATCCACCCAGGTGAGGTGTTACAGGATGAGGGTTTCACAGCTGGCCACAATCACTTCCAAACTATTCCTTTGCATTTCCCACCTCCAGCTCCATCCTTTTGATTTTTGTTTTTCATTATTTGGACTGATGGAAATGGTGCGGTCCCCTCATATGGATGCAGGCATAAGGAAGAGGTCTGGTTTGTGTGCTCATGTGTTAAATGCTGCTGTGCTGAATGGTTTCCTCATGTGCCCTACACATGATACAAAGCTGTTATCCATGGCCTGCAGCCAGCTCTCACACAGACTTCTCACCCTGCAGAGACTTGTAAGAAAACACTGATAATATCACACAGACGAGTGCACAACTAGACCCCTGTTTCTTGATTTGTCTGCAGCAGTATGTGTGCATGATGCATGTAAATGCCAAAAGCACTTGTATGTTTATCTGTCAGGTGTTTTAACACAAAAGAGTCGAGTTCAACCACTCTGAGCTCCTCACACATTGGCTCCACCCTTGACCGACTGGAGAAACAGCAGTCTAAAAGTACCCTGCATCACAATGTCAGCTCACGTCGCTTGCAGATGTTGATTGGTCGACGAAGCCGCTGTCCAAAACATTTTCACAGATGTGTTTTATTGTTTCAGCTTTTTGATTCCACTCCCGACATATCACTGCGTACTGAGGAACTGTCAGGAGAGAGAGTGACATGTTACTGTTTTAAAGGGAAGGTTTCACATAAATTGTGTTTTCCTCCAGGATTGAAATCTTTCCACCTCATCCTTGTTGTCACTTATGTTATAATCTTTGAAAACTGTTTCAAAGAGAAAAAAAAGCAACTATAATCATTCTTACAAACTCTTACTTGCAGGGAAAATCAATCAAGTTAAGATATTTTCAAAACTATTTTAGGAAGTTGCAGTAATTGTTTGGATGAAACGATGGAGTTCAGAGTATTTTCTGATGAATGCTGTCTCAGTAAACGAGAACGTGGTGTGAATTCTCAGCTCGATGTGTAGATTATTTTCATTTCTGTGATACCAGACTGACTGACTGCGTTTATTTGTTTCTTTTTTGTTATGTTTATATTTTTTTTTTGTAAAATGTGTGTACTTCCATCAAAACAGGGTTTAAATGAACTCAGCAAACTTGTTTTGCCTATGTTGGGTATGAGCAGAACTAAAACTTTTCATATTTTTAAATCATTTTCTTGATCCACTATGTGCTAAAATTGCCCTTTACGGGGTCAATGAAGGCCACCCAGCCCCTATCGCCCCCGTGGCCAGAATGTCCCACTTGCAACTTCCGACTGGCGGGCCGCTCTGTTGGACTTTAAATAATGAAGGTGACATACCATGCGCTGCAGTCTGGTTCCAGCACGTTTCAAGTTTTAGATCATGAGCATGGCTGATTTGTTTAACCTAGTGGTGAATCGCTCCTGCAGACACTAAGGAAGGCTGAGGAGACATTTCAGCTGTTAGATTTTGGTGCACAGCGAGGAGATAAGTTTTGACTGAGATCCTCATCTGTGCCCCAGACAAGCTGGTCCCCAAAGTCAGAGACTCTGTTGGTCAGCTTGCTTCTCACACCAAACCCTCTGTCAGGAACCTTGGTGTGACCTTTGACCCAGCTCTCACCCTGGATTGTCATGTCAGTTCTCCTGTTTGCTCTTCCATCTCCACACCTTCATCTCCTCATGCTTAGACTACTGTAACTCTCTTTTCACGTGTCTGAGCAGAACCTTCCTGAACGTCTACAGGTGGTTCAGAATGCCTGTGCTCAGCTTCTGACCAAGACCTCCAAACACACCCACATCACCCCGCTTCTCCTTCAGCTTCACTGGCTGCCAGTCAACTTCAGGGTTCATTTCAAGATCCTGGTTCTGGTTTTTAGGGCCAAATGGACAAGCACCATCATACACTGCTGATGTTCTCAGTCCCTACACCTTCAGCAGGTCCCTGAGGTCCAGGCTAAAGACCAAAGGTGACAGATCATCTGCTGCTGTGGCCCCCAGACTCTGGAACTCTCTCCTCCTGAGCCTGAGATCAGTGGACTCAGAGGTCTCCTTTAAAAGCAGCTGAAACTCACCTGTTCAGGATGGCTTTGGTGTGACTTTCATCACCACCCTCTCCTTGTTCTGCTCTTTTTACCTATTCCTCCTTTCCTGGGATTCACTATACATTTTCTCTCTCCCTTTCCTTAAAATTTTAGTCACAGTTTTTTTTTCTCATTTTAAACATATTATTTAATCTTTTTTATTTTTTTGTATTTTCAATTTTTTGTTTTTGTGAAGCGCCTCGTGATTTTGATCTTGAGAGGTGCTATAGAAAAGACTGTTTTCTTTCGTACTTTCTTTCTTTCTTCTGTGGTTGTGCTGCTGGATATTTGCAGGACCGGGAATACTGTATGTCATCATGTATGCCGATCTCGAGCATCACAAACATGATCAACGGATGACCAGGTGAGTATGCTGGCCATGCAAGATCTGGGGTGTTCTCAGCTTAATTGTGTGCATATCCTTGCAATAAGGGCTGTGCTTTATCCTGCTGCAACATGAGCTGATGGTCGTGGATGATGGCACAATGCTGAACCTCAGGATGTCGTCCAGGTTTCTCTGCATTCAAAATACAACCAATAGAATGCACCTGTGTTTGTTGACCATAAGATACACCTTCCCATATTATAACCCTACCTCCACCATGGTACAGGCCATGCGATCCATGATATTGATGTCAGCAAACCCCTCACCGACACAACAATGTATTCATCCATCTTTCAGAGTGCCAGAGGCCAACACATGTGAACATTTGGCCACTCCAGTCAAAGTGGAAGGGGAAGAAGTGCCCTTAGAGAAATATAGTTTTTTTTTTTACCTGAGATTGTGCCAGATAAATTACCAGAATGCACCTGAGAAAAGTCCTGGTACAGTGAGAAGTAAAACTCAGAAGTACATACCAGTGTGTACCGGCCCACTAACAGCTCTGGCCCACCCAGGTTGGTTTCGATGATGAACTGCAGCCCGATCGACACCTTTGTGCGGATGACGAGCATGCAGATGAGTTTACCTGACATGGTTTCTGACACTTTTTGACATGCTGTTTAGAAATCTTGAAGTAATTAAAGTACTTTAGTTGTTATCTTGTTTTCAGCCACTCCACCTGTCTTGCGTTTTAACTGAAATTTTCATCTTATTTACAGTTTTGGTAATCTCATTTCATGCCAGCTTTGCTTTTGCTCTGTTGAGACATTTTCCTTTCTTGGGAGGACTTTTACCTCTGGAGCCTCTTTACCTGTTTGATTTTCTTCTCCACTTGTCCTATGTGCTTCTGTGTTTCTCAGGCCTGATTATCATAACACAGCATCCTTTAATAACTTCAGCTTATTGATGCATGTGATGCATCATCAGAATGTGCTCAAAAAACAATGGCAGAAAACATCAATTTTGCTGTGGGTGCAATATGTGTTTTAAACAAAGTTTGAGTTTATTTAAATTACTATGGAATGTTTCTATATATGTATTGATAAATAGAAGTTTAGATATTCTTTTTTTAGCTGAAGGAGACTGTTTCTTTATGAACTTTATCCGTAACATGGACATATTTGCATTGTAATGCACTCTTTTAAAATGCCTCTTTCCTTTTATCCTCCCATGGCTTCCATCTGCCACTCACACTCAGAATTAGTCTTGACAGAAGTAAAGCTGTGTTTTGCTTTGTGCCTCTTCCTGCTGATCTTGGTTTGGTTTGCAGAACTGAAGGTCTGTAGAAATCATCCAAGTGGAGGTAAACAAAAACAACAACCTGTGATGAGTTTTTGGTGATTCCACCACGTGGATGTTGGTCAAGCCCCATTTTTTACATTCTTCCTATAAAACTCAGTCGAATTTATGAACAAGGATAAATCTGACACGGGGAAAATCTTCTGGTTCCCAAGATGGTTGAGAGGCGATAAGACTGCAGAGAACCACACTATTAGTCCTGTGAGCAGACATGTGGTTCTGCTTTTAACTGTGGTTTGGCTGCCAGACCATGTTCATTCTTTCTGGTTTTGAAATGTATTTTTTATTTGTTTGGCAAAGTTTTTCACGTAAGCGTTTGGATGTTTTTGGTGAAAATGGGGTGGAAATCCTGCATTTTTTTAGGCCTTTTTTTAGGACAAGTCTGTATACATTAACAATTAAATACTTGAGATTTTGAGGATTGTGTTTGACTTTGGCTTTACCATTTTAGTGGTTTTATTCCACCAAATCAAGAGGGATCCATAAATCCCTAAATAAACTGCTTACTTTTATCCAAATTATGGACATCATTTAGATTCAATTAGCATCCAGATTTTATTTAAATTGACTTTAAGTGTGTTTGTGTTACACCCCTGAAACAGGGGAGAAAGAATCACCAAAGTGATATGTGAGCTGCTGCTCTCATGCAGTCATTTAATGCAAATCAAAAATGAACATACATGTTTTACATTCCAGATTGTCTCACGTCATACTGTGGGAAGGAGCCAATTATTAAACAAAATAGTCAGAATTTACTGAATAAAGTTCTTCAGCACGAGTGGTACCAATGGCATTGCTAGCACTTGCCGTTAGCTAATAGCTATCACCATGTGGTTGGCTGAAACACCCGAATGTGGTCTAACTACGCACAAAACTGACATTAAATAATCTACAAGTCAAAAACACCTACGGTTCATCTATCCAACCGACTTAGAAAGCCTACAGGTTATATAAAGTTCAAGTTTTTATCACATTACCTGAAACGGGAGAAAGTGATTTGTGAGCTGCTTCTCTCATGCAGTCGTTTAATGCAATGAGGAGCGAGCACGCCATTCCCCCCCCTAGTGGAAGGCTAAGTCACTACCAATCGAACTCATATAAGGCTTGTTAGTCGATCGCCGATACACAATTCACTCTTTTTAACTAATTAATCTAACATGAAATATTAGCTTTTAAACAGTGTTAAGCTTTGGTACAGTAAAATGTGCATTTCTTACCGCGCTATTGTACAAATGAAATCAATCCTATAACAAACAACGAACAGTCACTGATAGGGTTGCCAACCATCCCTTGAAAAACGTAATCGTCCCGTATTTAGAAACAAAAGTACACTTCCTGTATTGAGCTCAAAAGGGACGCACTTTGTCCCATAATATAGTGAGGATCAAAATTAGTCTGTAGTCTATTATTGGAATTAACGCGTTGTTCGAAAGCCAGCCCTTTGCCTGCTCTGTGACCAATGAGCTGACCGCACGCTTACACACGAATATGACAGTACAGATTGCCACTTATTTCATTGGTCGAGGAATGGTCGCTTGGGGAGAAGATACCGGAAGAAAACAGACGACAGCAAACAGCATGGCCAACAGGGAAACAAACGTCGATACTGCTGTACAAGTCTCGGATGACAGTACCCCTCTGAGAAAGAAGAAAATAAGGCTTCAAAAATACAGGGAGGAATGGGAAAGGGAAATTCCTGGCTGGAAAAAGTGCGCGATAACACCTATAAAGCGCACTGCACTGTGTGCCAGTGCAGTTTTTCAATGGGCCATGGTGGACTGACTGACCACAAGCTAGTAGTAGCCACATGAAAAACATAAAGGACGTAAAAGCACGGGGAACCCTTCATCAGTTTGTCATCCACAAAGCCATGGCAGAAGCAGATATGGTACGTAAACATTGTTTTTTTTAACCCTCTGGTTAAGGTGAAGGTATTTATATGAGGAAAAAAACACTGTGTTGGGGCTTGTTTATTATTATTTTTATTATTTTTGTTGTCTGTTTCTGTTTTTCGTTTGTTTTTCTTTTTTGTTTATTTTTCAACTTGGGTGTTTAGTTTTGATGTAGCCTAGTCTTGGTTTATGTGTTGTTTGGATAACTTACTGGTAAAACTAAAAGAAAATTAAAATGAATTAAAGCTGCAAGCAGCGTCGTTCGGCCCTCGCAGCTCCGCGCCGCTCCGGCCTAGCCGGCAGCCCGGGGCACCAGGGCACATCTGCGGAACAGAAACGTCGGCCACCCCGACACCAGACACCGCAAACGATCACCTCATCCGCACCTCACCCTGACTCAGCATCACCTCTTATCCCACCATTATATTACACGTCCCACAACTAGGGCATACTCTACCTTTACGACTCTGGTGGTGTGATGACACAGACCAACTGTAATGCTTTTCTGACCACGTTTTTTGAAGTTATTGTAGGTTAAACTTATCTATGGGCGCTGGAAAGCTTTCAGATCATGACAAACATGGGCATTTCACCATAAAACAATAGACTTCCTGTAGTAGGGGGCGGGACTTAGGGGATGTCAGCTGTCCACATTGTCATTGTCTTCAGATGTGGTCAGTGATCACACAGACAAAGTTTGATATAGATCTGATCGTGTACATGGGAGTTATTAGGTCAAGTAATGTTATGGCGACAGGTTAAAGTTTGAGGCTTAGCCACGCCCACACCTTTCTACTTATTTAAAATCCGACGGTTGAATTTTTTCCTCTATGTCTTAAGAGTGTATAGCAGAAGCTTGAAGGTGATTGGTGAAAAGGGCGATGGAGCATCACTCTCCAAACAACGTGTGCGAAAACCACTAAATCGAGTACTTGGACCAAAATGGCCGACTTCCTGTGCGACTTTGCACGTGGCTCCAAGAGACTTTTTTGTAGGGCCTGAGACACCACATTAGTGTACCAAATTTTGTAATCCTCAGTAAAAGCATGGCTTGGGGTTGACAGTTTTAATGGTCCTAGGGGGCGCTATTTCAGAAAGTAGGCCACGCCCACAAACTTAAGCTGATCATTTCTATTGGGGGTGAGACTAGGATCACTCACAACAAATTTCGAGGTGATATCACGATAAATGAAGAAACGAGAGGCAAACGTATTTCCATGGCGTGATGGCGAATTTCGCCATGCTCCCAAAGCCCCGCCTTTTTTCAAAACCTTACAGTACTGGAGACCAAGTGACCTCAACTTGTCTGCTGCTATTTACCAGAGATTCCTGGTGATTGGGTAAAAGGAGTCCAATAGGGAGCTGTGAAAAAAAGAGTGGCGTGGCGAAAGGTCAAAGTTTGAGGCTTAGCCACGCCCACACCTTTATACTTATTTAAAATCCGGCGGTTGAATTTTTTACCCTATGTCTTAAGAGTATATAGCACAAGTTTGAAGGAGATTGGTGAAAAGGGCGACGGAGCATCACTCTCCAAACAACGTGTGCGAAAACCACTAAATCGCGTACTTGGACCAAAATGGCCGACTTCCTGTGCAACTTTGCACGTGGCTCCAAGAGACTTTTTTGTATGTCGTGAGACACCACATTAGTGTACCAAATTTCGTAATCCTCAGTAAAAGCATGGCTTGGGGCTGAGAGTTTTAATGGTCCTAGGGGGCGCTATTTCAGAAAGTAGGCCACGCCCACAAACTTAAGCTGGCTATTTCTATTGGGGGTGAGACTAGGATCACTCACAACAAATTTCGAGGTGATATCACGATAAATGAAGAAATGAGAGGCAAACGTATTTCCATGGCGTGATGGCGAATTTCGCCATGCTCCCAAAGCCCCGCCTTTTTTCAAAACCTTACAGTACTGGAGACCAAGTGACCTCAACTTGTCTGCTGCTATTTACCAGAGATTCCTGGTGATTGGGTAAAAGGAGTCCAATAGGGAGCTGTGAAAAAAAGAGTGGCGTGGCGAAAGGTCAAAGTTTGAGGCTTAGCCACGCCCACACCTTTATACTTATTTAAAATCCGACGGTTGAATTTTTTCCCCTATGTCTTAAGAGTATATAGCACAAGTTTGAAGGAGATTGGTGAAAAGGGCGACGGAGCATCACTCTCTAAACAACGTGTGCGAAAACCACTAAATCGCGTACTTGGACCAAAATGGCCGACTTCCTGTGCGACTTTGCACTTGGCTCCAAGAGACTTTATTGTAGGTCCTGAGACACCACATTAGTGTACCAAATTTCGTAATCCTCAGTCAAAGCATGGCTTGGGGCTGACAGTTTTAATGGTCCTAGGGGGCACTATTTCAGAAAATAGGCCACGCCCACCGGATGTTCACATCAGATCTTTTGGGGGGGCGGACTAGGATCACTCACAAGAAGTTTCGTGGCGATATCTTTAGAAATGACGAAATGGGAGGCAAACGTAAGAACACGGCAGTACGCCTGACTTCGCCGCGCCGCCACAGCCCCGCCCTCTGCCGAAAACTCCCATAAAGTGACGCAAACCAACCCCCACTTGTCTTGAGTTACCAGCTACAAATTTGTGGTGATTGAGTGAAATGGGGCCATTTGGGACCTTTCACAGTAAAACTTGTCCTTTTTTGTCCTGAGGGGGCGGGGCTTGTGTGATGTCATCATCCGACCATTCAATTTACTTTGTGGGTGGATGACGAATGACCACAGAAAGTTTGGCAACTCTATTCCATTCAGTTAAAGCAGTTTAAATTTTTTTGGCGAGTAGTCAAACTTCGAGGCCTGGCCCCACCCCTTCAACATATACGAAAACTCAGAATTTTTGTCTTATTCTGTTCGCCCATCCCTTCTGAGCAATTTTACACCATTTTTGAGACGATCGTGCAATCCATTCAGAAACGGACCCTAAAAACGGCAAAAACGGCTAAAAATCGCCATTTCAACCCAAAATGGCCGACTTCCTGTTTGATATTGACCATGCTTGCAAGAGACATTTCTGTGCGGACTGTTGAGTACAACAAGTGTACCAAATTTCATAACTGTACGATAAACTAAGCTTTATGGAGAGGGGTTTTTTTCACTTTGTAGGGGGCGCTGTTCAGCCATTTTATTTGCGATTTTTTTGGGACCTTTAAAATATAAAATTTTTCACCAGGCCTGACAAGTGTGCAAAATATTGTGAGTTTTGGGGTATGTTAAGGTCCCCAAAAAGCCGTTCAAAGGGGCACCGGAATAATAAATAATAATAAACAGAGCAAAAACAAGAGGCCTTCGCAGCGCTTTCGCTGCTCGGGCCTAATGAGAGGTAAAACTGAGGGGGTAGGCTAAGTGTATACTTCTGCCTACTCCTTTTCAAACAACAAAAAAGTTTAATATGGGCATGTCCAATGAATATCTGTGGCATTTGGCCAGAAGTGTAGCTATACAGCTATATATATATATATATATATATATATATATATATATATATATATATATATATATATATATATATATATATATATATATATATATATATAATTTACAGGTGACTGCTGCAAAGATAGCCCATATCTACCACACTGTAAAGCATGGTTTAAGCTATAACTCCGCTGACTGTGCACTCAAACTGACTGTACGAACGCTGAATGACTCCAGTATTGCCAAGAAGATGTCCTCTGGGAGGACAAAAGCTGAAGCAGTTGTCACAGATGTCCTGTCTCCAAAGGCAATAGAAGAGGTGATCAAACAATTGAAAAGTTGTGCAACTCCACTCCCATTCTCTCTTCATACTGATGCTTCAAATAAGGGAAATCAGAAAATGTTTCCCTTGGCCTTGCAGTTTTTCACACCAGAGACTGGAGTTGTCAACAGGATATTGGATTTTATTGAAAATCCAGATGAGTCCAGATGGATGTTGTAGGGCTGTCATGGTTGACACATCTCTGCAACATTGCGTGGTCATCGGGGGCAGTTCCTGTGGAGTGGCAGACCGGGGTGATGGTCCCCATCTTTAAGAAGGGTGACCGGAGGGTGTGTTCCAACTATAGGGGGATCACACTCCTCAGCCTCCCTGGAAAGGTCTACTCCAAGGTACTGGAGAGGAGGGTCCGATCGATAGTTGAATCTCAGATTGAGGAGGAGCAATGGGGTTTTCATCCTGGTCGTGGAACTGTGGACCAGCTCTATACCCTTGCAAGGGTGATGGAGGGGGCATGGGAGTTTGCCCAACCAATCCACATGTGTTTTGTGGATTTGGAGAAGGCTTATGACCGTGTCCCCAGGGACACGCTGTGGGGGATGCTCCAGGAGTATGGGGTGGGTGGCTTTCTGTTAAGGGCCATTCAGTCCCTTTACCAGAGGAGCGTGAGTTTGGTCCGCATAGCCAGTAGTAAGTCGGACCTGTTCCCGGTGAGAGTTGGACTCCGCCAGGGCTGTCCTTTGTCACCGGTTCTGTTCATATCCGTTATGGACAGAATTTCTAGGCGCAGCCGTGGCGTGGAGAGTGTCGAGTTTGGTGGCAGGAGAATCTTGTCTCTGCTTTTTGCGGATGATGTGGTCCTCCTAGCTTCATCCAGCTCTGACCTTCAGCTCTTGCTGGGTAGGTTCGTGGCCGAGTGTGAAGCGGCTGGGATGAGGATCAGCACCTCCAAATCTGAAACCATGATTCTCGACCGGAAAAGGGTGGCTTGCCAACTCCGTGTCGGGAGAGAGGTCCTACCTCAAGTGGAGGAGTTTAACTATCTCTGGGTCTTGTTCACGAGTGAGGGTAGGAGGGATCGGGAGATCGACAGGTGGATTGGTTCAGCGCCTGCAGTGATGTGGACGCTGAGCCGATCTGTCGTGGTGAAGAGGGAGCTGAGCCAGAAAGCCAGGCTCTCGATTTACCGGTCGATCTACATCCCAATCCTCACCTATGGTCATGAGCTTTGGGTAATGACCGAAAAAACGAGATTGCAAATACAAGCGGCCGAAATGAGTTTCCTCTGTAGGGTGGCCGGGCTTAGCCTTAGAGATAGGGTGAGGAGCTCGGGCATTCGGGAGGGACTCGGAGTAGAACCACTGCTCCTCCGGATCAAAAGGAGTCAGTTGAGGTGGTTTGGGCATCTGGTCAGGATGCCTCCTGGACGCTTCCATAGGGAGGTGTTTTTTCGGGCATGTCCTGCCGGCAGGAGGCCTCCGGGCCGACCCAGGACACGCCGGAGAGGTTACATCTCCAGTCTGGTCCGGGAATGCCTTGGGGTCCTGCCAGAGGAGCTGGTGGAGTTGGCTGGGGAGAGGACGGTCTGGAGCTCCCTAGTTGGGATGCTGCCCCCGCTACCCGGACCCGGATAAGTGGAGGAAGAAGACGACGGCGACAGATGAGTCTGCAGAGGGAATAGTAAAATTAATACAACGCACTCTTGAAAATGTGGGGCTATCCCTAGATCAGGTTTCTGCATTCAGAGCTGACAATGCAAATGTCAATTATGGCATCCACAACTCAGCCTTCACAAAATTGAAAGAGACCAACAAGGAGATCCTTCATGTCAACTGCCAGGCACATATTGCCCATAACACTGTGAAAAAAGCCCTGGACACGCTCTCAGTTAATGTGGAAAATATTGTCCTTAAGATATACAGCTTCTTTTGCACCTCTGCCAAAAGGAGAGAGTCCCTGAAGGAGTTCTGTGAATTTTGTGGTGTTGAATTCCACAGGTTGAATTCCGCGTGCTCTCAGGTCTGAAGATAAGCTCCTCCTAGCTGTTCCGAATGCTCGTTTAAAAAGCCGTGGAGAAAGGGCTTTCTCTGTCTGTGCACCGAAGCTGTGGAACGCATTACCACTGCTAGTGAGGCAAGCACCAACAGCTAGCATTTTTAAATCACGCCTGAAAACTCACTACTTCAACCTAGCTTATACAACATAATTATGGACCTCACTGACATCTGCACTGTTTAAAAATGGACTCCACAATTATCGACTTCCGTATTATTGAGGTTCCTTGTAAAATGTTTTTTCCTATTTTTATTCACCCTGTTTCTTATTGATTTTTAGCTGTTATTTTTGGGAATTTTGTTGTATTTCCTTTTTATCTTTTATCTGTGTTCGACATGTTTGTATAACGCCGGTTTAATTAACCAACATTTTTAGTGTACAGCGCCTTGTTTGGTTGTAATGCCTTGTGAATGCGCTTTATAAATAAAATTGGATTGGATTGGATTGGATATCCTGCACCATGTTGTGACAAGATGGCTGTCACTCAACCCTGCAATCACCCGCCTTCTGCAGAAGTGGGACCCGCTGAAGTTGTATCTCATCAGCATTGGTCAGGAATGTCCAAGGTGCCTGAAGGAATTGCTGAAGTTGACAGAAGATGCTGCTGGAGTTGAGGGAGAGGCAGACATTGTGGAGGTCTACCTCTTCTTCTGTAATAATATCATGTGTCTGTTTGAAGAAGTGGTGAAAAAACTGGAGAAGAATGTTACCACATCTGTTGACCTCTGTTCCATCATGGACTGTTTCCTGAAAAGACTTATTCAGAGAAGAGATGATGGCTTCTACGGGTACCTAACAAGACAGAAACTCCAGCATCTCTCGCCATCTGATACTGAAGTTGCCAGGCAGGAGTTTACAGCCTTCCTAGACACTGCCATCTGCTATGTCAGGAAGTGGGTTGACTTCTCAGAAGAAAACTGGCTCTTCCACCTGCAGCCCTCTATCATCTGGGAAGATCTCGTTTGATGTCATGGAGAAAATCATTGAGCGGCTTCACCTGGTTGGCAGGTAAGAAGGAAACACTTTCTAGAGAAATGATACACCATGTTTTAAAATTAATGATGGTTACAAATAACTAAATAGAATTGATAAGATAACATGTACAACTAAAACTATTATCACTAACTTTCTTTGGAGTATACATATCAGTATATATATATATGTGTGTGTGTGTGTGTGTGTGTGTGTGTGTGTGTGTGTGTGTGTGTGTGTGTGTGTGTGTGTGTGTGTGTGTGTAAGCATGCAATCTTTTATACACTATTTTACAAATTCAAACAGTTCATATACTTAATATAAGGATGGATAAATACATAATAAAGTAGACTATTGTATTGTATAAATGCTATACAATGCAATAAATATACAATAAATGTTTTCCATTTATTTACCACTGTAAATGTTCTATGTGGTGCTTATAACCCAGGTTTACTTCTTATCTCCATTAGCAGGTTAAACATCTCTATGGATGAGCTATATGAGTGTGTCACTGCAACCAGCCTTCTGGAGCACCTTACCAAAGGACATCAGGAGAACGAAAAGTGGGAGTCCAAGGGAACAGCAGAGAAGTGGATGGAAATTCTTCAGGCAGCTGACCTCCCCAACATCCAGCCTGTTGTATCCTTTGGACTCAGCATCCCATCTTCCACTGGGTTTGCAGAGAGGATTTCTCTCTCATGAAGAATAAGTGGACTGATGTGCGGAAGAAATGTTCTACTGAAGTAATTAGATGTGAGCTCATTGTCACTCTAAATTGTGACATGTCTTGCTCAGAGTTTTACTCTGCAGTACTGAAAGACAAACAACTCCTAAATGCAGCAAGATAGCAAAAGTAATGCAAATGGAGAAAATAGTCTGTTTTCACATAATGTAGCACTGAGCTTTTGAGTTCATGAGTTTGAACACTTTTTTTTACTTCAACTGTAGGCTACAGTCAAGGCCTTAAGGCACAAATATGTTTACAGCTTCTCCGCAGACTTTCTGTTTGCACTTTTCTAATTGCACTAAATGTGCACTGTTACAGAGTTGTTCTTTCTGTTGCTTTCTATTAATTTATACAATTTTAAGCTAAGCAGAACAGAGCTGTTTTAAAGAGAGAGTTATTTATATTCTAAAAAGTAAAGCATAACAGGGTTCCGTTTACGAAAGAGACCTGCTTTATTGCATTATTTTATCATTTTGCACAAAAAGTTGAGCATAACAATTTTCTGTTTAAGAAAAATACCTTTGTTACTTACATAATTTTGTCATTTCACACCATAAATAAATGGCTAAATGATCATTTGTTTCCCATGTTTTCATATCACAAAAAAATATGCATCTTCTTAAACCAACTTCAAGTCTAATAGTAAAAAAAAATCCTTTCACACACAAAAAAGAGCAAAAAAAATCACCACGCTGGGAAGGGTGAAAGCAATCGGGGTGGCCGGCCCTGCCCGCGAGGTGTCCCTTATTTATTTTTCAGGGCGTTGGCAGCCCTAGTCACTGGGTCCTCCTTGGAGCTGCATATAGGGGCATCAAAGCAGTCTTTTAGCCTATCACATTTGCGAGTCATTTTTGGCTGACTCGAACTGACTAAATAGTTAATGTGAACTGCTTTAAATGTCAACCATGAAAGCAGACAGCAGTCACATTTCAGCTGGCCTCTCTCGTATTGATCTCCTTCTGTTTTAAACACAGTTAGGCCTTTCCATTTGTTAAAATGTTAAATAATAAAACAAAAAAATTAAATATATGACATTAAATGATTCATGCAAACTTGTGATTTTACAGGTGTAGCATTCTATTTGTTTGTCTAGGAAGAAAAATGCTTCAGCTGATAAATCTTGGTTTATGCTTGATGCATTCACTTTCCGCTTGGTGATGCGGCTCGCGGATGGAACGCGCTTCACAACTTGCAGCGTTTATGGTTCGTGTGGCTTGTCTCTGCGGCGAGCCAATATTCTCCCAAACTGTAGGGGGCAGCATGAAGCTCTACAGCATGCATCCAACACTATTAAAGATGAAGTGGAACCACGCTAGAAACACACAAGCACGCAGGGAGATGGTGCCGCCACAGGGATTGGAAGTCTTGATGAAATCTCCGGCGAAACGCTTTAAAACTGGTGAGGAGAAGAGAGACAGTTCGAAATGGTATGAAGCAGAGAAGCGTGTGCGTAGGTGGAATGATTCTTGGCGGTTTGAAGAAGACGGGAGGCGCAGAGAATGGCCGTGTTCAAGTTGAGCAGCGGCTCGCCTGGAAAACAGACGAGAGCAGACGGAAGCAGCAGGGGGAGTGGCTGAAAGCCGGCGTTTAAGTCGGACAGATTTCCCTACGTGTGTAGCTCCGGGGTGACGTTGGCTGAAGATATCGCGTTAGCGTTCACACTTGTTCAATTTTAATTCTGGTGCCTGTTAGCAGCTGAAACACATCCTCATGTGCTTGTGGATATCATATATTGTATATGAAAACATGACTGTAATAATAAGTAAAGGTTATCAGCTGTAGGTTCAGTGTGCTCATAGGAAACGTGACAAAACACATTTCTCTTTGTGGCCTATATTGTTGTCATCATCAACATAACATGATTTACAGAATACATGTGACCAACTATCATTTCATGTTCTACCACCGGATGTTTGGATCAAAATATGAACCAATCAGATCTTAGATCAGGTGAGAGCCAGGCGTTTCCCGTCATCCCCTAGGTTTAGTAGCCGAGGGAGAGCAACTGCAGCGCCTTGCTCCAAAGTCTGCAGCCGCCTTGATCTCACGAGGTTATCGTTGCCTACGTATGCATGACGTCAGAGCAAGTCGGCGTCAAGTCGGACACAAATCTAACCGGCAAGCACTGCTCGCCGCTCACCGCTGGTCTAATCTGCGCAGAACTGGCTCATCTCGAACACGGCCAATGGCTCGAGTACAGCAAAGCGGAGTTGGTGAAGTACTGCGTTGTATGCCGGAAGTATGCGACGACAAACAGCTTTTAACAGCATCCTTGTCTGTTCCGACAGTGCGAGCTATTTCTCTCCAAGAATTATTAACAACATGTTGATCACGGTGATCTTTGAGAGCTGAATCATACAAATGTCTGTATTTACGAACTCTGCCATACTAGTTCATGCCAGCCCGCCTTGTTTTTCCGTGTTCGACCGTCCGCGTGGTTAGAAAATTTCCTAGGTGCGCGGTGCGGAAAGTTTGGGCCGTGCGGAGGCGCAGTGGAGGGGCGTGGTTGTTAAAATGACGCAATTTTGCCACGCGGAGCCGTGCGAACCTCGCGGACGTGTCAAGCATAAGGCCTCACTGTTCTTGCATACATTCTGCTGAAGAACCATAATGGAACATTTCTGCATTTTACAAAAAATCATTCTTTAGTTAAAGGTGTGGTTCACAGAGAAAAAATGTTTTAATGATTATTTCTGATTATAATCAGTCACTCTGAGTTTTTCATGCAGACTGAAAATGAAAATAGTCTCCTACACCAATCTCCTGCATTAGCTTCCGATAGAAAATAGACGGTGAAACTTGAGGATTTTACAAGCCTGATTGATCTACGTCACACTGTCACTTAACATTCATGGACTCATCCATCTTGACTCAAGTGGGGAAGGATGTTGTTGGTTTAGCATCCAGGAAACAGCAGAGAGCATCTCTGCTAGCAGAAACTATCTATTAGCATTAGCAATTCCACCACATGGCAGAACTCTTGCAGGCTTGTGTTACTTGTGGAGATAAAAAATCAATGTTGCAGAGCAAGCAGAGTCAGTGGTAGAGCTCCGTTTCTGTTAGCCAAGTGAGATGTCCCAATATTAGGAAGCAAGACTCCAGATCATACCGTTTGAAGCTCTCCTCTGATCTGGCAATCTTCTAGATCCTGAAACCGGTGTACCAGGGGTTTTTGTACCCAGAGTCAGACTTACAAGCATTCATTCATAGAGACAACTGCAAATGGATCCCACCTTTAAAGTCAGCACAGTGCAGCATTGTTCAAATCTATAGCACCAAGAATGATCTGCTAATTCCTGTTTAGAAAAAAACGACCAAATAAAATGATATGATGGTATCTCGAAACAGTCCTCTGCGCATGCAGAGCAGGAATGTGGAAGACCTCGTTGATCTCATTACCACACAAATTTGTGATAAGGAAACGTATGATCTGGGAGAATAAACAGAAACACAAAAAAATTCAGATAACTGCGCTAAACTCTGACTTCACTGAGCTGGTGATCTTTAGCAACATAAACGATCTAGACAAATAAGGCCAATAACATGTTTTTTATTGTTTTGTTATTGATGTTCATTTCACTTGCACTCAGTTTCTTTTTTTTTTTTTTTTTACATTTTGCAGCATGGTTTTCTATATTTTTATCAACTCTAAGAAAATCACATTTACACAAAGCTCTTTACATTAGTAGGTAACTACATATGACATTCAGCGTATTTGGGGACCAGGTCCTGATGTAACTCTATCAAGTAATAAAATCACAGATAATCACAGTGAGCCTCCCCATGGACATCACCGTGATGCAGATTACATGTCCGGCTGCCTCTATAATGAACGTACACGGTCAAACGACTGTACATGCAAAATATCTGTACAGTACATCTCAGCTATCAGATAACCTGCGTGAATTTCAGAGTAAAAGTTCTTGTAAGATGTTAATGTTCTCTAAGTGCTACATGATTTTGTAATTACAGTATGTTGGCATACATTATGAGTTCGCCGGCAACCTGTTTGTGATGCAAGTCTCGGTTTTGGTGCAATGTTTTTACAGTTTGCTTGAGTCTCCAAGGCTCATCCGTAGTTGTGACTTCAGTTCAATAAAAGCCTTCATTAGCTCTAAAATAAAAACAAATAAATCACAAATGAAAAAGTTCTAACAAAGTAAAAGAGGAGGGGGAACAGAGTCAAATTTGTAAACTCAAAGACACTGAACACTGTACACAGGCACTTGAACTGTGGTACACTCTTTGAGTGCAATCATATATCTACTAAGTGCTACAAAATAACATCACTTAGAAAAAACACTTGTAGTACTATTCGTAGTATGAACAAACTGGAAACGTAAGGATGAAAACATTTTAAAATAACAGACGTTGGGCAAATATAAACCAATCTTCAAACGTGTCTTGCATATTTTCAGTGTAGACCCAGGCTGTGCATTCTGACACAGACACTCTCACTTCACAAGCTGTTGGAGAAAGAGAATACGTCATCCCGGGGAGCACGGTTGGAGGGCTGGTTGGCCCTCAGGGGAGGATGGTAATGAGGCGTTTGTGGGTTGTTGGGGGTTAATTTTTTCACCTTTACACCGACTCTCTGGTTACCCGTACTGTAGCAAAGTCTGCTTTAATCTCTGAGCCACAGCTAGGATCAGGATGAATCATCCCAGCTAGAAGAGTGAATCACACACTCGTCTTTGTGTGTGTATGTGTGTGCGTGCATGTGTGCGTGGTCACATGTTCACCACAAGGCCGCAGACTACTGCAGGACTCGTTTCTATGTCCATTCATTATGTCTCGGTGATTCATGAACCACGCGTGAGGAGACCAGAGAGCTTAATTGTCTGAAGGTGTTTGTGACCATGTGATCGATCCACAGTACCACACAGCACGTGATGACTCATTTTTTTCTTTGTTTTCCTCTCCCTCTCTGACATTTCCTATCTATCACTAACCCCTACGAGTGCGACTAACAAGCAAAGTTCTCCAAAACTACTGTCGTCTCGCAGCGTCATTATTGCTGAGACGTAGATGACAACTTTTATGACACTTGGTGAGGATAAATATGTGGGGAGGATCCACAGAACTAACACTTGTGTTTTTGAATTTCAATTAAACTAAGAATTAATGCCATTTCAAAGATGATATGAAGTAGATGTATAATCTTTTCTTACACAAAGCCAGTTTAACAGTTTCAGGCTCCACTGGTTTTTACTCTGAACAGACCGGTTTCTGTCATGAGGAAAATCAGATCTCCTCCACATCTTAGTCACTTTCTCCTGCAGTATCAAACCGCGTCTTTAAAATAACACATCCTTTTCATATGGCAACATTATAGAAGTCATGAAGGAGGCATCCTTTCCATACAAGTTGGTTACATAAAATTTTGAAGCATGTTGTCATGTTTTTGTTTGGAAGAGGTCATGAAAGAGCAAGTCAACCCCTACCAGAGTCTAACTCTACTCGCGCTTCATGTTTGAAAAATGCAACACATGCTGTTGCCTGGCAGACCGAGAGGGTGGAGCCGCTAACAAATACACACAGACTCAGGCTCACGACAGCATTGTGACATCATAATGTACCAGTTTACATCATAGCATACTTCTTAGCCAATAGCGGTGGCAGATTTAAATTAAAATACAGTGCAGAGTTTTTACCTGACAACGGCACAACACTGCCAGTTTTAGGCAGAGAATTAACATTTTAACTAAGATGCACTGAAGTGCCAAATTATTGACGACACGTGTCTGCAGCACGATTAGACACTCGTTTATTTAGTTTATCAGCAAAAAAAGTTTATTTGGGGGTGACTTGCTCTTGAAGAAACACGTACTTTGAACTTTATTTAACTTCAGCTCAAGATAATGATTACATTTTTAATTCCTGGTGAAGTTTCTTCATCCTTCTATGTTCAGAATCAATGAGACGGTACTCATTTGCTTCCTTGATGACATTTCTTTTCTCATCATAGCAGCTTTACCGTTTCAAAGTGAAAGATGCAGGGTAAAACAGTTTTAAACTGCACTGATATCTTTGTTAACATGAGCTCATGACACTCTTTGTTCTTTTAGTCCCCGTGCAGAGCGCTTTGATCACATTCTCACATGTGTGGATTACTGTAAAGCCAGGTGGGGACTCAGTTCAGAGAGGATTTCTGGGTTTGAGGTTGCTTTGGATACCGCAGGTGTGTTCATATTTTGGCCACATAAGGTGGGTGATCTTAGAAAACTCTGAGTTTCCAATGATCTGACTCTGATCTTGAAACTCAAACTGCTTCACAGAAATCTCTTCACCAATAGGAATGTGGTCACAACATCTTGCACGTGGTGCAGGACATCAAAACCGTTAATGACCCTCTGGATGGTTTGTGAGTTAAGCCTGGTTTATGCTTCTCCGTCAGCTCCGCAAGGGACAGACACGCACGGATTGACGGAAGCGTTTTGCTTCTCCGTCTCCTGGAGAGCGTTGCAAAGCAATTGCCCGGCAGGACCACAGAGGGCGTAGCGCTGTTCTGTGGTATCCTGTCATGTATCGGTCCAAGATAGTGTGTTTACCGTGAATCCTCTAATACTGGCCCGGGCCTGTATTTGACTCGAGCTCATCAAGGCCCAGGCCTTTATTGGAAGGAGGGTCAGTATTAGAGGCAGGCCTCTATTTCTATTTGAGCAAAATGAACTAATGGTTCGCTGGAGTTTTTGACAATTAAAATTGTGCCCACATTTTCAAAGTTAAACACATTTCTTTTAACAACGGTAGTTTCTGCTTCAGCCCTCTCCCCCCTCCCCCTGCGCAGCGGCCGCAAACTCACTGATGCGCCTGCAGCCTCTCGGAGTTCCTGCTGCTCTAAACATTAAAATAATTATTTCATTTTCTGTTTTTCACTTCTGATTACCTTCAATGGTGTCTGTTTGTTGCAACCACCAGGTACAAAAACTAACTTGTTTTTATTTGGCTATTTTTCTGTCCTGCCTGTTTATTATCTTCCTGCATCTCCTCTCAGTCCTAAAGAGAAACTGCTACCTGGGTTCATATATATTCACCTCATGAGTTACCTTTGAACTGCAGTTCTAAAAGATCTACCGACCGCTAAAACAGCGGAGTGCTCGCTGCTTGGCGGCCGTATCAGTGATCAGTGCGTCGGAGGACAAGGTGATGCGCGCAGCGCCCCGCTCCACAGCATGCAGCGAAATGCATCAGGCGCAAATAAAAGGCAGAAAACATCAAAGGAAATGAACCGACATGAACGATCGCGTGTCAGTACCGACGCTCTGCAGCGCGTTGCCCCCCCCCCCACCCCCCCACCCCCCACCCCACCCCCGAGCGCAGGAGCTTGTCACCTGCTGACAGCAGGCTGCTGTCTTTTCCGAGGGCTGCATCTTGCCGGTCATTATCACGTGACAGCGACTAGTCGACGACAGGCATAAAAAGTCACTATAGTGAAGTCGACTAGTTCATACAACCCCTGTTGCTCCCTAGTGTTCTGCAGCATAATCAGCACGTTCTCTTTGAACTTGATATCAAATTGCCTCCTCTTCGTCTCCGCATGGTTAAACTTACCCTCGCGGTCTATCACTGGCAAATCAAAAGTGAGACGATGACACAACCGCCCCCGTACTTGCTTGTTACCACATTCCACCCGGCCACAATAAGAGACCGGCCATTATTCACCTCCGCCGCCTCCGACACCGACCAAAATTGGAGACCCGGCCTTTAATTGAATACCGACTTGTATTAGAAGATTTACGGTATATTATGTTTTTTGTGTATATAAGAGACTTTTTAACACGGACATATTTGTCTCTCATTCTCCACCTCTTCATGCGCTCCCCACCTCTAAACCCACGTTTCCTGTCATTTCCGTCCACAAATAAAACGCTTGCTGCGCATCTTTTCACTCCTCCAGTCACGGGAGAATTAAACGTTTACATATTTAGTTTTTTCGCGAGGTGTTCTTCAAGCTTCTCCGTGTCTGCCGCTAGTTATCCTCGGCTCTATTTGCAATGGCGGCCCTGTAAACAACAGCGGCGTCCTGACCAATCACAAGCTTGCGTAATCCGTCTCGTTCGACGGATGTTTAAAAAAGTGGGCTCGACTCCGTACGTACTTGCGTGCCTGCCAGAGCCCTACGCAAGGACGGATAATGGCGTTGCGTGTCTCCGCACTGACGCAGACGGAGAAGCATAAATCAGGCTTTAGCTTGCAACAACAGCTGTCATTACAGTTTAACAGCTTGGTATTCTGCATTTCTCAGCAAAGGTTAATAAAGTACCTTAAATACAGTAGTTCACACCAACATGACTCTTCTCAGTATGTATAGTTGTCAATGTGTGCCAGCAAAACCTTTTGTCACTGGTCTGTAAACAATCGAATCAATGAATCTAATAACATCCCAGCTCCGTCTCAATTCCTCTGTTCACTCAAATTCTCTGAAAGTCAACACAATCCCAGTCACACCAGAAGAAAGAAATCCTGAGAATCTATGTGCGCCTGTGAGGAATGAATGCAGCCGTGCTCGGCCACGTGTGTGTTGTTTACAAGGTTCACTTCTACAGCTACCGCCAGCAGCAGGGGGGGGGGGGGACACATGAAAGTGGTCTTCAGTAATGAAAGGTACCACACGGCTTTAGAAGTGAGTCTGGACTAAGTGCTTTATGTCACCAGAGCAGTGTGGTAAATGTCAGCAGCCTCAAACTTGGATAAGAGGTCTATAATATCACACTGACGCTTCAGCAAAAGCCGCGCAGCCTCGACGCCGTCTGCAGCATTAATCTTATGAGAGTGGAACAGAGGCTAAACGAAGCTGAAATCCCTGAGGTAATTACTACCTGCCTGTCAGGACATCTCCTAGATGGGCTTTGTGTTGACATGAACGCCAACGACAAAGCGTTTCTCCCCCAGCGCTGTTTATCGCCCAGCAACACCGATGAGGCTGTATGCACGACTGTAAAGCTGGAGGTGCCTTCATCCTCTGAGGGGTGTCCCAATATCCTGCTCAGAAAACACTATAAATCTCCCATTTGCAGATTAATTAGCAGCGATGACACTGTTACTCCCTTTTTTTACTCCACAGATGGCTTCCCTTTCCCTTTATCTCAGTGAGTCAGCAGAGCTCCACCGTCTAGAGATGTTCCTCTCCTCTCTTGTTGCACATCCAGATCTTTATGGGGTAACGTGGAAGCAGCTTGCTGAATCAGCCGTGTAGCTCGTGTAGAAATGAAAGTGCTGTGCCACTAACATGAGACAAACATTTGGAGTGTGACATTGTCAGCAAGACACTGCTGAAGAACAATCCCAGGAGACACGGTGAGACGGGGAAGCTGTGTGGCTGTAGCCGAGGAAGAAGTAATGACTTTTCGTTTGAAGATGAGTCACTCACGTAATGAAATAGTATAACGAGAGACACGTTGGTAGTTAAATCAAACAAGAAGAATACATTTCAGAAGAAGATGGGGGTGACTCACGGCACTCCTGCTGCTTTTAGTATCGCCAATGACAACGGGTGTCTGACGGAGTGAATCCTGTGGAGAGGGACTGAGGTGTGTGAGAGTGGGACGCTGCAGAGAGAGATATGAGAGGGGAAAATGCCCCGGTCTCTTTGATGCAAGAGACAAAAATACATGCTGATTTACCCTTCAAGCGCAAACGTATCATGGCAGCTGATCGCAAAATTAAAAGACGCTTGGAATATTTCTAAAGAAAAAGGTGTGTTAAACTGGCAGCCGTAAATAATTGTGTCATATATTGTAATGGGTTGTTAAAATGAGATGTTGTATTTATGAGTAACACTGGTTCTTGTGTTTGGTATTGCCATAGATTTTGTGTGCAGGCACACTTTATGACAGAGTCAGTTTCAGGGATGAAGAGTCTCAGACTGTGGCCCAAAGGTGCTGGAAGGTCCGAGTCAGTCTAGTGGTTAATCTGTGGCCACTTCAGCCATGAATCACAGTCTTCTTCTACATGATCTGTGTGGCACCCCCATCCTTTGCTTTGGTCCATGATTAGTTCCAATGCTCTTGTCCCTGTCCTCAGTCCAGATGCCTCCTCTTCCTCCTCAAACTTCAGGTGGAGGTGAGTCAGGATGGGGGCCTCCATCCACACTCACCACTGCAAAGCAAAAGACAATTACTTTACTGGGGGAAATTTTGATTTTCTGCAAATGTAAGTTTCCCAGTCAGGCTTCAAACGCAGACTCTTCCCTGTAGGGAGCCCTGTGGTGTCATACATCCATCTGAGACTGTTATTTTGAAGCCATTAGCTAAATGAAGATGAGAGACAAACGCTCTCTTTTCCTACAAACCTCTCAACCTATTTTCCATTCAGGCAAGCCATGGAAACACCTCGGGAATGCAAAGGCGTTTTTGACAGGATCCCAAAATGTACTGTGTTTCTTGTCTTTTTCAATGCTTCCTTGTGTCAGAGAGCTGCATGACAACAACGTTTAGAGGAAAAGATCTTGCTTTCACATTGCAGCCCCTCCTCTGTCACCACCACAACAAAATAGCTCTGGTCCAAACTTTCAATGTGACTGACGCCTAATTAATCATATCGTTGAAGACCAAGTTCACTTTTTCTTCAATACATTTGCAGGATAAATATAGTGTTGTTGTGAGTTGATCTCTGTGGGGGGGAAGCTCTGGCGCTCTTGTTTCAGGAACCAGAACACAGGTGAGCTTCAGACGGCAGGATTTGATCAGTTTCCTGATATTCAGACATCTCGTTTCTGATTGGCAAACAGCAACACAACTCTACCATTGATTCTGTTGAAGCTGGCCTGGTGCTACATCTGCAGTGATGCAGACTCTGTACCGATCTGTCGTGGTGAAGAAAGAGCTGATCCAGAAGACAAAGCTCTCAATTTGCTGGTCGATCTACGTTCCCACCCTCATCTATCGGTCACGAACTTTGGGTAGTGACCAAAAGAATCAGATGGCGAATACAAGCGGCCAAAATCAGTTTTCTCTGCAGGGTCGCTGGGCTCTCCCTTAGAGATAGGGTGAGAAGCTTGGTCATCCGGGAGGGGCTCGGAGTAGACCCGCTGCTCCTCCACATAGAGACGAGCCAGTTGAGGTGGCTCGGCCATCTGATTAGGATGCCTCCCTGGTGAGGTTTTCCAGGCACAGCCAACCGGGAGGACCTAAAGGAAGACCCGACATGCTGGAGGGACTATGTCGATCGGCTGGCCAGGGAACACCTTAAGATGGTCCCAGAGGAGCTGGCCCAAATGACTGAGAGAGGGAAGTTTAGGCCTCCCTGCGACCCGACCCCGGATAAGCGCCCAAAAATGGATGGCTGGATGGATGAATACCAGCAACATGACTCTACCACTGACTTTGTTTGCTTTGCAATGCTGATGTTTTATCTCCACAAATAACACAAACCTGGAGGAGTTCTGCCATGTTGTGGAGTTGCTAATGCTAATGGTTAGCTTCTCCTTGCTGACAGGGATGGACTGGGACCATAATTCAGCCCCTGGAATATTGAAGCTGTCATGTAAAATGTTTTTGGGGAGGTATCCAAGCAGGAGGAGGTGAACATTGCTGCAGTCTGCTCGATCCTATGATGGGAGGGCTCCTAGTGGTGGGGGCAAGAGGCTGATGAAGGCCACAAAATGGCCCTGGAGCACACCCTTCGTCAACGGGGGCACACCAGCCGTTTTGTTAGCCAAGACCTGCTCTGCTCCCTCCTGGACATTGAAATCAACAACAGTAGCTAGTCAAGATGGGTGAGACCATGAATGATGCTATTCAATGTGACAAGGAACTGCTTGACTTGTCTAATCTGAGCATTCCCCCATCAATTTTCTTTAAGAAGCTCATTTAGATTTAGGAAATAGTGGCAGAAGACTCTTTCACATTTTGCTTGTGTGTTAAACTCATTTAATTTGTTGGATCTCTGAGACATGATCCCGATCTTTTCTCTCCGGTTTTCTATTCATTCGTTCTAGGTGAAGGGGAATAGTTTGTGCTTTCCACATTCAGATTGGGTGTTAAACCCCAAATGATGCTCAGAACTTTTCAAATAGAATAGAGTGTGGCATGTAGCCACATCTTTCTCTTATTTCCATGTTTTCATCCAATGGGAAGGTGCCAAGACCAAGTGGGTGGGACTGAGATTATGTATGGGAAGAATCAGGGCCCTTTTGACTGATGAGCACAGAGATGGCTTCAGGGGGTACAAGGTGAGTTATTTGGTTCCATTTCCTTTGCTGTTTTTATTTAAACCAAGTTAAACTGATCTACTGAATCATGGTCGTTTTTGGAGTGTATCAGGAAAAGAGTTAAAGTGTCACCAGTCTACCTCTCCTGGGAATAAAGAACCAGGAGGATAATCTGACATAAAAGAAGCTTTCTATGCACCTTAAATAGCAACGTCATATTTCAAAAATAACAAGCAAAAATAAAACAACGGTCCCTCTGTGATTTTGGTTTTGCTCTTTAATTCTGATCGATGACGGTCAAAATGTATCTTCCTGTTTAAACTGCAAGAACATGTTCCACAACAGCAAAATGGACAAAAATGTGGGACTTTTTACAAATGTTGGCAGGATTTTACAGGATTTTACATATCTCATAGTTATTCAGGTTCAAAAGTGAAAATCTGTTTGTTGTCAGCACTTAAATTCCCACAGAAAACTCGTGAAAGCATGAATTTTGTCATGTCGTCACACCACTCAATTTATCACGGTGTCTCTAAATCACATTGTGAGACAGGAGAAAGTAAAGCTGTGGATTTATTCTAAACCAGAAACCAGTCATGAGTCCTTCTGTGTTTTACTGAAACTGCATTTGCAATGTGATAAATGACACAGCAGCATCCTAACCTGCAAACGTATAATGTTACACGAGTCTGATGAACGGATTTTTAAGCTTTGGCTTTTACATCAGGCACTTCCACAGAATCCTAAATGTTTAGTGAGGGTTTTAGCTGTAACCCCTTGATAGAGGTTGATTGTACGACTGAAATAAACTTCCTCCTCCTTCAGCAATGCTTCTTTTATCATCACTTCCCTGCGGCTTTTACCTCAAGACAGAGCAGATTTTTCTCCTGATTCTGATGGAAGCCACTCAGCATTATTTATATTTTGGTTAGGAAGTCTGCTGATGTGTGATTTTATTTTAGCCAGTTTGAAAGTTTAAACATTTTATTTTTACCAGGCGTTGCTTTAATCTAGGCTTTACAATTGCCTTTTATTTTGTTATAAATTCACTAGTGGCTTCTCCCCCATCGTCCGAGGGTCAAACATAGGGCGGGAATGCACAGTTGGACGATGTGCGTGAGGGCTTTGAGTCTTGTTTAAATTTTAAACACCATCTATATGCATGATTGCTGGGGAGAGGAAGCAGAAGAGGTTGAGAGGTGCAGGGATGGGGGCAGATAGATGGGTCTTTGATGAGCTGACAGAAATGAGGCCAAGCACTCTTCTGGAAGAATCTCTCGTCCCTCGAGAGTGACTCATACCGGGAATACCCCCTTAGTGACAGCGAGACGCATTTTCTCTGCTCCATCTCTTTTCATGAAAGCTGATTTGACGTCTTATGATTGAAGCAGTTAGCATTACTTTGCCCCCTCTAAAACATGGTTCAATGGAAAAAGGAAACCCCCTGTGATTAGAGTGGATTTATAGTGAATGCACACCCCCATTTCTCTCCCATGTGTGAGGTTGTAAAGGAACCAAGAATCTAGTTTCCGCACTAACAAAATGCTACTCACGCCAATTATCACCTGCTAAACACTGATGCTACATCCGATTTAAAAAGGCTAACAGGCCAGGCCTGGAATCCGTCGTGTAACGCCTGCTAATGAGCCAACAAGTTAACAAGGGAAAGGGTTAAAAGTTAAGTCATTCTTTCAATGAAGCATTCCTCAGCTAGCCTGGCAAGCCAGACTAAATAAATGTATTATTTAGTCTGGCAACGCTCCACTGACGGCTCTCGGTTGTGGGGCGGGTTCTACCATTGTCTTTCAAATGATCTCCGCATGCTACTGGACAAAGAATGTGACATACTCTTGTTTCACTCTGTTGCATCATCCCACCCACCAGGCATTTAGAGTGCCCTGATTGGCCCACAAAGCGGATAAAGCTCTGTGATTTGTTCTCTAAGCAGATAGAGCACTATGATTGGCCCACCATTATGGACCAATCACAGCTCTTTATGTTTTTGAAACCCCTCTAGAGAGCTGTGATTAGCCAGCCAGAATGCTGTTGGGGCTGCAGAGGTTCCAGTGGAGCGTTCCTAGACCAAACTTTGCAAAGCAAGAATTTGGTCTGGTTCACTAGGCTATTCCTCAGCTGCTCCTGCAAAATAAATCATTTTTATGTTGTCTTAAAGGAGGGTGAGTTTTCTCCTAAATGATGCTTTTGTGAAAACTTCTCTGCTTGTGTCTACAGATCTATGACCCAGCCTTTTTAATGGATGTGTAAATGGTACATAAGTTACAGAAATGTTGTACCTGCAAACTCCCTTCACAATAGGAGCGTTTCAGACGTGAAACGGCAGTGGAAGCATTCCAGCTGGTCCCACGTGGCCACAAAATTATAAAAGAATTGTAACACTAAGCACGAATTCAGCAGTTCATGCAAAAACAACCAAGAAGAATGACGGCAGCTTGAGTCCAAAAAGGTCTGAGGTTTATTTTCTGTTCTGTTTACTTCGACTACAGAGGTTTCACAGGAAATGGCGTACTTCTTCTACAAGTTAAGCAACTGGAAATCTGCATGTAACTTTTATTTAGAAATTTTCTGGATGTTTTACACTGTTTTCGTGTTTGACTTCCGGTCTGGCTTCAATTTGTACTGCTAAACTTGACACTTTCTGGAAGCATAGCATGTTAAAAAAGACTCAAAGCGTAAGCAACATGTCCTGCACTTATGGAACGCTTCCAAAAGAAATGCTTCGCAGCTGGTGGAAGCACACCTATCAACTATGACAGCGGCTAATACTGAGTTCCTTGCAAATTACGCTATGCTTAGGCGTCTGGTGGAAAGGCCCAGTAAGAGTGCTGGTTTCAGCTTTATAAAGCTGAGGACACATACCATCACCTTTTCAGTCTTAAAGCTTTTAACTGGAGTACACTCAAATGGGTTTTAGCAGACTTTTGTATAACTGAAAGACTGTTGACGACAGAGTATATGATCTGTTAAAGCAACACGATCTCAAGCTCAAAGGGTAAACAAACAGCAGCGGTTCCCTCTCTCGCTGTTCACCATCTTTGTTTTGGGATTCACGCCGATTCCTTGTCAAATTCTGACACTTTTTCTGTGTCTACCTCTTTATTTATTGGCTGTTGGCAACATGTGTTTCCAGTTGGGTGGGTAATCAGTCCAAACTACCCGCCTGAATCCAGAAATTCGAAAAATGTTTGATTGACTGTGAGCAAGGTCAGGTTAAGTAGTTTTTCCTCACACAGAAACAGATTTATGTGCAGACTGGTGCTGATTTTATCCAGCAGAGAATCCTGGGTAAATCTGTCCTCTGCTTAATGAAAATGTTCATTAAAAGTTAAAGAAAAGAGGGAAAGTTCTTAATCGATAAAAGGTGAGATTTTATATCTGTGGTATTTAACTTTGCTGATGTCTGACAGCCAGGCTCTCGATTTACCGGTCGATCTACGTCCCAATCCTCACCTATGGCCATGAGCTTTGGGTAATGACCAAAAGAACGAGATCGCGGATACAAGCGGCCGAAATGAGTTTCCTCCGTAGGGTGGCCGGGCTCAGCCTTAGAGATAGGGTGAGGGGCTCGGACATTCGGGAGGGACTCAGAGTAGAACCGCTGCTCCTCCGGATCGAAAGGAGCCAGTTGAGGTGGTTTGGGCATCTGGTCAGGATGACTCCTGGACGCCTCCCTGGGGAGGTGTTTCGGGCATGTCCTGCCGGCAGGAGGCCCCCGGGTCGACCCAGGACACGTTGGAGAGGTTACATCTCCAATCTGGTCCGGGAACGCCTTGGGGTCCTGCTGGAGGAGCTGGTGGAGGTGGCCGGGGAGAGGACGGTCTGGAGCTTCCTAGTTGGGATGCTGCCCCCGCGACCCGGACCCAGATAAGCGGAGGAAGACGACGACGACGTCTGCTGTTTAATTATACTTCAGAATTTGGGGCGGATTTTCTTTCAAAGTCCTTGAAGTTTGTAAAACTGGTCAGAGTAAAATTCCATGTACACATTTATCTGTGTGATGCCAGAGTGAGACAACAACAGGCAGAACATCTGCACGATGCACAGCTGGAGACAAAAACTAAACTGGGTTCTTTGCACAGTTAAAATGCATTAATGACAGTCAAATAAACAAATGCACTGAAAACAAGATCTGTGTTTGTCTTTCTTAATGCACTCCACCAGTGCAAGTAAATTAAGCACATGGAAAATTGCTTTATAATAGATCAGTAAAGTGCATAATGTTGGTTCCAAGCCAGACTTCAGTTAGTGAGTTCATCTCGCAAAACCTTTTCGATTGTGTCTGGCTTCATGGCAAATATGCCTCACAGACTACACTCAAAATACTTCCCCAGCCCCAGGAGACGAGTATAAGCCGATTTGTAAGCCTAGTGCAAAAGACATAAATCAAACTCATGCAGCTTCTTACTCGGCGAATGCATTTTAACTAAAGTTTTAACCAGTTTTGATGAATCCGACTTGAGAGAAAAACTTGGTGCATAGTTCCTCAGTTTGATAATCTGAGCATTCTTGATCCCTAGTACCACACATTCCTCATTTATGTGCATGTTGGCAGACGCCTGCTGTTGGGGGATTTAACATTTTTTATTTAAATCCACAAAACTTTATCTTTATTTCAGATTGAAAATGTTGCACAATGCAGAGAAAACGTCTCAGAAGAAAGCCTTGAAGTTCCAGATGATGACTTACTTCACCAGCTTTAACATCTGTGCGTGAGCGGGTAATGTGCTGACTCTGCTGCGGTAAACAACACTTTCTGTGATCAGCCATGTGAACGCGAGGAAGCACCACGACTCTGTCACTTTATGGAATGAACCTAAACAAGTTCAGTTTCTGGAGTCGAGGGTCGGAAAAGTCGGTGTTTCAAACCAGCAAAAAAATAATAATAAAGCTGACGTTTAAACGGCTTGATCTACAGTTACTAGAATTTGGTCCAGATTAAAGTTCTAAAATACTATTTTCTGCAGAAATGATGAAATGAGAAGAAACATTTTTTTATGAGTCTCTCAAGACAAAAACCACAAGGACAAAAGATAAACTGAAAAATGTAATCTCACCTATTTGCTCCTGTGTGTGTGTGCGTGAAGGCTGCGGCTGGACTTCAGCCTGGGCTTGTTGCTGCTGCTCCTGAAGACTCTGAGTGTCCACTGAGATGCCGCTGTCACTGTGCAGCTTCTCACCTTCTGGTGTCACCATCTGGTTGTTTGTGGCAGCACGATTATTAGCTGCCTGCTTGTTCTGCTTGCAGCTATTCCACCTGTGGATACAAAGCACGTGTCTGGAAACAAAACTGTAGCAACTTCTTTAACTTTCAGACAACACGTCTTTACTTTAATAGCCTACTTCTAAAGCAAATTAAACATGATCTTTTTTGGAATATTGTTGTAAACTGTAAGATGTTAAAGAGGTCCTTCACTGTTACTTTGAATACATTGGCAGTGGTCTATAGTAGGAATGAATGCCTTGTAAAGCCTGATTCATGCTTCTGCATCTGCGTCAGTGCGGAGACACGCAACGCCATTATCTGCCCTTGCGGGCCTGCTGGAGAGCCCCGCAAGTACGTACGGAGTCGAGCTCTCTTTTCTAAACATCCATCCATCGAGACGGAGAACGCAAGCTTTTGATTGGTCAGGGCACCGCTGTTGTCTACAGCGCCGCCATTGCGCCCTCAAAAACATAAAGAGAGCCGAGGATAACTAGCGGCAGACACGGAGAAGCTTGAAGAATACCTCGCGAAAAAACTCTAAAAACATGAACGTTTAATTCCCCCGTGACTGGAGGAGTGAAAAGATGCGCAGCAAGCGTTTTATTTGTGCACGGAAATGACAGGAAACGTGGGTTTAGAGGTGGGGAGCGCATGAAGAGGTGGAGGAGGATGAGAGACAAATTTGTCCGTGTTAAAAAGTCTCTTATATACAAAAAACACAATATAAACACACTATCTTGGACCGGATCCATGACAGGATACCCCAGAACAGCGCTACGCCCTCTGCTGTCATGGCAGGGAATTGCTTTGCAACACTTCCCAGGAGACGGAGAAGTATGAGGGTAAATGTCTCCGTCCGTCCGTGCGTGTCTCTCCCTGTTGGAGCTGACGGAGAAGCATGAATCAGGCTTAAGTCATGGGCACAAAAATCTCCGATGTGCCTTTCAGCACAGAGAATTCAGCCAGAGGTGAAAGTAATCTCAGACAACAGGATTTGGAGTCTTACTTCCTGATATGTGGACACCTCACCTCTGACTGGCTAACAGCAGCGCCACTCTACCACAGAATCCATTTACTTTGCATTGTTGATGTTTCATCTCCACAAATAAGAGCCTGAATAAGTTCTGCCATGTGGTGGAGTTGCTAATGCTAACAGTTAGCTTCTACCAGCTGATGTGTTCTCTGCTGTTGCCTGGACACTAAACCAACAACAAACATCCCCGTCGTGAGCCATGATGGGTCAGCCCATGTGACAGTGTGACGTAGATCTGTCAGATTTTTCTAATCCTAGAGTTTCACCGTCTGTTTTCTATCAGAAGCTAATGCAGAAGATAGGTGTAGGAGACTATTTTCATGGTCAGCCTGCATGCAAAACTAAGAATGACTGATTATAATCAGAAATAATCATTAAAAAATAGTTTCTCAGAGAAGAACATATTTAAGTCAGAATTGAACGTTTCTGTTTGCCCACATTTTTTCTCTAAAATGTGTTTTTCGCAAACAATTTCAAGAGCATGAAGAAAATTAGCAGAGCAATCACTAACGAATGACAGATGAGATATTTGTGAGGTTGTGAACGATAGAACCGGTTGAAACATTTACGAATGTCTCATCATATTTTGTTTTTACATGTGTAACAAAAAACATACATATGGAGTGTGTGTACCACTCGGATTTCTCCTGGTCGGCACGTTTCAAACAGTCAATCCTCTAATGAGCTTGTTTACTTGCTCCAAGCGTGTTTATCTGGCGTCTGTATCTGTTGGACTGGTGTCCTCTCTAATGTGTTTGTAGTCTCTGTAAATGCATTAAGTGGTGTAGTTTTCTTTTTTCTTTTCTTTTTTTTTTTTGAAAGAAGTGGGTCAGAGCTGCTCCAGCCACAACCAGACTGAACATTTTTCTCTTCAGCGATTTTTGGTTTTCTGGGGAAACATCTGTGTTAAAGGGATGTTGCCTCGAGCACTTTTCACCCTTTCTGTGCTGGATTATTTTGTTTTTGAGGTGTCAAACTCAATTGTGTATACACATTTAGGACCAAAGTAGGCATTTCTTTATTTATGTCTTTATTTTTCTTTTCTACTGACCTCTTGAACACAATGTATGCCACCAGACCCACCACTACCGCAGCCAGGATGGAGCAGTAGATGGGGATGAGGTTTTCATTGAGGCCATGGCCAAGGAATCGGGGAGAGCCAGCGCTGGATGTGGTTGTCTCTCCATTTGGCAATGGGTTGTCTGAGCCGCCAGGAAAGATGGCATCTGAGTACGTAAGCGGATCAGCGATGGTTGGGTCGTACGTGGGGAGATTCGGATCTGGAAGAGAGATGGTGAAGAGATTCAATTTGTAGGTAAAACGTTTAGCTCTAAGTTTTCCACCGATCTACACAAAATGCTCTGAGCAAAACGTGCCCATGATGATTGCTTTTTTTTAAAAAACATCTAAACTTGAATCCATTTTGAATCACATTTGAATGAAATCCAATCAGAATAAGCAGGAAATTTGCATCTAACTTGTAACGGAATGAAATGACTGTTTTCCACCACAAGACATTTCCCCCTCTCCTCTGACACAGAACTAGTCTGCGTGAGATATGGCCTCAAGGTCTCATGCATTTGTTACAAACTGCTTCTTACCAGCTCAAGAGAAGAATGAAGAATGGACACTCTCCTTTTAACAAATCAAAGAGCTCTATTTTAATAAAGCTAATCAAACAAAGTGTTAGTCAATAATAAAATGTGACCAATCTGTGAAATCAAAATATTAATTAAGTTATTATAATCCTATAGAATATAATAAGTAATATGACTTTAAATGTTTCCACTAGGACTGATCTCACGTAGCGTTAAAAGACACGACACATTGCTTTACTGATCCAATCAGAATCTGCCAGATCCGACGGAGGCGTGGTTTTGGTGGTGCTTGGTAAATCTGTCATCTTTTCATTCGACCATAAACCAAAACATCCGAAGTATAAAACTATGCCCACGCCATCTTTAACGCCAGTTCAAAGCGTTCTAGAGAAGTTGTCGGAATGGCCAATCCGTAACTCTCCTCTTCAGCCAAAAGAACCAACGACAAGCTGGAAAATCTGTTGTTATTCCAGCTGCTGCAACGGTTCCTTTCAGAATAAAAGCTGAATCATCACGACCCAGGTTTGGGTCTCGCTAGACGCCAACAAAACTGTCATGACCCGGGAAGTATCTCAAAGACTGGTCTGGTCGGCAACCGCGGCTGTTTCTACAGGCTTCGGCTCCATAAAGGTCAAGCTGGACCTCTACACCTGATCTAGACGGGGACTTCCGCTAAGGGTACGTAGACCGACAAACGGCGTCGAATGTGTTTATGAATCTCCTAACCAAAGCTTAGTGCCAAGACACCACCTTCTTTCCCATAAGAACTAATCGCTTCTTTCGAATTGCTGGTTCTGAGCAACATTCCACACTACACCATTCTCCGTCTCACTCACCTTAGTTACACCATACACTTACTGTTAAAGTTAGTCTAGTTTAATTTGTTTAGTAATAAATCTTTAAACTTTTAAACTTGACTCTCGCTTCTGTTGTTTCTGAATTAATACGAGGCTGTTATCTAATCCCTGCAATAAAAAGTTCCAATCTTCTGGTTAAACAGTACCCACAAGGTGGATTTCATATTTCCTATGGAATCTCATGTCTTATGGCTTATTAAATAACATGTAAATTTAACTCATATCAAACTTAAACCACAAATGTATACCTTCTGTTTGCATCAAAGTAACAAGCCTTGAGCTATCTCACTTTGCATGTACAAATAAGGATTTAGTGAATTCATTAGCTAGAAGTCTGAATAAGTCTTAACTTACACAATAGGGTCACTGGACCTCATACAGATCTGTTCTGATTTTTATTTAATTCAATGGCTGTGGAAGGAAAGAAATGGCATTATGATGACGATCTATTTGCAGAGAGCTTGTTTACTGGGGTGTGATTAGTCCCCAACCAGATGTCTGATGCTCTGCACACATGCAGCAGCTGCTTTTCATAGACAGATGGGCTCTGGCTTAGTTGCTGAGTGCAGGAAGAAGGATTCTTTCTGAAGGAGGGAAGGCAAATTTATATCATCGACCAGGCCTGGCCTGGTTTGAGCCCTGCACACCAGGCTCCTTCTCATCACATGCTAATCTGTGTAATGGCTGCACATTTCATGACATTAAGGCCATATGGATCTTCGAAAAATGAAGTTCTGGGATTGAGGGAGGTCATCTTTTTGATTGTATACCCTTTGCCGAAGCTAGAGAGGCTGGGAGATCGCCGTGCTACTGCAGAGGTCTGGCTTCTGTCACAGCAAAGCCTGTAAAAAAGACATTTTCATACATTGTCCTGTTTCCGATTTCCCTCTGAGCTTTTTAAGGACAGTGCAATTTCTCATCTTGGAGCAGCAAGACGCCCTCTGTTATGATTCTTGATCTTTGCTCGAGCTGTTTCTTTCAGGTACTCAAAGGTTCAATAAGTAGCCTGCAGATTATTTATTCCCACGGGTCGTGGTGAAGGAGGATAGCACCCGTCCAGCCAAAAGCAAAACTCCTTTGAGCAGAGCCGCCTGTTGGGGATGAAGAATGTGGAGCTTGGTTCAGATCTGAGCCTGTAAGTCCCAGAAGAACCTCAGGCTGCTCTTCATTAGCTTTGTACTGGCCCTCTCCGGATTAACCCTATGGAGACCCCTAAGGCTTCTCTCAAGGCCAAAGACTGGAAGGCATTTATCCAGAAAACTGTCAGGGTTGATCGTCTAAATTCAGATTTTAAGGGCTTCTGACCGAAAGTTCAATAAATGGTTTCAAGCAATAATGAAGACTTTTGATCCGTTGCTGTAACTGGATTCTACCATATCAGCTACTATTTATCAGGCTCAATCTGGTGAACATGGGAGAAACACTCAGTTTTATGTTTGACCTCCGTGCGTCTTTTAGCATCTTAGGAAAACCAGTCAATTGTAACTATTTTTTTTTTCACTTATCCTTCAACCCAGTTTTCCCTCACCGGCACGTCTTTAAAAACAAACAGCAAAGCTTTTCCCATTAACAGATTTTCTCCTCCTAACAGCATCATTTCACCCTTGCACTTTGACAGAAACTGGAATTTCACACTATTGCACTTTAAATATTTTCAAATTTCAAATTGTACCTGCCTTGAAATGAATATAAATCATTATTCTGAATAGTGCCATGGTTTTGTGTCTGCTACGTTGAATTAAAACATGCTTTCTGACTTGTTCACACTATACGAAAATCTGGATAAACGCACCACCTCCTGAGGGTACCAGAGCTCAGGCTGGCTGTAATTTCCTTCTTTTTGTTCATGCTAAATCATAAATAGTACCTTTATTAGGGCATTAATACTTTCTTTAGAGAGATGCGCAGAAGTAGTCTTCTTAAGTCTACAATCTTTAATCAATATTCATGGACAAAAACGTCCATTGATGTAGACCACAAGAATAAAGATGTGCAGCGGACCATCACAGCCACGGTTCGCCTGCTTTAGTTCTTTTTTACTGATGTGGCAGACAGTCAAGCTTCTCCACATTGATTTGATGCATAATTTTCACACAGTTACTACCTTAAATAGTCCAATGGGATCTTAACAGGCAGTTTATGTGGGTGTATTTGAGAAGTTTCTGCTTGTTATTAAGAGTCCACGCTGGTCTGTCCGTCAGTGTGGTGATGACAGAGCAGTTCTAACATGCATGAGCGTGGTCGGTGTACTGGAACATCACACAAGGTAGAAAATCTCAGTGCATGTGCACGCCATACTTAGAAACGTGCAGAATGCCCAGACCTATTTAAAGCCGCTCTATTGATTCTGGTCTATCTAAAAGGAGGGAGTGTTTGGAGGAGTCGAACACAGGAGTCTGTATTACATGCATTTCTTGACCTTTCCTCAGACGTAGTCAGGTTTCCTTTGCCCTGCCATGCATCATCCAGCTAATGGTACCCTGGCTAATGCTATTAGCAATGCAACACGAGCTTGCAAATAAAATAACTTGTGAATGGAAGCTGTGAAAAAAAAAAGTGAAGATGTGCAGACAGCACAACCTTTTAACCAGTTAGTCTACACTTACAGGCTACCTGCACCACTGTAAATGCACGAATGCGTCAGGACTCGTTGTAAATCATTTCATTTTAAGCCAAGAGCACCCTTCCTGACAGCATGTGTCACTTAACACAGACTCAGTAAGAAAGGTTAAAGCACAGGGTGATACATCTTTTCTTGCAACTTCCTGCTTTTTATGTTTGTCGTCTTTCACGACAACACAGCTGGCTGTGGACCAAAAACACAAGCCCGAGGCAGCAGGGGCTGCATACTGCACCACAGCTGGAGTGGAGTAGGAGCCTAAAGGTGGCAGCGGACCTTTAACAATTCCTTTTGGACTTCAGTGAGTTTAAAAACACTCATGAAACAAAAAAAAACTGGGCCCAGGATTTTATGAGTGGGGCTGCATGGGCTCAGAAATGTGTTTATTACTGGGGTGTGGACGCAAGAGGGATGAAGAAAATGATTTAATTTTTATGAGCCACTGAGGTCTTTATGGTGAATTTAACCCCAGGGTCTTTTGCAGGGGTTGAAGTCTTGGCTTCTGCCAGTTCAGGAAGGAGATGAGCAACTATCAGGCCCAGCAAATGTACAAAGAGCTCTTTATCAGCCACCAAACACTCTCTCTCTGTCTTAACTGAGCGTCTATAACAACTACTTGGTGAAAGTGCGTCCATCACACACACACACACACACACACACACACACACACACACACACACACACACACACACACACACACTACAAGTTATTCAAGTGAGCGCTTCGTCTGCTATTGGGGAGTGTTAATAGGAAGAGTGGAGGGGAGGGGAGACAGAAAGCCAGAGTGTTAGGAGAGAGTGAGGAGGGGGTGCAGACGAACAGAGGAGCTGCTGTAAAGTGCTCTGATTAGTGGGGGTGATTATATTGCAGCGATGAAGACACTGAATGCACACTGGACAGCTTCCACCGCTCCGCTCACCCGTCTACTCGAGAGCGTCTGTGGGAAAAGATGGAAGGAAGGGGAGGAGGGAGAGGAGGTGATGGGGTCGGCCAGATGAGAGCCGGGCAATAAAGAGAAAACAAGTCAGCTGTTATCTGTGTTTTTAATCTCTCCCTCTCTCGCTCCTGAGGACAAACACTCACACACATGCTCGACGGTTCAAAACAAACACACTCAACTGAAGGAAGAGGCCAAAATGGACAGAGAGCCTCGCTGACGCAAAAAGTGTTTGCAAATTCAGATCAAAGGCCTTCACCCGTGCAAGCTGTCCGGAGTTTGGTGACAAATGTGGAAGTGTAATCCCTCTTGGAAGAAGGAAGAGCATGCATGTGTCGCGCTGGGCCGCTATCAGCTGTATCAATTCTAGATACTCAGAAAAATCTGTGATTTCAGTGTGTGTGTGTGTGTGTGTGTGTGTGTGTGTGTGTGTGTGTGTGTGTGTGTGTGTGTGTGCGCACGTGTGTGTGTGTGTGTGTGTGCGCACGTGTGTGTGTGTGTGCGCGTGTGTGTGTGTGTGTGTGTGTGCGCGCGCGTGCGTGTGTGTGTGTGTGGCCCGCTCATAGAGGTCACTCAGCGTAACCTGAGCACGAGCAGAAGAAATCCCAGGACTCATATCGACCCTTCGGCATAGAATACCAGCACAGCCCTTATGCTGCAGCTCTGCGTCTGTTTCCATCTCTGTTCCTTTCTCTTTCTCCATCTTGTTGTCACTGCCACGTGTAATCGATACTTGCTGACAGTTGGATATGAGCTGGGGATCTGGGGATTTAAAACTCCCTCAATCACAGCTTCACTAATGCAGACATAAGGCTCTGAAGGGTGGTGTGTATGTAAAATGAAAACACATACAAGATGCAAATCCCACTGAGACGTATTATAGTTTGCCACATAAAAAATCATCTATATGAATCAGAGACCACCATGGAAGTCTGGTAAGATCGCCACAGCACATGTCTGCTGTCATTACCCACCGACCCACCGGCACTGTCTGACAGGGCTTTCCTTTCATGGGGTCACAAACGATACCGTCTGTGATCCCACCATCATGCTGCTATCGTGCCACCAGTCAGGATGAGGCAGGTCAAAGTTGAGCTGCCTGGGTGGGCGCTAAATGGGCAGTATTGTGACCGACGTACATTAGATATCTGGCAAATATCTTGTGGGTAGTGGAGTGTGGAGGGGGTGTTACTATGCATGATGTACTGTATGTAACAAACTGTCAGGGGTGACGGAGAAGTTCCATTATCCGTGGTCCTGTTGATACTCCTGATGGTTCGTGGCACCAGTAAGAAATACTGATCCCTCAACACCTGTTGTTATTCAGATTTTCTCAGGTTTTATCTTTATTTTTGAGTTTTCTCCACTTGTTTCTAGGGATGAGCGAGTACACCACTATCTGTATCTGTACCTGTACTCGGAATGGGCGTGGCATAACCTGGAAGTGGGCGTGATTCAACCGGAAGTGGGTGTGGTTTACATCAATATATTATTTTAAGTCTGAAATTGATATGGATTGATCAGAAGTTGCTGTGTATTGTTTATTTGAAAACTATTTGCAGAGCAATCTAAGAATTGAGATTAAATATTTTTGATCACAATAGTAAAGAAACTATTACAGAACAAGTGTTTCAATAAAATCAGAACATTAATATTTAAGTACATGGATTAATACATCTGAACTCATGCAGTAGGAACTAGGAAATATGAAATGCTAGAACCAGATACAACTATATATATATATATATATATATATATATATATATATATATATATATATATATATATATATATATATATATATATATATATATATATATATATATAATTTTAATTTGATTAAACAGGTTTTTTTCTTAAAGTTCTTGGCATTTTCCCACACAAAGTTAAACAAAATAATGTTGATTGAGGTGTGTGTGTGTCTGAGAGAGATAGAGAAGGTGAGAGGGAGAGAGATGGAGTAAAAAAAAATAAAAAACCCGACCGGAGCGGAGGTGACTGATGCAGCACGTCAGCTCTGTTTTGTCAAATGCACCAGGTAAGTTACAAAAAAAGTAACTTTAAATATTCAACCGAAAAAGAGGCGAGCTGAAGAAAACCTAGGGAAAACTGAAGAAACGTGAGCAACATTGAAGCCATCACAGCGAGATCCGTTACTGTCTGTGTGTGTGCGTGGATGAGCCGGACGGACTGCGATCCCAGCCGGTGTCGGTACAAGATCTGCTCGGGTGCAAGATCGGCTCGGGGTCCGTCGACTGCCGGTGACGTCAAAGTAGTTGATTGGCTGAACATGAACCTTACGGAATGACGTAATCACATTACGTTGTTATCACGTTACATTGGTCCAGATAAATCTTTCTGTTGGAAAGATGGACAACTTTTACAAAGAAATCCATCATTACCTTGAAAATACACTTTTAGCATAGAGCTGCATGTATATTAGGGCTGAACGATTAACTGCATGTGCAACTAAATTGCGATGTGACAAAAGGAGATTTTCTAATCGCAAAGGCTGCAATTTGGCAGCGAGTGGTTAGCGCAATGCTAATATACGTGGAAAAACCCATAGGAATGCTAATGCTAATTTCACCGATTACATTATTACAAATTATGAATTAGAAACGTGCCAAATGATTACATTTGGAGTCTAATAGAAAGTAAAACTACCATCATCAATCAAATAAGTACAGACAGGTATTTTAGTAAAGCCAGAAAACTTTTAACTCCAGAGTTTTGGCTAGCAGCTATGAGTGTAACTGAACTACGCATGGACAAGACGTCAAAAACTCTAAACACAAAATACTTCAATAAATGGGACACGCTTCTTTCCTGCAAATACAATTTCACAGGTGTTGCTAATACCTATGATCCTTCAAGGGATGTGCTCAAAGAGGAGTTCAACATTATGAATAAAATAGTGTTTTATTTTACAAATACCATTATAAACACAAACTTACTTCTTAAGAAACATTATTTTAATAATGAAACTGCTAAATTCTTTCCAACAGTATAGATGTGTAGTGTATTTTGTCCGAGTGGGTTTGCCGTACTTTGACGTCATCGGCAGTCGAAGGACACCGAGCCGATCTTGCACCCGAGCAGATCCTGTACCGACACCGGCTAGAGAGTTTTGTGTGTAGGGAGGGGCGGGCGCTCTATGTGACTGGCCAATCACAGAGCGTGAAGACAGTCAGTTACCCAATGAGGATTTTCCTTCAGCACGATTACAGATGTTTACGAGTTTTACTCGTGTCATGCTCGTACTCGTCAAAAATGCTTTATCCGTACCGGATACTCATCTGAAACGAGTATCCGGCTCATCCCTACTTGTTTCAGTCTCAATACCTTTGATTAGAATTGGAACGTAACCATCCAGTGAAAATAAACAACTAAGTGGGTTTTTTGTGTTCCATATTAATTTACATGATTGGGTGAATAAAATCCCGGACCCTCCAGCGAGTCTGTGTCCAAGAATTTGTCGATTTCAGAAAAAATTCTATTTAATAAATGTTTCTCCATTTTAAATTTAGAAATATTTTATTAATCCACAGCTGGAGTGTCTCAAGATGCAAGAGAAAGAACGTTACTGTAACGATGAATTTGTGGGAAGAGGCTTTTATTGTAGTCTATTGTCTAACGTTACAGTGATTTATCCGCTAGGTCTTCCAGAGACGGATTTTTACCGTAAAAACAAGCGAAATGCCACCTAGGGCAAAGACGAGGAGAATTCCATGCTTCGACCCAAGTGAATTTACAGCTTCCTGAGCAACAAGGCACCTATGCTGCTGGACGCTAAAACCACGGCTCTGCTGGGTGGGTGAGCAGCTTATTGATCATTGTATGTTGACTCTGCAGTAGTCTTTGACCTTTTAATGGTAAAACTTTCAACTCCAGGCTTACCAGAGTTGACCTTTCACCACCAAGGGCCCACAGACACATGAGGAAGTAGCTCCCGGTGGTTTGTTCAAGTGTGACTGTGACTTATATGATTCTGCAGCACCAAGCTCCATTGGCTCAGAGCGAAGGCAGTTTGTGATCTGTAACTTTTTAGGTCTTTTAGCCTCCATGCATAAGTCATGATGTAAAAACAAACTGGTGAATTTGTCTGACTGCGCAGGTTTTATGGCTCCGATCCAGACAAAACAAAATCATCCAACATTATGAGCAAAAACAAAATGCATGACCTCTCAGGGCTCACTGATTAGATTTCTCAAATGATGGAAAAATGAAAAGGGGACATATTATGGGCTTTAGACTAAAGCAGACCTCAATTATTCTGTACATAACAGCAGAGAGTTGATTTTGCAGAGTGCTGTTGCTCAGTCATGGGACTAGGTGTTTATATACGTCTGAGAGCTTTCTAAACTTTCTCAATGTTGTTTTAGTTTTTTAATCCAAAATGTTCAAGCCAACTGTTATCTGATTGAAGCACTATTAGTGGTCAGCTGATGTAAAAACCAGACCAAACAAACTGTGTTGGTGTTCATGATCATGCAGGAAACGTGCTGGAACCAGACTGCAGCGCCAGGTATGTCAGGTATGTCAGCTCCCAACAGAGCGGCCCGCCAGTCTGAAGTTACAAGTGGAAAATTCTGACCACAGGGGGCGATAGGAGCTGGGTGGTCTTTAATTAACCCTTTAACGGGTCATTTTTGCTGGCTCAAGAAAATGATTTAAAAATGTGAATTATCCCTTTAATAAACTATTAACAAACCCCCTGATTAGTTTAAAACATTTTAACTTTTTCAAATTATTCTATTCTGTTTCTTATAAGTATTTATTTTAGTAGTTATTAGTAAATTAGAGCTTCACAAGTATCGTAAAATGAAGTATGTCTCATAACTGGTGCATGTCTAATGGTGATAATGAGCTGCTGTGACCATAAAATTGATCAAAACTGAAAATAAATAGCACACTTGATAAATTTTTACACCTGAACTGTTCGCCAGTCAGTCACACACCGTCGTGGAGGATGGCTGCTTATACTGAGCCAGGATCCTCTGGAGGTTTCTTCCTGTTAAAAGGGTGTTTTCCTCTCCACTGTCACTAAATGCTTGCTTAGTATGAGGATTGCTGTAAAGTCACTGACACTAGTCAGTGACTTGATGCAATTTGCTGGGTTCCTTATATAGGAAACATTTTTTCTGATTGGCTTAATGCATTGACGTGGGCGAGGAGTTAAGTGCTCGCCCCGTAATCGGAAGGTTGCAGGTTCGAGCCCCGCTCAGTCTGTCGCTGTTGTGTGTCCTTGGGCAAGACACTTGACCCACGTTGCCTGCTGGTGGTGGTCGGAGGGACCGGTGGCGCCAGTGCTCGGCAGCCTCGCCTCTGTCAGTGTGCCCCAGGGCAGCTGTGGCTACATTGTAGTTCATCCCCACCAGCGTGTGAATGGGTGTGTGAATGGGTGAATGACTGATTGTGTTGTAAAGGGCCTTGGGGGGTTCCAGGACTCTAGAAGGCGCTATATCAAATACAGGCCATTTACCATTTGACCTGGATTGGAATGTTTATTATGTGAAGTGCCATGAGATGACTCTTGTCGTGATTTGGTGCTATATAAATAAAATTGAACTCAATTGAATTGAATTGAATTGAATTGAACTCAATTGAATTGAATTGAATTGAATTTTAACTTGACAATTCTTGTACTTGCAGGTAGGAAAGTGACAAGTTAGTGACTTACTGTGGCAGACAGAGTCGCTGTTGGGCGTGCACTCAGCAATCAGTGTCTCATCCATTTCTTCATCACAGATGGTGCAGGGTAAGCAGGGCTCAAGGGAGCTTTCCCGGTCTGAGTAGGTCTCATCCACACACTCCTCACACACTGTGTCATGATGATGGTCGCAGTGAGAGTACACGCCTTGCCCTACTGGGCACACAGTGCACAGCTCACACTGTCCAGAGAGCGTATTGTAATAGTAGTTGTAGTTGCAGACACATTTTGCGTCGATGGAGTCGGTGCACGGCGTCTCCATTCTCATCAAGCCGGTACACTGAGTGCAGGGCTTGCACTTCTCCGTGTGACTGTCGTTCTCGGAGAAGGTCTCGCCTGCAGATCAGAGCACAGGACGACGAAGAGAAGAGTAAGGAAGTTTAGGAGAAAAACACGAGAAAATATGAGAAGCGAATAAAAGGAGATAAATGTTGAGTCTAATGACATTAATCATGTTTACTGCAGGCTCATTAGACAGAAGAACACATTCATCCACAGTGTTCTTGGTGATTTGTGCTTCAGGGACAAGAAAGGTGCTCTTGGAGAGCGAGTCAAAAGCTTGCTGCTCATTATGATATCGATCCCGATGTGTTTGTGCTGCGCTGAGCAAACGTTAACAATCTCAGCCATGTGCAGCGTCCGCATAAACATGGTGAACATCTGAAAAGCCCCTGGAGGTTTTTAGTTCTGGAACATTCGTCAAACTAACTAAATGTTAAATCAAATGTTTAAATAATTGCCATGAAATATCACAGAACTGTGAGAATTACATTAATTAATATCGGTCAACTGTTTCTGCTTGAAGTAAGTGTGTTTTAATATATAAGTATAAGTATATATATCGATGGTTTTAAAGCAATTCTTAACGGTTGTTTATTCGGCTTGAATCTGACTGTTTTAAGGGCAAAAAACGTTATACAGAAATCATTCTCAGGCTCTGCTCACATAAAGAAAAACCTATATGGAGAGGCAATCTTAAGATGATCTTGGTTGAGTAGCAGTAGATCAGATGGTTGTGGGATCGACCCTGGTTCTCAGCAGAGAATGCTGCTGTTGTGTCCTTAGGCAAGGCACCTAACCCGCCTTGCCTGCTGGTGGTGGTCGGAGGGACCGGTAGCACCAGCGCTCGGCAGCCTCTCCTCTGTCAGTGTGACCCAGCGCAGCTGTGTGTAGCTCATCACAACCAGGGTGTGAATGTGTGGGTGAGGATCGTGATGTAAAGCACCTTGGGGGGTTCTAGGGCTCCAGAAGGTGCTAGAAATACAGGCCATTAAACGTTTCCTAAAAATGTCCCCAAAGTCAGAGCGGTGTGTGTGTGTGTGTGTGTGTGTGTGTGTGTGTGTGTGTGCGTGCGTGCGTGCGTGCGTGCGTGCGTGCGTGTGTGTGTGTGTGTGTGTGTGTGTGCGTGCGTGCGTGCGTGCGTGCGTGTGTGTGTGTGTGTGTGTGTGTGTGTGTGTGTGTGTGTGTGTGTGTGCGCGCGCGTGCGTGAGTGTGTGTGTGTCTGTGCGTGCTTGTGTGCATGCGTGTGTGTGTGAGCATGCACGTGCATGAGTGCGTGTGTGTGTGCATGTGTGTGTGTGTGTGTGTGTGTATGTAAGTGCGTGTGTGCGTGCGTGTGTGTGATTCAATCCTAATTCAGATTTTCACACGTCAATATTTACCTATAAATATAAGTTTAAAAAAATCTGGGGTTTTTCAGTAAAAATGAAGCTGATTAAAAAATTCAACCATTGACTGTGTTTTTTCTTCTGCTTTGGTTTGGAAATAACAAGCCAAACAACATACGCTGGTAATAAATTACACTCTCCTTATTAATCAGATATATAGTAACTGCAAAAAAATCAACACACCTCCAAGAAATTAGTTCTGAAACACAGCATCATCACATTTCACTGACCTGTGAGAAATAAATCAAGTAGATCATAGCTGAAATGTGTTGAGCAGAATGAGATAGAAGTCGTCAGTCACTAAATGTCTGCTGATTACTTCAAACGATTCAGATTTGCTCTCCAGAAACATTTCAGGTCTGAAGGATTTAGACTTCATCACAGCGGAGGTGTTGACCTCAAATGGTCTTATTCTTACATCAAGAGTTCCTTGGAGCACAGCAGGTTCTATTAATATTGCATGTTCATATAGAATTATTTTCAGATATAATTGGATGGCTCATGAATTATGCATACGGCCAGAAGGAGAGTGTTTGTGTGCCACATGAGTGTGTTTTAGTGGATAAGATGCGAGTAGAGAGCCCAATGGTTGAAAATAATACAAGCTCAGATTCATTACGCAGGCTGCATCCCCGCGCTCAGGTTCCCTGTTTTCCTTTTGGAGACATGCTCAACGTGAGAGCAGTCACTTTGCAAAAGTTCAGAGACAAACATTACAAAATGTGAATGTTGGATCCTTGATGCACAACACTTTGGGATTCGCCAAAGTGCAGCCGGACAGTGGCGGCTCCAGAAATGTTTTTCTGCAGGTGCTGTGAAGGAGCTAGCCTTTTTATTGAGGGTGCTATGAAGGAAGTGGTCATGCGTGCCTATTGTGCTCTAAAACACCTTCAACACTAGCAGATACACATGCGTGCACAACACCTCAACAACACCTGAAACAATCATTAACTCATTCACTGCCATTGACGACTAAAGTCATCATTTGCATTTTTTTACTGTTTGAGCATCGGAATGAGCCCCCGCGCTGAGAGAACAAACATCTCAGCCCTGAAGCCGATCTTCATCCGCATACGTCACACGTCACATGATCAGGAAGCAGGCCATCCATGTATTAGGAGATCGTTTTGGGCCGTTCCTGTAAAAAGAGTGAGGCGCGAACCGGAAAAGCGTCTGCCGATAACAATTCAACAACGGATTATGAAAGAACGGATAACGCTCGAAACACGCGGATTCTTCCTGATGTAAGAGGTGAGTCTCCGCTTTGTTTTGGTTGTTTTGGCATCGACATCATGCTAGCGCACAACGTTCTGTGACTCTTAAAAAAACAGTAAAAACGGTGAGAAACGCTGGCAGCGAAGGCCGTTAGCGATCAGGAAACGGCTGGCAGTGAATGAGTTAATAAACATCATAAACATATGAACAATCGCTGACTTTTCCATGAACTCATAAACACATACAGCCACACAGAAAACCATCTATAGTGTTGCAAGGTTAGCTAACGTTAGCGTTAGCATTTCCAGCGGCAAAACCCTCGACTGCTGCGGTGGTTGAGGGTTGACTCTTCATCCAGATCTGTAGGTTTTTGTGGGTCTGAGATCACTTCCAAAGATTCATTCATTTCTGACTGAACCCGTGGAAATTTGGGCAACAAAAATGATCCATTTTACCACTAGCTTTACCTTTCACTGGTTCACAGGTGCAAAATGAGGTCAAAGGTTAACATCAATTTCCTGTTTTGGTTTACGTTTTTACTATCTATATGATAATTTACTGATTATTTTTGTTTTGTATGTTAAATATTATCACATCCACACGTTAAATTTAAATTAAATTGTAAAAAAAATAATCTAGTATTTACTTGGGGGGTGCTATGACTAATCCAGGGGTAGTTATAGCGCCCCCCCTAGTGCCCCCCCTGGCGCCGCCACTGCAGCTGGAGGTTTAAATCGAAAGCTGCTTTTCAAACTATTTATTTGCACCACCTACTTCAGTGTGATGTTTCAAAATGAGGCCCATATTAGGTTTACACTGCTTTGTTTTAATCCCCTTTGTTTCACAGTGAAATAAATAATCAGGACTTGGTGAAACTAAACAAAACCACATGACTCTATATGGGTTTTTGGAACTTTTGCGCAATTCTTATCTGCCTTCCCACATGTTTGAGAGTGTGTGTGTGTGTGTGTGTGTGTTTTATAAGAACTGCTTTGGGCCTGTCTTGTTGAGCAACTGCAGATTGTCAATGTGAAAATCCCCGCAGCCATGTCCCAGCACTTGCTTTTGCACCGTAAACGGCTCTAGCGAGTAAACATTGGCACCGGCTGAAGTTCTGAACACCTTGTAAACAGCAGCACAGCCAGGCGGGCGATTTGAGCCCCGTTACATTATACAGGCGGGCCTGACTGCGGCAGATGGAGGTAATGATACGGAGGCAGGTAGAGGAGACAGAATGTCGCGTAAGCAGCCGCTAGATTTGCTTGAATGAATCTCGAGGCTGTTTGAAGCAACATAATCGGAAACAGTCTCAGAGGGTGGTCTGGTGCCCCAAGTTCAAAAAACATAATTTAGTCATCAAAGTGTTGAGAAAGTGCTGATGTACGACTGGAAGGGTCAGGAAAACTGAATCAACCCGGGTTGTTTGTGAGATCTGCTTCCTTCTCGGATCCACCATCCAATACAGTAATCTGTTTTTGTTCTTGCATCTGTCCTCACCTCTTGCTCGTATTACTGTCTGGAGGCAGAGTTGGAACGGCACTGACCAAACGATCCAGACCCAGATAAACAGCAGACCTCCAAGGTAAACAATTATTTGAATTAGTGAGCTTGAAAGTCCTGTTTTCTTTGCAGCCAAGCTGAGCCTGTAAAGTTCCTTTACTCATCCATTTCAATTATCGCGCAGCGTGCAGACTGCTTCCTTTCTAATTTTAACTTCCATGCATGAGCCCGCTTGCAGGCCTTGTAAACATTCGTAAACGCGACCATATGCAGAGAGCGCACAACAAGCACAGATGAGATGTATTTAATTTAAGCATCAGCGCTTTTATCTACCGCTAAAGGAAGAAAGTAAAAGGCCATTAAGCAATAGATGGGAAGTGCCTCGTTTAATAAAATATGTGACTCTGTCTAATTGTCCCCAGTCGAGCGATGAACCGAGCAGCTCCGAGTTTTTATGTTTGGCTGATGGGACGGTCGTGGAGGGGGAAGTGGCCGTGAGCGAGGGGTGGGGGGTTTATTTAAAATGTGCCACTTCAGCCCCTCTACCAACACTGGTGTTTTTCTGCTCCCATTAGTGTCATTAATAATGCAGCTGTGGATGGCCTTGGTACTGCTCAGTGGTCTTCTTCCCAATCAGCACTTTTAGGGGAAGATTTTAGTGACGCTGGACATTTCTCTCACCTCACAGACTGACAGAGGCTGTTCCCAAACAACTAAACCTTTTAGGGAATGAAGATGGATCAAACTGGTCTGTTTTCCTGCTTGAATAATTTCTGTGCAATCGTTGCCTTGCTTTACTCACATTTGAAACGTGTTTTTGAATATTCATGGAGTTAGTTGGAAATATTGTTTTATTTTTTAAAGACCAAGTTCGCCCATTTTTTCAACACATTTGCAGTGGTCTGAGGATAAATGAATGCCTTGTCAGTTGATCCCTGTGGGATTAAAGCTCTGGCGCTCCTGTTTCAGGAAGTAGAAGTCGGCCAGATGAGCAGCAGATGGCAGGATGTGGAGTTTTATTTCCTGATTTTTTGGCATCTCGCCTCTGATTGGCTTACAGCAACATGACTCTACCTCCGACTTGCAACGTGGATGTTTTATGTCCACAAATAACACAAGCCTGGGGGAGTTCTGCTGTGTGGTGGAGTTGCTAATGCTATTGTATAGCTTCGACAAGCTAAGATGAGCTCTGCTCTCTTCCGAATGCCAATTCAACAACAGCCTTCCTCGTCACGTGTCCATGAACGTTCTTTTACAGTGTGATGTAGATCTGAGCGGCTTTTCTCATCCGAGCATTTCTCCATCTATTTCCTATCAGCGGCTAAAGGAGGAAATAGGGGTAGAAGACTATTTCTCAGGGATTTTGCTCTTTAAGAGTGAACATTTTTGTTTAATATAGCAGCAATATGTTTTATATTGTATCTTTTGAACATTTATGGAAAAACCATTCTCCACTGCCAGAGACTATTCTTAATTTCCGTTTTCCCAATTCTCCCAGTCCGAATTTAGGAGAGATGCTCCATTTCAGCCCTCGACCAGACGCGTCTGGGATTCCACTTTCCTTCCTTCTTAAATCCCCAGAGTTTTGGCCAACCTCTTAAACTCTACACTGTCTCCTGGAGCTTTTTTTTCCAGACAGTTTTAAGGCTAAGCCTTTCTGAATGGTTTGAGAAGCAATGCAGGTCAGTAGTCTTGTTTCTCCTTAAAGCAAAGAAAAATAGAAGAGACTGATAAATATTTCAGCGCTACTGATGCTGGAATCGGAAGACTAGTGGCTACATGGGGTGGGGGCTTAACCGGCAGGAAGTGGGACATTAAGGGGGGTCGTGGTAAATACAGATTTGCCCATATTTACCATGAAACAGGAAATGGGTTTGTCAGATTTAACCCGTTAATTATTCATTGCAGCTCTTTGGAAAATGTATTGATGGTGCTAGTTTTTGAGGTAAGGTCAGAGTTTTATCCTTTAACCCCAGCGCGCTTCCTGATAGATTTCATCTTCCTTGGTCCTGTGGGTTTTTTTCCGCGTTATGCTTTTATTTGCTGTAAACAATATTCAAATATGTGAAAATCCCGTCACATTGGAAATTAGGTGCGACCTCTTGGGCATTTCAACGTAATTGTTGAGTGTTTATCAGCAGCGAGTACTGTTCCTGCAGACTGAGGAGGGTAATTGTTCACTGTTGAAACTCCAATAGTCTTTTCAATATGGTTTAATTAGCAGGATCAAATGAGTAAAGATGCACTGATGTAACCATATGCATGAGAAATGGGCAGATCATGCCCTGTGGTGCCTGGCTTTTCTAATACCATCTTATCTGCTAATCCAGACGATGAGTCATAGCAAAGAAAGGAGGGGGGGGGGGGCTCATTGAGAAAAGTGAGTACAGCAGGGAAGGATGACAAAAGTTGATGGGATTTGCTCAAAAGGAGAACAGTAGGATGAAGAAGTGAGAAAATATTCTAATCAGTCCTGAAGGCTAATCTGCGTTACGGAAAGATGCAGCTGCTGTTTAGCATCACCTTTCTCTGTTTACATGCAAGACAACCTCTTGATGTCTAGGTGCAGATGATGCCTGTATGCTCTTGAAAAGTGTTTCTTTGCTGTGCAAAAGCAGGACCAGGCTGGTTAATTCTAATCTATAATAAAAGTTGAATATGGAACACAAACCCCAAAGTGACATCTAGTGTGTGAAGGTTGTATAGAGCAAGGTTTCCAGCCGTCGGGTACCAGGTTTGCTGCCCACAAATGAAATGTTTTTATCGGATCCATCTGTTGTCGGCTTCACCTAAACTCATTCCGGTTTTAGACATTTTATGGTCGCCCCTCTTCTGAGAAGGATAATGACATCTTCTGGGCTCAGAGCTAGATCATTCAGTTCTCATGGAGCTGACAGATTTTGTTCCCCTTTTCCCCTCCTGCACTTTTGGGATCTACCACCTCAGACCATGATGTTATTTAGGTTTATGTTAGGTTTGAGTCCTTGCAAGTCAAAATGAAGAAGGGTTGTTCCATATTAGCAAACTTCTGCCCTCCAAGTTTTCCTATGAAGTATCAGGATTAGTGTCTTCATCAAACACCTGTCATAGCATGTCTACTGCCCTCTGGTGGACGGCCTACCAGTGACAAGGACCCACTTTATTTGACTATTACTGTTATGTTGCTATGTAATTACATCATAAAATAAAACTAATTGTATTGTTTCTTAGTATTAGACTGTAAATAGTTAAGTTGAAAAGGCATTTATTAAAAACGATAAATGTCTTATACCTCGTGCATTAAGGGCTTAAATCTGCTTTCCGATGCCTGAGCTGTTGTTTTTTTTTTTGTTTCTTTAGCAGGCATTCCTTCTAAAAAGTAATTAGTTGTAGAACGATAAACAGATTTTCTCAGGGGAATATTTGATCATTGAGAGCCGAGACTCACTTAGGTCCTGATGGTGGTCGAAGGGACTGGTGGCTCCCGTGTTCGGCTGTCCTGATTCCAGCAGTGCATCAGCTCATCATCACCAGCGTGGGAATGTGTGTGTGGATGGGTGAATGCCTGATTGTGTTGTGAAGCACCTTGGGGGGTTGTAGACTTCTTCATGTACCATTTCCCCCATCTGCCATAAAGGGTTTACTGTGTTAACATGTTTTTAACCACCACCAATCTGTGCTCATCAAATCTGCAGATGTAGATTTGCTGATGTCCTACACTGTGAGGTTAGCTTTGCATGGTGAGGAGAACATACAGTATGTTGCCGCCTACTGACGGGGAGTTGATGGTTTCCAGTCTAAGCTGAGCTGTAAGCAAACACATGGACCCCCTTACAAGAATAAAACATGTAAATCCCAGTCTTGTATGTTGTGACATCTAACACAAAAAAAAACTATACACTTAATACTGATAGATAAATTGTGTATTAATCATCTGTTATGACCTAGATACTGTTTTATCTGCACGTGGTTTTGCACAAAAATAACACGGATGATTCACTTCTTTTGTTTTGAATTTGTTCATTATTGTGTAATAACGTTGACGTTTTGTGGTTTTAGTCTTCTAGTGAGTTTCCATGTTGATATTTATTCATGATGTAATAAAAGACTGTGTTATTTGTTCACACTGCTGAAAGTGATTCCTTTATTGCTGCTTTAACATATTTTGATGATTCCAAAACAGCAAACAGCGAAACGTCTTTACTTACTATCCAAACACTGAGCGCAGACGGTCTGAGTGGCGCCGCATTCCTTCACCACTCCCTCTCCAGGTGGACACTCCAAACAGCATTCCCCACCGTCCGTGTAACGGCCGGAGCTGCAGTCGGGAAACAGAGCCCGCTCCGTCTTAGATGTCCTCGCCAACGTCACCTGTCACGCAGGGGGAGCAGTTGAGTAGATGACAAAAACGAATGCAGTCACTGACTCGTAAACTCGGAGCCCCTGTGACCTGAACGTGTGCCGCCAAGTAAATGGATGGTATTACTGCCATGTGCTCAACCTGTTCTTGAAATCTAAGGGCTATCAGAATCTACCGTAAATCACGCTGACTTCATCGATATGGGCCACACTCAGAACAAAGCCATCGTCTAAACTGCTTTAATAGCTCCCCTAAAGGCACATCAGCTCTAATGCTGAACCTAGAACGAGCTGCAGCCGAGGCAGAAACCGTATAATTGTGTGTGCTCAACGTTATACACATGCCCGTCTTAATTACTGTCCAAAGGTGATAGCTGCTGTGAATGTCAGCCTCTGTTTCTGCTCACCACTGGTGCACACAGCTTTACTGCTACGCTTCTGAGGATGCGTTATTGAAAAAGCACATTCCTTCTCCATCACTTCCAATCTTCTCCAACATGTGCATCCCTAAAAAAACCATTTCCCGTCTCATTAAGGGAGGAATGTGCCTAAATATTCCAAACGTGTCCAGAACCAAGAACCAGTCCCAGCATAATAAAACAGATTAGCACGAATGTTTTTTCCCTTGAAAATGTAAAGATAAATGCTAATTTTACGTTATGCGTTTTAAAAGAGTAAAAATAAGCTTTAAGATAACAAGATTCACTGCTTTGATTGCAAATTTGTGAAAAATAAATGCATTTAAAAAAAGCGTCATAATAAAGTGAGTAATTGTTGCTCATTAGCTATGCAAACATGTATTCTAAAAAAACAACTCATGCATGATTTATTTTTAACTTCTCAAAGCAGTTGATTGTGTTTCGTGCTGACTGTCTAGAAAAGAGCTTGCACCTTTGTTCAGCCTCCCTGTTTTGGTTTTCATTTTTCTGTTTTTTGTTTCCATTTTCTTGCCTGTCTGAAATGCCACGCAGCTACTGGCAGGAGAACTGAGGCTCCGTTTTCTGGTGTGCACAAGACAATGTTTAAAACGGGTACAGACGCTCTGGAGCAAAGAAGTGTTACACTCGTTCCCTTTCATGTTCTGCAGCTTTTATTATGTAATAAGCAAAACCTCATTTCCACCCAATTCCCATTTGCTGAGACATCATTTTTGTGTTTTCTGTCTCCCATTTGTCCCCCCGAGCTCCTCCCCTCTCCTCTGTTCCTGCTTTCATTCAGAAACAGATGTACAGAGCAACCAGCAGCTCTCCTCTTCAGATTCCTGCTTCTCTTGCTCAATGTTTCCCCCTTCCTGTCATTTCACTTCATGCTCTAAATGTGCTTTTTTTTTTACTCGTCATACACCTAGCATTTCTGCACAAAGTTTACAAAAATGTCAAGATCACGTTTTGATGCAGTGCGAAACTTAAAAGCACAGATTTTACAGGAAAGGAAGATATTTTAATTATGATTTTTTAATTGACCTTAACTTTGAGTTAGAACCACCTGTTCTCTAGAAAATAAACAATTAAACTATATCTATATCTAGAAATTAGCAGATTTCTATCAAATTCTGCAAAAATGCGGCTTTCCAGCAGCAGGAGCAGGCCCTAAACCTCGACGTGACACAGCTGTGAAACGCTTGGTTTGTATTCCTCTCAATTTCATGGTCAATTTGTGAGTTTATTTCTAAATTTAATTCTACCAAAGTGCACCGACTGCCGCCATCCTTTAGGCCAGCTGTCATAACAGAGTGTCCCCTCACATCCAGGGCTGTTCACATGATGACTGAGCTGTGCAGCCCAATTAGACCAGCTGCTGTGGACATACCAGAGTGCTGCAAGGATGTGCCCTCTGCTCTGTGCTTTATTATCATCTCCCATAATTAACTTTTCCTTGTTGTCAGGAGAGTCTCATGCATTATGCAGAAATCAAGCAAATTAACCAACCTTTTATTTGAATGCAGACTTAATTGACCTATTTACAACCTGCTCCAGCCTCTTAAAGAAGTGAACACAAAACATGTTTGTGTCACAATAAAAATAGACGCCAATACAGTCATTAGGTGAGAGCCTTGATCAAACTTGCTGTTTAGATGTCTGGATGCAGCCCAGGCAAAAATGTTTAATTTCCCCAAAATCCCTGCAGCACTATACCTGGCTGAACACCAACGCAGAGGCATGAGTGTGCATGTGGTGGCTGCAATTTCACCTGGAGCAAAACTCTGTTAATCTCTAACTAAAGGAGACACCCGCGTGTGTGAGAAACACGACAGCAGCAACATGTAGACTTTCTTCAAACTGGCCCAGAACTTTTATTTATTCAGTTCGACTAAAAAACTCCAACATCCCTACTGTAGAGCAAGTGCATCTTATGGATGTTAAGAGCGACATATAGGAAAAATTTTTATTTTCATGCATGAAAAGGTGGGAGGAGAGTGGTTATTGCAGTGATAATACAATTTTAAAAAGAGCCAGACTTACCATTGCGCACAAAATTATCAGCGACAGTTTAGTAGTCATCCTGCTTCTTCTGCTGGAGTCACATAAAACAGCCCTAGAGCGGAGAATGCAGCGCTGTGAGGAGGAGGAGGAGGATGAAGAAGGAGAGGAGAGCCGCTCTGCACGAGAGCTCATTTTAATTCCAGAGGCGCGGATTTTTATCAATGAGTCCGCACCATGCTGCGTCTGTCCGGGACTTCTGCGCTGCGCTAGAGTTGGATGAAACTGTCAGTGCAGCCTCCCTGTTACGCCGCCACTATCACTCTCTCTCTCACACACACACACACACACACACACACATTCACCCGCGCACACACACACACGAATCAGAAGAGGAGAGAGGAGGAGGTGGAGGAGCCCGTCCTGTCCGGAGTGCTGCTAAGCTGCAAGTGCACTGCAGAGGAGCAGAGAGGAGGAGGAGGAGAGGGGCACGTCCACCCTCCGGTTTATTACCCCCATGGTCCTGCAGTAAAGACCTGATCCTCCCCTATACGAGTTTTCTCCTTGTGAGATGGACTTTATAGCAGCCAGTTTACAAAAATAAAGCAATTAATTATCTGACGATTCAATTCAACATTATCATTTTCTTTTTTATGTGTGGATTCTTGTCAAGAGAAGGGGTTTTCTAGAATATTTGAACATTGTCACATAAAAAAGGTGAAAATCCTCTTCTGTTTGAATATAATCATCAGCAGATTAAGCACAGACCCAAAGGTCAAGGGTCAAGGAGCCAGTTAAGCCCTGGGTCCATCCCAGGAATAACAGAAATCATCCCAGAAAAAAAAGCCAGGAAGAGAGAAACTCCCAGAAAAACACTTGATATAAAGAAATATTCTTGGCTCGTAAAACATCAAACATAAAAAATGAGACAAATATGGCCCAGGGTGAGATAAAAAGATACACAAATGCTGCACGAACAAAATGTGCTGCTAAATGATCAAAGGTAAAGAAAAAAAGATCTAAAACGACCACAAATATATGCAAAATGACCACAAAGATGCTGAGAAACTCGAGATGAGATAATAAATGACAGCAGAGGCACAAAATAAACAAGAAACACAAAATGAGGCACAACAGCCACGAGGAGGTGTGGTGAAGTCCTGCTGGGTCATATTATAATAAAGTGTGTTTCTAATGTTTCTGGATGTAAATGAAGGGAGCTTAATATTAAAAACACCTGTTCATTTGGTGTCCGCGGCCTCAAAACCTCCCTGGAATAAAAGTCAACATAAAGTGGCATCCCAGATAAACCAGTGCATGTGTTCTAGATGGCATACGCTCTTCATCTTTTTCCTCAGAATAACACATTTTTTTTCTCATTTAGTAAATTTTATGAATCTGCTACAACTCGTTTTTCCACAAGGGGGCGACCCGGCTGAGCTGTCATTTCACAACTGGTACAAATAATCTCATTTTTCCTTGCAGAACTGGTCCTGCAACCTGAAGCTCTTGTTTGGAAACTGGATGAACTTGTTGAACTTTAGATTAGTTGAGAGCCATCTGCTGCATCCTTTCTTTCCTGTCAAGATGAGACTAAATTTGGTGACACCACTCCAAAACCACAAATGCAAGTTTAAGAAAGTAATTGAGTTTGATGCTCATTGAGGTACTTAGCCTTTACACTTACGGACACCGTGTTGATGGATATTGATCCGAGATATTGAGGCCATGTGTCTGTTACAGTAATAAAAAAACAGGCCGTTTCACCTGCTTCGTTCCAAAAGGATCCCACTGCTGCTGCTTCTACACCAATTATCAGCTGAGGGAACAATGTCCCTGCAGCAGAGGCCACAAGACGATTTAGTTTCACAGTTAAGATCCGAATGCTCTCCAGTATTGATCCCAGGACACATGCATTTTCCCACTTCCTTTAGATTCACCTTTTAAAAAATCATTCTGACAACTTTGGCATCTTCATCAATACCGTTTGTTTCTCTATTTGTGTTTTTAGTGAACTGAATCTACAATTTATTATCTGTAATCACTGCTACATGCTTGTTTTACAGGAGATTTGGATCCTTTATAGTTGCTGTAGTGATAACTGATATGTCAAACAAAAGCTACATGAACATTTGACCTGATCGGGGTAACAGAGATGTTCACCACACAAAGGAAATGTATCCGTCCAATGGCCAAAATTGGAAGTGTGTTACTGATATGTAGATGTGTGCTGACGAAGCTCATGGTTGGAGACAGAGACTTTCTTCTGTGCGTATCACATTCCAGATGATGGGTCAGCAAAAGGAAATGTCACACAACTGGAAAAGGTCTTTAATAAAAGTATTTTAGATCATTTAGATGAAATTGTTGCCCAAGAAAGGATGGGTTTAGGTGGGAAGTCCTCTGAAAATCCTTCTTGGTTTTTTCTCCCCCATCACAGGTACTTGCTGACTGTAGCTCCGCCCACTGAAGAAGTCTTCCTACAGGCTGTTGCTGTCACACCTGCAAGTAATCAGGTTTTTTTACTGACGTAGGCCCAATCCTAGTACTCGCACTGCGAGTACGAAAACTCCCCCCTCAGAAGATATGTGGAATGTGCCGTCGCTACGGCAACTCAACTCTGTCTCCTTCCCCAGCCTGGGGGGACTGCGGGAAGGCCGCTGAAACTTTCCAGGGTCACTGCAACCCTCCAACCCTCAATGCCCCTCCCCCTAGCCACACTGTGGTGACATGCACTGCTTCATCGTGGCTGCAGGAACTGAAGTGGGGATTAGTCCCAAACCACCCCACCTAGTGGACACTTATGTTGTGTTATGTCTGAAGTCTGTTGCATATCTGTCTGAAGTATTTTTTTTGCAGGGCAAAGCTGCCCTCCTGGTGGGAGGGTAACTCTGAAGTGCCTTTTTTTCCCCTCCACCTGAACCGATCCTCATGTAACCCCTCTTATCTCTATTAAGGTAGCGCAACTCAGGGTTGCGAATGACCACAGTCACCAATTCTTGTCATGTGTCTTGCCCGTGTATGTCTGATCTCTGAATTGTGTGTACTGAAACTCTAATTTCCCTCTGGGATTAATAAAGTATCTTTGATTTGACTGAATCGGGACAGCCTACGCGCTCGCACCCCTGGCTGGGAACGCGCAACTGAAGGGTGCAAGTGTGGAAGTACGTGTGTTGGGATTGGGCCACTGAGCAGACATGGCTGACTGAATTAAGATTTTCAAACTACCTTTAAAGGCTTTGTTTACAAAGATTTTCAAAATAATTATTTTCCCATTGACTTCCTTTTCCTCTTATGACTCATTTTGTGCCTCTGTGGCCATTAAACGCTTAATGTTCCCAGAATGATTGAAGATATTATGAATAATAATTATAAAACATATAAATGTTTTTGGGAACAAAATTGTCCCTCAGAGGATTTTTTAAGTTTCATTCTCACCTTTTTTGGCAAGCTTGGGTCTTTCCTCCTCTCCTCTAAAGAAACAACTTTCATAAAAACTCTTTTTCTACCAAATGATAACAAGAGATCTGTTCGTGTTTCATTTACTTGCTTTGAATTGTGTGTTGTTTTGTTTGAAATAGAGGGATGGGTGTACACGATAGGTGCTGATAAAGTCAAGAATCAGCTCTATATGTTTGATCTGAGCTGCAGAAGATCAGTGCACCGTCACAACTAGTTCGCTAAAAACGAACAATGGTCAAAACTGATTATTTATATTGTTTGCTGCCGTTAAATAATCAGTTTTATCTTACAGGAAACAGGTGGAAATGACCTTGATTCTAATCTCTTAGATCAGTATAATCTGATCTATTATATATGTCTTGCCAAAAGTCTTGGTGTAATCTACCAAGCTTCTGTCTTATCTCTAAACTTTCCACTTATCTGCTCTTTCCAGAAATAATGTTCTGCCTTCTTCATCTGGATAAGCCACAGGCCTCAGTGTCGACAGCTCGAATTATCCACAAGAAGTCTTCCTTTTTTTTTTAAATAAGTTTTTTTCATGGGATGTGAGCTCATTCTATGGAACAATCACAGTGTTGAAACATCTTGTCCCAGTTACTGATTAATTATAATACTCAATAATGATGATTTATTCAGTTTTTCTGTAAATAAACGGTTCTGTTTTGGTTTTCATTAAATTTCCTCATTCGCACTAGGCCTCGGTATCCTGAGTTAGGTCGTCATAAACGATCGGAAACTCAAAAACTAAACAGCTTGTTGCTGTGTCCCAGCTGCCCGACCATCACCTGTGTAAACACAGCGTGTGCCCTGCGCCTCCCAGCTTCTGCTTTGCAGGTATGTCCCGTTGGTCTGCAGAGAGGGGTCACCTGTTTTACAGCTCCGGCTGCTGCTCCACATGGAGACAGCGGGGGATCTGCAGGCACATCTGAACGGGAGTGCATTCTGACCACCAGCAACGTTAAAACAGAAACAGGAGACGTTTGGTGTTTTTTCTGATGCGAGTCCCGGAGCGTAGCTGTGCACCTGCTTGATGACACCATTCCCCACATGTTTCTGTCTGGTTTCAGCAGTCATGGAAGGACTTGTGTTTAGTGGCTGTGTGTGCTGGGTCGTTGTAAACACAGTGAACCGACTCCAGAGCAACACGACACTGCTCAGGTGGTTTTCTGCAGCTATGTAGCACGCTGTGGATGCCTGAGAAACCTCCCCCAGGACTTGGGCATCCCGCACATGTCTAACAGGAAGATGTTACTCATAAACGTGCTGAAACAGATAAATAAATGATAATGTAATGGCCACTTACAGCAGTAACTAGTTTGCTTTTAGCGATGCCTCCTGAGAAGCAGCTTCTTACTTAATGCGGCAGAATCTCATTTTCAGCCATAAACGGATATTTTTATTTACTCCAACCATCAGATCCGTTTAAGCTGTGCGTCACAAGATGAAGCGGGGTTGTTATGTTGCATGTGCATATTTTAGATTCAGAAAGCTGGATGGAAATGTTATCCTCCACTCCAAAGCACTCAATAAAAAAGGGACGAGGCTTGTAAAATATTCTCTGATCTGCTGAGGTGTTGCACCTCTTCTTTCCTCTCTCTAAACAAAACAACTAAAGAAGACAAAATCTGTAGATAAAATAGCCTCAGACTCACACTCTCTACGTTAGAGTTGCTGCGAAAGCCTTTAAATAAGCCTTCTCCTTCCTGGTCACAGATTTCATGGACCTGGAGGACTTTCAGGGGTTTTATTGCCATACCAGCCCCTTAGTGACGCCATGATAAAAATAAATAGAGACAGAGAATGGAGATCAAATACACCACTCTCCATGCACCTTGAGGATGTTAGGCTTGCATGTGTGTGACCGTTTTCATACCTCCCACACCACTTAATCTGATATTCACACCAACAGAGACCGGCCAGCTGTGTCGGGTCGGGGAGAGGAAGCAGTCGGGTGTTTTACTCCTCAGGTCCTTTATTTGTCCGTTATGAGACTATTTCTGTGTTCAGCCAAGTGCAACACAGCCAGCCTCCATCCGATTTTGGATTTCCACGCTTTGAGCAGCTGCGGACATTTTACCCCCAGAGTGGGCAAAACATACCTTTGGCACATTTCAGACAGAACCCTTCCAGGATGCTCTCTGACACAATGATAATAAGCTAATCAGGCTAAATGATCTGCTGTACTTGATCAAGAGCATTTACCAAAACTTAGGACAGGGGTTTCCAAATTGTGGCCCACAGAGTTATTTTGCAACTGTAATTAAAAAAGCACAAGGTTTGATTATAGGAAATATTTAGTTTGCTGATTTTTGACATGTGGCAAGAAGTTTTGACAGCACTGGTTTAGGTCAATAAAGTCCAAGTAGTTTATCCTAGAAGAAGTAAGTCATCTGAATTTTCCATGATGATCATAACTTTCTTGTACTTTTAAAGAGAATTACATGTTTAAAAACCTGCATTCTGTAGCTTTACTCAATAAAAACAGTCTACCATTTACAGGCAAACCTCCAAAAGTTAGATTATGGTGCAAAAGTTCCTTTATGTCAGTAATTCTACTTCAAAGGTGAAACTGACAAACAAGACAGACTCATTACAATATCTGACGCCTTTACCTGTTATACGTGTGATGATTATGGCTTAGTGGCACCCTTAGAAGAAGAAGTAAATATCATTTCTATAGCACCTCTCAAGATAAAAATCACGAGGCGCTTCACAAAAACAAAAAATATAAAAAATTGTAAAAATATAAAAAAGTGCTTAGAAATTTTTTAAAAATATATTTAAAATGAGCAAGAATAAGCAATTGCGATTTAAAAGAAAACATGTTAAGAAAGAGAGAGAGTGAACAGGAAAGAGGGAAATCAGTGGATCCTGAGGAAGGTGGAATAGGTGGGGAGAGCAGAATAAAGAGAGAGTGGTGAAGACGGTCATACAAAAGCCAGCTTGAACAAGTGAGTCTTCAGCTGCTTTTTAAAGGAGACCACTGAGTCCACTGATCTCAGGCTCAGGGGGAGAGAGTTCCACAGTCTGGGGGCCACAGCAGCAAATGATCTGTCACCTTTGGTCTTTAGCCTGGTGCTGCACAACCAGTAGGCTTTGATCACTGGACCTCAGGGACCTGCTGGGGGTGTAGGGACTGAGAAGATCACCAATGTAAGATGGTGCTTGTCCATGTAAGGCCCTATAGACCAGAACCAGGATCTTGAAATAAACCCTGGAACCCCTTAAGCGGTGGCCTTGGCCACTGCTAGGGAATTACTTAATAAGTTATATTAACGTTGTTGTTTTTTTTTATTATGAAAATGAATAAAAGAGCATTTATTGCATCACTACAAGCAAAACTTTCCCAAAGTTACCACGAGGATTAATTTTGTGTGCCACCCCAAAACTTTCCCTGGCCCCCATGGTCCCCCCTTTAAAACATTGCTGGAGGCGCCACTGTATTTATTTCTTCTTTCTTTGTTTTCTTGGATTAGTCAAGACAAGGCCTAAAACAGACTAATTAATAAAATGATAATTACAAGAACATAGAAAAATATGTGTGTGTGTGTGTGTGTGTGTGTGTGTGTGTGTGTGTGTGTGTGTGTGTGTGTGTGTGTGTGTGTGTGTGTGTGTGTGTGTGTGTGTGTGTGTGTGTGTGTGTGTGTGTGTGTGTGTGTGTGTGTGTGTGTGTGTGGTTACAGCTAGGTTTATTGTAAGGTACTAATAAATCAGTGTAACTTTTGTTTTGGTCTCAACTAAGACCTGTACACAAACCAAGTGAGCCAAGAACATGATCCCACCACATATCCAGGTTTAAAATATTAAACTAAAATATTTAGAGTTACATGAAAGTTCATCCACATGTGAACAATAGGTTTGCATAGGTGAAATAATGGTCAGTATTTTCAGACTCCGGCTTATTACGTTTCATTGTGCAGGCATGATCTTTTACGGGCACATTTACAAAATATTTTATAGTTTATCCTGAAATGTTTCAACACCTTCTTCTAGTTACTTACCAGTAATTAAATCATGAAAATGTTATTTGCAAGTGTTTAGTTCTTGGATTACATTTTAATTAATGTTTATAAAATGTTCAGGAATTGTTGGTGTCGCATTGGAGCGTTGGCAGCGGGTCGTGACTTCACGGTAAAATGTGGAGTACAGCTGAGACCAATACTTTCTGCAACCAAGCTCAAAGATGAAGAGAAAGGTTAAAGATGAAAAGTTTTGAAATTCGACTGTCTGCTTTGATTTGGGGCAAAGTTTGTGTGTTTTCAATAAGTTGGTCTTGAACTTGCAAGGAAAAATCTGGCTTTGTAAAAGAGGGCAGTAAACATGAGTCAGTGAAAAGTGCAGGACCCAAGGGGCATTTTATTCAGAAGAGAGAACACATGTAGGGCACAGGAAGAGAAATCAGGAGATCCAACTATATTGTATGCAAGGGCATCAGTTTGTTTTCAGAATTGCTGGGGACAATAACCATACACTTGAGTGGGGTTTAAAAATTGCTGGGGACAATAAAGTAGGCTAGCACAGGGGTCGGCAACCGCGGCTCTGGAGCCGCATGCGGCTCTTCCATCCATCTGATGCGGCTCTCTGTGCTTGTAAAATAATGAATGGATATTTAAATAAAATGCTTTATATTTTACTGCATTAATTTTACATCTGTATGCCAATTCTAAATGTAAAGATTGTCTGCGTAAACCTGAACATGTCCAACCCGGTCTTACTGTGAGACCGGGTTGACGCGTCACGCTTGTGCGTAATCATAGGCGCTTTATGAGCTGAAGACAATGTCAGATTCTGGGATTCTCCTCAGACGGCTCCTGGATGTGTCGCCACATTGGAGCCAGGAACAAGCACTATTCAGCCAAAGTTTCATAATCAGGGAACATTTTCTAAGTGACAAGTCTCTCTGAGAGAAAGGGTTTGGAAAACACTCGCTTCAGTGGGAGGAATCTTCCCGCATGCCCCCTGGTTCTCTGGGTGGCTCTGCGGGGTTAATCAAGTTTAATTGTTTCTCTTTGCAACAATCTTCACAGGAAGGCAAAACAGTTAAATGGCAGGTTACAGATATTTCCATTTGACTGTTTATTTTGACAGATGAACTCAAGGATGTTGCTTGGTTTGAAAGAATTACCCCGACGCACACTGATGCGCATGGATGAGCTGACATTTTAATCGTTAACGCACATCGCGGAGGTAAAATATTCCCATCAGAACATCAGAGCTTTATACTGGACACTGTGTTCAGCGCGGCTCGGAGCGTCCACGGTGGACAGTGAGCTGAAGATCTGGGGTTCGCAGCGCAGTGCAGAACCACGGTGCATGCGATAAGATTTCCTCCCACTGAAACAGTCTGGAAACCCAGTCTCTCTGAGGGATGTGTCACTTGGAAAAATGTTCTTTTTATGAAATTATGAAACTTTGGCTGAACAGAGCTTGTTCCCGTATCTAATATGGAGACGCATGACGCGTAGAGACATTTGATCACGCACAAAGTTTATGTGGAGCAGAAGCGGTCGGGCCACGGCAGGTGAAACGTTCCTAGCCTACATGAAGTGAAACTGTTTAATTGTAACATTATATGTTACTGGACATGCTGGTCTGGTTGGTTAGACCAGTGTTTGAAGTGGAAAACACACACACACACACCAATTAAAATAATGCTGATAGCATGGACTAGAAGACAGGTGATGGTTTACGTATTTAAATGATGATCAGGCTGCTGTAAAATGTAATCTCCATCCACATCCAGACACAATTATCATCTATTCTTTCTCTATTTGCTCTGCTCTTGTCTGGGCTGACGTAGCTGACGGAGCGCGCGGCGTGCCTAACTAGCGGCTGATGCACATTTTACGCATTTGGAGAGGTGGACTGGATGCTTTGCTTTTACTGGAAGATGGTCCACTTAACGCACAGGTGTAGACTACATATTAATGACAAATGAATGAAAATTAAATTGTGAGTTTTTACTTCATATTTTATAAATAAAAAGGACGGGGGAACACATTTATGACGTCTTTTTAAACAAAATTTTCTAGCAAGTCCTGCCTGCTTCACTAAGTCACTGCTTATTAAGGTCCATCCAAAATTACCGTGGGAAATGGGTAATAATGGCTCTTTGATGGGAACAGGTTGCCGACCCCTGGTATAAGATCTGAGCTGGTAAAACAAAAATCCTCATCAGCAGGCGTTTTTGAAAGTGGGGGGGACACAGCTGCCAATCACAAATTTTGCCGGGGACATGTCCCCGGCGTCCCCGGTTAAAATGACGCCTATGATTGTATGTCTACACAAATAACTTCAAATAACATTGTTGATTAAAAAATTCTGTTATGTCTCATTTCAAGCTTTAAAAAATTTAAAAACAAGTCCAGAATCTGTGTTTTTCTGTATTATTGGGAATTGTCATTCATTGTGGAAAAACCACAATAAACAGAAACCACTGAACTCATGAATGAAGCACAGGACAGAGTTAGGGTTAGACACAGGCCTGTAATCTAGGGATTCAAACATCCAGCTGCCGTTTATCTTACGATGTATAGAAACACTTGGGTTGTAAAGCGCTCCACGATAATGTTGTTAAAGAACTGTCTTTTAAGAGGACTCCTGAGGGACTGTCTACTTAAAAATCCATTTTTCCTCTCCCTGAGCCTCTGACGCTTAAGTAAGATGTTTTGGACATGGGCAATATTTCAGAGTGAAAGTTTAAAAAGGAGGAGGAAAACCCCGACAATGAAAATGACAGCATATGACAGCAAAGTCAGCTTACCGGCTGAAACAATGCATTCCCCTGCTGTTTTGGCCACATTCCAGCCTTCAGCATGTACGTCTTGTGGTTCACGTTTGCAAATGATTTGCGAAGGCTGAATGCATCTCTTCCTCTGTGTTGAATTGCAACAATAAATCCTGTTTTTGGATCTGTAACCAGTTAGAGGTGATGCGCCCTCCCCTACTTGGATGTCTGTTAAAAACATGTGGGGTTCTGTTTTAGTGCCCTTCCCCCGCAGCTTCTCCAAAACATGCTGGGCTACGGAATTATCCAGTAACACCAACCTCAATGTGTCACCTCAGCGGCATGCCGATAAGAAATGACTTACAGCACATTACCGAGATCCCACCGTCTTTATGCTGCAGCTGAGCGGTCTTGTTGCCTTGAAAAATGTATCTGTCTTTCAGCAGCACAACATCTGTATTTTATATAGACTCATCTTGAATACTTACACATTTTCTTAGATCTCGAGCCATGTTTCTAACAGAGCGATGGTGACCTGCACACTATTTGTTCTACTTATGCAATCAGGAAGAGAAACAAGAGCCAAGAAGTGATTTGATTGCTTGGATCCCGTTTACTCTATACATGCAGGACCTGGAAGGCCTATATCAAGTTTAGCCCCAGCATTGATGATTCTGAAGATACTAGCTTAGCCATGTCTAAAAATTTGAAGAAGTTAGTTTTTCATTTGAAAAAGGTAATTTCAAAATGATTTTGAAGCATGATTTACCCAGATGTACAACAGGTGTGTGAAAGACTCCCAAATCAGCTGTGTCTCCTTAAATGACACGTTGACTAAAATAAGAGTTCACCCAAATACATTCCCCTGTGAGATTTACTGATGATTTAGCCCAGATTTCTACAGAAATCCTCAACAGACAAAAATGATCAGATGCATGACTGCATCCAAGGAAATATCATTGAAATATGAGTGGAATGAGAGCAGGTCTGCACGATATGCAATAAAGACCTGTCTCCAGTCAGACGTTATTCGTTAGAAGCATCTCTGAATTTTGCAGGAAGTAATAGCATTAAAGAAATTATCATAATGCTATTTTCTTTACAACTTAGATTTTCATGTTGTTTTTCATCTGACATTTGGATATGTATTGTTGGAGGATTACCTCTATATGCATATTGAATACTGTTTGGAGAGGATATTAAATCCCTCCAGAAAGTTCTGGTCCATCCCTGGAGTCTTCTCTCACAAGCTTGTGTCCAATACACAAGGATGGATTTTTATCCAATGCCCAAACCACTGCAGGTGGTTTCTTTAGGTGTGAAAGAACAGTGGCACCAATGTAAAACTGATTAGGGTGGTTCTACTTAAAAATGTAAGTGAACTCGACTTTTTTAACAAGCACTTTTATCATAATGTAAGTCATAAAACTTGTTTGTTTGACATGAATGTATTGTTTGAACTTGTTACTTCTGAAAGGACTAACCAATGAAAATTAGCTTTTTTTAAAAACATTGATTATGTCAGGCTCCTCATATGGGCTCAACATTGTGAGCAGTGGCGGCTGGTGAATTTTTTGGGGGGTGAGGCGCAATTTAACAGGTGTTGTGCCAAAAAGAGCATGCCAGCCAAGATTTGCATGACGTTATGAGAAGGTGCATAATGAGGGTTTTTTAAATAAATTTGCACTATTAACATGTTTCTTATCCATTTGCATTCTTACAAAATGATAGTTTATGAGCAGATACATTTTTATTTTTATTTGGGAAAAAAAAGTCTTTCAAATATTCCTGGTTTTTTAAACCACCAGCAAAATTCAAGCAGGCAGAAAAAAAATTATATAAAAATACTCTATACATTAGTCTCTAATGCGTATAAATAAAATGTGTCAAAAATGTAAATATTTAATCATTATTTCATCATATTTCTAATCAAAAACAAAAGTCTTTCAGAAGAGACACAAATTAGAAAAGTTTTGACATTATGAATGTATTAAAAATAGCCTCATTGCTCATAATTCTAATAATTAAGTCTGATATTTGTGGTTGTGATGACTGGGCTGATTTCAGATGCACTATCCACATATCACCACCAGAGAATGCCAAATCACCATTTTACGCGTCACAGCAAAATTGATCCAAAAATGTGCTTAATATTCACCAATATATGCAAATTCAGCAAAAAAAAAAAAAAAAGCTAATTTCATGAAGTTAAAAGCATTCACTCTGTGTTACCTTTGCCAGATTAAGGTTGTAATAATGTGTTATAGTAAAAAATAAATGCACTTTTTTCATGCAGGAGAGTGTTCAAAAGTCTCTGATGCCACATTCCATCATTTTCCGGTTCTTCATAATAACAAAACTCCACAAGGTGTACTCAGCTGCTCTACAACAACAAAGGATGGTGAACTGTAGAGAATTTCCAGTTCTGCCCTGACCTGAGCTGAGACTGCCCGGCTGGTCTGCTGTACGTGTCTTCACGGCGCTATACCCCTGCGCCCATAGGCGTCATTTTAACCGGGGACGCCGGGGACATGTCCCCGGCAAAATTTGTGATTGGCAGCTGTGTCCCCCCCACTTTCAAAAACGCCTGCTGATGAGGATTTTAGTTTTACCAGCTCAGATCTTATCCAGGGGTCGGCAACCTGTTCCCATCAAAGAGCCATTATTACCCATTTCCCACAGTAATTTTGGACAGACCTTAATAAGCAGTGACTTAAGTGAAGCAGGCAGGTCGCGCTAGAAAATTTAGTTTAAAAACATGTCATAAATGTTTTCCCCCGTCATTTTTATTTATAAAATATGAAGTAAAAACTCACAATTTAATTTTCATTCATTTGTCATTAATATTTAGTCTACACCCGTGCGTTAAGTGGACCATCTTCCAGTAAACGCAAAGCATCCAGCCCACCTCTCCAAATGCGTAAAATGTGCATCAGCCGCTAGTTAGGCGCGCCGCGCGCACCATCAGCTGATCAGCCCAGACAAGAGCAGAGCAACTAGAGAAAGAATAGAGGATAATTGTGTCTGGATGTGGCTGGAGATTACATTTTACAGCAGCCTGATCATCATTTAAATACGTAAACCATCACCTGGCTTCTAGTCCATGCTATCAGCATTATTTTAGTTGGTGTGTGTGTGTGTGTGTGTGTGTGTGTGTGTGTGTGTGTGTGTGTGTGTGTGTGTGTGTGTGTGTGTGTGTGTGTGTGTGTGTGTGTGTGTGTGTGTGTGTGTGTGTGTGTGTGTGTTTTCCACTTCAGACACTGGTCTAACCAACCAGACCAGCATGTCCAGTAACACATTAATGTTACAATTAAACAGTTTCACTTCATGTAGGCTAGGAACGTTTCACCTGCCGTGGCCCGACCGCTTCTGCTCCACATAAACTTTGTGCGTGATCAAATGTCTCTACGCGTCATGCGTCTCCATATTAGAGACGGGAACAAGCGCTGTTCAGCCAAAGTTTCATAATTTCATAAAAAGAACATTTTTCCAAGTGACACATCCCTCAGAGAGACCGGGTTTCCAGACTGTTTCAGTGGGAGGAAATCTTAACGCATGCGCTGTGGTTCTGCGCTGCGCTGCGAACCCCAGATCTTCAGCTCACTGTCCACCGTGGGCGCTCCGAGCCGCGCTGAACACAGTGTCCAGTATAAAGCTCTGATGTTCTGATGGGAATATTTTACCTCCGCGATGTGCGTTAACGATTAAAATGTCAGCTCATCCATGCGCATCAGTGTGCGTCGGGGTAATTCTTTCAAACCAAGCAACATCCTTGAGTTCATCTGTCAAAATAAACAGTCAAATGGAAATATCTGTAACCTGCCGTTTAACTGTTTTGCCTTCTTGTGAAGATTGTTGCAAAGAGAAACAACTAAACTTGATTAACCCCAGAGCCACCCAGAGCGCATGCGGGAAGGTTCCTCCCACTGAAGCGAGTGTTTTCCAAACCCTGTCTCTCAGAGAGACTTGTCACTTAGAAAATGTTCCCTGATTATGAAACTTTGGCTGAATAGCGCTTGTTCCTGTCTCCAATGTGGCGACACATCCAGGAGCCGTCTGAGGAGAATCCCAGAATCTCACATCCTCTTCAGCTCATAAAGCGCCTATGATTACGCACAAGCGTGACGCGTCAACCCGGTCTCACAGTAAGACCGGGTTGGACCTGTTCAGGTTTACGCAGACAATCTTTACATTTAGAATTGGCATACAGATGTAAAATTAATGCAGTAAAATATAAAGCCTTTTATTTAAATATCCATTCATTATTTTACAAGCACAGAGAGCCGCATCAAATGGATGGAAGAGCCGCATGCGGCTCCAGAGCCGCCGACCCCTGTGCTAGCCTACTTTATTGTCCCTAGCAATTTTTAAACCCCACTCAAGTGTATGGTTATTGTCCCCAGCAATTCTGAAAACAAACTGACGCCCTTGCCTGCACCCAAAGGCTCTTCTATTGAGGGGGGGGTGGGGGTGGGGGGGTTCACATGCGCCACATGTGCCATTTAGCGTAGGTTGATGGTACACCGACAAAAGCCTTGAAGGGAAATAAGGGTGTGACGGCGTTCCAAAAAACAAAAAGAACAGGCTTACTGTTCAGATGCAGGTGGATGAGGTCAGTGTGGAAGCTCTGGGTTGTCCAGTCTGAATCTGAGCCGCAGCCAGGCAGCTAAAGGGTGGAGTGAGTGTGAAAGTTCTAGGTGCTCAGTGTGACCTATTGAGCCAATAGGAAGCCTAAGTCACTTCTGCACCATGGATCCCCGGAAGAATGAAAAACTGAATGCAAGTCAATGGGGCTAAAAACGCTATTTTCTGACTCCGCTTGTTTTGTGCAATGGATTTCACATATGATGTCCGTGAATTTTAAAGATGCATTTTGATACCAAGAACGTGCTTATTGTCAAATGGGGGCAAAGCTATTTTAGGTTTTGTGTGAAAATAAGTCCTGGACTGCAAATGTGCTTCACAAGGTCATTGAACCAGACATGGAGAAAACTGAGGGAAAAGGGCTGTAAGTTGAATAGAACTGGGCCAAACTGAACTGGATAGGACAGGATTGGACCAGGCAGAACCGTACTGGAATGAAAAAACATTCTAATTGGACAGAACCGGTCTGGACTGGATTTGGCCGGACAGAACCGGTCTGGATAGGATAGGAGGAGGCCTAGATGGGGGCGTGTCTCTAGTTTGGATATGTTAGCCTGGTGGTAGCTGATGAACCGTGCAAAAGTGGCACACCGAGGCTGCTTGCACTTTGCTGGGTCTCTTAACTAATTAACTGCCGGCCGTTTCCTGATCACAAAAGCCCTTTGCTGCCGGCGTTTTTCAGCGTTTTCACCATTTTTTTTATTAAGAGTCACAGAACGTTGTGCGTTAGGATGATGTCGATGCCAAAACTACCAAAACAAAGAGTACACTCACCTCTTACATCAGGAAGAATCCACATATTTCGAACGTTATCCGTTCTTTCATAATCCGTTGTTGAATTGTGATCGGCAGAAGCTTTTCCAGTTCACGCCTCACTTTTTTTTGCAGCAGCGGCCCAAAACGATCTCCTAACACATGGATTTTCTGCTTACTGATCACGTGACGTGTGACGTATGCGGATGAAGGTCTGCTTTAGAGCTGGGATGTTTGTTCTCATGGTGCGGGGGATCGTTTCGACGCCCAAACAGTAAAAAAAAATGCAAATGACAACGAAAGTCGCAGTGAACGGTTGCATTTAAAATGACGACTTTTGTCGTCAATGGCAGTGAATGAGTTAAGGGGCTCAATCATCCTCTCAGGCTCCTCACCCAAGCTCAACATAGTGAGCAGTGAGGAGAGCTGTAGCGTGTGACAAGACCCAAATGCCAAAGTGCTAGCTATGGGGGATGTCTGACATGCAGTTAATCTAGGAATGCCGACAGAAGCCTCGAAGGGAAATGAAGGTGTGGCGACGTTCCAAACATTAAAAAGAACAGGCTTACTGTTCAGATGCGAGTAGATGAGGTAAGCGTGGAAGCTCTGGGCTGTCCAGTGTGAATCTGAACTGCAACAACAGAAGCAGATGAAAGCTTTAACCGCCCAGTGTGAATGAGCCGCGGCGGTCAGGAAGCTAAAGAGTGGAGTTAGTGAGGGAGCTCTAGGTGTTCGGCGTGACCTGTTGAGACCAGGGGCGGCGTTAGGTCCGGCTACTTGGGCTGAAGCCCCGGATGTTTTATGAAAAGCCCCGGATCTAAATCGCGGAAGTAACATGCAGTACCAAAGTCCAACAGAGAGGGAGCAGCTGGCAGTAGTTTGTATACAGCCTGCCTGAGCCTCCACCACTGAAGAAGAAGCCCTTCAGAAGGCCGGCTTCTTCTACACTCTGCCTGAAACGCATGTGTGAAGATGGACATAAGGACGTTTTTTTAGACAAAAAGTACAACGACAGAACCCCAGCTTGGATGAGACTGCTGCTGACTCAGGTTTGTGAGTCTTATTTGAAAATATTTGTTGTGCTGCTGGTTTGCCTAAAGTTAGCTTATCAGGTAACGTTGTTGGAGAAAGAAAGGGAATATTTACTATCATCTCACACTAAACACTAACAGGAACAATAGTCTGCCCTGAAAATGCTTAATATGTAGCTTCAGATTAAATATTATGTGGTACAAGACATATTTTATGTTGTTGACTAGTGCGTGTCACATGTGTGTGCGCGCGCGAGTGTGTGCGCGTGCACATGTGTGTGTGTTAAGCCCCGGATCTTCTTCAGTCCTAAATCCGCCCCTGGTTGAGACGATGTGCTTGTTAAGGTATAGCTGGATGAGGTGGGCGTGAGAGCCCTGAGTCGTCTGGCGTGAAACTGAGAGCTAAACAGGAACAGATGCAAGCTGTGACCACCCGGCGTGGAACATGAGCAGGAAGCCACTGAGTGAAGTGAGGGTGGGAGCTCTAGGCGCGCGGTGTGACTGAGTGAGCTGACTTGTTGGAAAAGCAAAGGCTGGTTTATAACGAGCTGTTTTAAGATTTAATCAACAATTGGACCTCTCTGTAATTCAGACACATACGTCGGGTGGATCTAAAGGGGGAAGAACACCTTCAGGGAGCCACAAGCGGTTGAATGACCACGGGGTGCCAACAACAGCACCCTGTTTGGCTAGTGAATCTGCAAGGTCGTTCATCTCTTTATCAGGTCTGGGTGCACAGGAATGTCCCTTGACCTTACGCCAATAGACCTCCATGTCACCAATGCGTCACACGCCATGAAAAGGCTCCTGTGTGTAACGGGCGTCCGGTTGGAGGTCAAGATTTCTATGTTTTGAAGTTAAGAATAAACCAAGAAAGCTAAAAACCACTTTGATTCTCACCACACACTATATATGTGTGGCAAACCATGCAGAGCAGCAGTTCTTCTACTTTTATTTGTGTCCTACAAGATATGAGCCATGACAAGAAACAAGCAGCAGGATGAAAATATTTCAACACATAAAACAAACAGTGCCTAATCGTCTAGCCATCGGTCACCAGCCATCGGTCAGTGTGTGGTGACAGTTCTCTTGAATTCTGCAGTAATCTGAGGTGACGGGCAGAAAATAAAACTTATTTCTCAACATGACAAGCCACAGTCATAACGTAACATGATCAAATCTATTGGTGGAATTAATGTAAAGTTGTGTGATTACCTGTCTCCCATGGAACAGTGCTGCCCATCAGGAAATTAGCTCAGTGATGTGTAGTTGACGTCTAATGAGCCTATTTTCTGCTCTGGGAAAGCATAGCAACCGTCAGATCCTCTAGCAGCTGCTGATCAGGGTCTCTCTTCAGCACTTAAGCCTCCGTTATGTTGCGCTTCTCCTCCATGTTTTCAGGACTCTGTTAGTTAGAACTGAAAAAAGAACGTTAGCCCAGTATCCTTAAGCGATTCTCCTTACTAGTATAACGACACTGCTCAAAAGGATAAAGGGAACACTTACAGTTTTTTTCGATTGCTAAAACGCGTTTTTCAAAACTGTACACACAAAACCCCAAACCTAACACACAAATTCCTAAACCATGGCTTCCCTTTGCAACAAACCCCTGCCACCACATATCGTAACATGTTCCAAAAAATGGAACACGTGTTTTCATTTGGTAAACACAGCCACATTTTCACATGACACACACATACCATTCATTGCTTAAACACAAGTAGCCTTTGGGTGAACACTACCAAGCATGGAAAGAACACTGAAGAGCAAAACTGAAAACACAATTGTCTAAATGGAACACAATGAATTACACATTGAATGTATGACAGTGCCCACTTTTCTCTGAGACAAACAGACATCACACAAATTTTGAGACAAAACATTTTATTTTTACAGTTAACCCCCCCCCCCCCCACACACACACACACACACACACACACACACACATATTTTGAGACAAAACATTTTCTTTTTACAGTCCCCCCCCCCCCCCCCCCCTTACCCACCCACCCACCAAGCATAATCATGGGGCATCATGCCACCGGTCTCTGTCTGGCCAGAGGACCTCATCAGCATCACAGGCAACACCCTCCTGGTCCAAACAGTGCTGGAAGTACCGCCTCGAGTGCCTCATGAAGCCCTGACAGGCCTCAAAGGCCACATCTCTACAAGCCTCCTCCATGGCTTGAAGCAGTGGGACCTGGCTCTGTGGATTCCTTTCGTACACCTTCCACCTCCAGGCTGAGAAAAACTCCTCAGTGGGATTGAGGAAGGAGGAATAAGGTGGAAGGTATAAAATGGAAAACCGTGGGTGGTCCTGAAACCACTCATACACCTGGGTAGCCTTGTGGAAACTTACTTTTATGCTGCAGTCCCTGATTGCAAATTGCTCGCCAGACCCGAAAGTTTAGAGATTTGAATATTTGTGTGTTGTTGATTGAAGCTTTGAGAATTTATGTGGAAAGTGTGTGTAAACCTGAAAATTGTGTGTTGTGTTTTGACAGCAAGGTAATGTGAAACTGACATCAGAGTGTAAAGGAGGAAATCAGAGTTCTAATATGATAAGGAAATCTTAAGTAGTGATAAATTGAGTCAAGAGATTGGGAACAGAAGTAGAGGTTGTGAAAATTGTGCCTCATTTTTGCTTTTTGAGTTTTAGCAATCGAAAAAAAACTGTAATTGGAGCAGTTGTGGGCGGGGTTTCACTGAAAAAGGCCATTTCATTTCCGAGTACAAATTCAGACTGACAAAAATAATTCATATTTAAGGTAAAATGACATTTCTACATAGCCATTGGTAATATTTTATCATATGCTCTGCCTACCTTTGCTCTCAAAGGTTTAAAATAGCATGATCTGGCTCCTTTCAACAACCTACCCCAGCTTAAAAGCAAGGTCAGAAGCCTTCGGTAAATGCACCTGGGCTATTTTGCAAGGGTGAATATCTGTTCCACAAGGGTTATAAAACCTACTCAGCCCCTCCAGTGTAACTCATACAGGTGTTGCACCTGGTCCTCCATGCTACTCTGTAGAAGTGTGTCAACCATAACAGCCAAATCTCCAAATCTGTGCAGCGGTGTTCCCCTCTACTGGATCCAACTCACCACCAGAGGGTGACGAGTTGACAGTTCTGCCCCTCTCCTCACCCCAATGTTTGAAGATCTCTCCCTGCTGAATTATGCTGTGCTGCCTCCAAAGCCCCTCCCTGCAGAAGAGGCTACCAGACATCATCAGGCAGTAGTAACCATGGCGACCAGCAGTGACTGACATGGGTTAGAGACACATCCATGCTCTTAATGGGTGTTTTCCCTTTGGCATAGTGGTTTCTCACAAATTAAATTAGAAGCACTCAAAGGAGGAATAATTTTGTTTCCCTTTACAAAAGTACTATTTTATTTAAGATGCCAAGTTCAGCTCTAATTAATCCTGAAAAAATCTATTAGGTGATAAGTTTGTGCTTTCAGGCAAAACTGTGTGACTCTTGAGTTACGGTTATTTAAACGTATTGATGTAAGTGGGGTTTGTGATTATTTTAAATGCATCTGAAGGAGATATATTTCCTGATATTGAAGACAGTGAACTGGCTGGCTGAATTTACTTTTTCGCTGCCTCCAGCGTGTGCTCATTCCTCATCCTCTTCACTAACAAGAGTGCAGCACAAGAGAGGAAACTCTTCAGGGTCCCCAGGCGTATCTCCAGACAGACACCTCCTGTGATTTCTCACCTACAATGAGATAGAAATTGTCCTTTGGTGTTAGCACTCTGACACATGAGCAGCTTCAGTATTTGATGCTGAGAGCAGCTATCGCCCTGTTGAGGGGTGAGACTTGGAGATGTAATAACTTCTAGAACTTGGAATTGACTAATGTGGAAAACTGGATTTTGATGTTTCAGTTTTGTTTGTTTTTCTGACCTTATTTGAGCACCTGCCCCTTTTGTCCGAAGTGCCCAAAGTGCCCATTTCCGGTCTTTTGTCTGATTTTACCGTACAAATCTGTAATACTGTGATACATATCAGGCGCTAGGACCATGCGGAGGCAGACACCTCAAGCTCAAGCCTATTTTCCCTTAGACCCGCCTACAAGCTCACTGATTGGCTTTGCTACATCATGCCAACGTGTGATTGGTTGTCCCTGCTGTCGCTCTACCTTGCAGCCATAGAGACGACAGACCGGTGTTTTGCCTGCGGGCAGGAGTCTGCGTTCATCTACCTGTACGTTTTTTTTCTGCCTGCTACAGGTCAGCTGGATGGATTTTAATATCAGAGCTTTTGTGTACATGCGTTTGAGTCCGTGGCTAGTGTGTGGAGCAGAGTGATGTAGCTGCATGTCTGAGACAGAAAATGGGACATAATAGAGACTTCTCCTCAAGTTCCATGCTGTAGTTCTTTTTTAAAACAGCAGTTTTGTTTACCTGTTTTCCCGCTACGTTTCGTTTGCGGCTGCAAACTTCCTCAGGCTGACGCTGATGGTGGTGCCACTTCCTTCTCGGGCAGCAGAGGACGTTGTCGCCCTCTGCTGCCCGCTCTCCCCTCTCCGACGATGCAGTCCCATGTGCGGTCCAAAATGTGGATGGGGCTTGTGCGGATTTAAAAAGTGAGATTGTAGTCTTCACAAGAGACGGTCGAGCACCTGAGTAGATGAAGACTGCTGCTCTCTCACCATAAGTTTGACTTTAAAGTTGCACAGATTGAATGTACAGTTGCCACATTCAGTACATATCAGATTCTACCAACTTCTGCTAAAATCTTCTGGGAGCAAAGGAGCAGCAAGGCCATCAGAAGCAGGGAAGTCTCATTTCACACTTCATTTTATTTGCATGAGTATCCTCAGCGATCCCAGTTTAATAGGAAGGATTAGAAGCAAGTAGGCAACAATCCTTGACTTCCTCAGTGAGATCTGAACTTCCACAAATAACTCAGTTAAGATGAATAATTGTGAATATTTATAGCTGTAATTGCTTGTTGAATGTACAGATTTTGGTATTTCCTCATCTTGACCTGATTGCATTATTGCAGACAACAACATTCTGACTCAGTGCTGTCAGTCCACTCAGCCAGCATACATTGTTGGTTTGTAATGTTCCGGAAATCCGTAATGCAGAGACAGAATAAACATCACATGTGAGTTCCTTTTGGAGGTTGTGTTGATGTAGGAGTTTATAAAATTAACTAGATGTGTCCACTGACTGCAGTTCTTGGCTCAAACCCTCATGTCTGCGTTCATTCTCCTGGTTTTTCCTGCATGATCTCATTTTGCAGAGACACAGCCACCCCTGTCTTTACACAACTTACATCTCAATAACCTCTTTACATCCCTTTAATGCTGTTGTCATTCAAGCCACAGAGCTCGGGCTTCTCCACTCGTTTTCTTCTGCTGGAAAAATACTTTGAGCTGCAGTGACAAAACAGCTGCTAGCAAATAAAGTCAGTCATCCACGTACGATGTTAACGACTGTATCAAAGCCGGGTTTGTTTGATGGATTCTGCCTTGTATAAAATAACCTCTCTCACAGCAAATAAGCACTTTATTACTTTTAGGTCCCACAATAAATGGTTGCCAAATTTCACGTTGTCATGTCGTTAAAGTGAACATATAGAATGAGTCATCGTACTGAGCGAGAGACGCAGGACACGGTCATGAAACGGTTTTCCCCTGAGGACGTTTTACTCTTTTTAGATGCATGTGAGAAAGAAGATATGAAAGTGTTCAGTGCTACAGGTAAAAAAAAGGTTTCACAGTATTAAAGTCCCACTGGGATACAAGCCTGCAGATGCATCTGTGTCAGATTAGGGCCTCAGCCGATACAGGCCAGACTGAATGGCTGTAATTTATGGGCTGGACTTTAAAACTTTCTAGTTAAAAAAAAACAACGTTGATATCGTTTTATATTGTTTCAGCTTGTAGATAATTTAAATAGTTTCAGGGGAATAATCTTCACATCTTCACCCATCTTTATGTAGAATGAAATTTAAGATTTTGCTTCAAAAAATGCGTTTTAGAGGTGGTACCAGCTCTGATTTGTTTTACTTTGGCCTGGCTGTCACTTGACTTCATTTTCCAGTAAATGACAAAGCATCCCATACACGCTGAAACATTGCAACGCTTGAAGGACGTGGTTGCTGCATCCATAGAATAGAATAGAATAGAATAGAATGGAATAGAATAGAATAGAATAGACCTTATCGATCCCACAGAGGGAAAATTCACTTGTTACAGCAGCACCAGTGCTTAATTTGAGCCGGATCTTGCCGGAACAAGATCCGGGAACTATTTTATTTTGAAAGGACTGTTCCAGCAACTGTCTGCTAAGATCAGCAACTCGCGCGACAAACTTGTGCTATACGCAGGATTCGAATTACGGGTGAGCTAAAGGGAGCTCCTGGAAGCCCTCAACTTCCACACCCAGGGGGAACCCGAAAATGATCCTGGTTCTACTTACATTACATAATTTATGTGGACTGTCCAGGGATTATTTAGAGCTGAGAGGCGCATGCAGAGCTGAAACAGGCGCTCCAGACAGATGCGTCCTGAGCATGGCCACAGTAACATTATCAAAGTGTCGCCACCTCAAAAACAAATTTAACACGCGACCGTTTATGTCGGCTCATGTCCTTTTATGACTTCTGTCTTTTATTTGTGCCTGATGCCTTTCGCTGCTGCGGAGTGGAGCGCATCACCTGTTTCATCCTCCGGTGACTTCACGTCACCGGTGCGGTCTGCGCACGGCGCACACTCCGCTTTTTTTGCGGTCGGTAGATGTTTCAGAACGGCAGTTCAAAGGTAACTCGTGAGGTGAATATATAGACCCTTTTACTACCTACGTCATCAAAAGTTGCGCGCGCAGCCTGGCAACGAGAGTGAAGGCTTCCTCATTCACACTCGATACTAAAACAGCATGTCGGGTTGTTGCGTGTATGGATGCCAGAATCGCTTCTCTTCAAGCAGTGGACTGAAACTTTGCAGAATTCCGAAGGGAGCACATCCATTTCAACAAAATCGGAGGCGTCTGTGGCTGCAGGCCATCAAAAGGGTTCATGAAAACTGGACTGAAAACACGATCCGAAATGCTCGAGTTTGTAGCGCCCATTTTATATCAGGTAAGGTAATTATGTACTAAGATTACACCAGAAACTGGTTAACGTGTGTTCTATTAAATAAAGTAAGTTACGTTTGCTGGTTTGCTTTTAAGCAGTCTATTTATTTACTAACACAAAGCTCAACTTTGAATAAAATTGCTGCTGCGTGGCTGCAGCATGACCCAAGTCTGGAACATCAAAATGACAGAATTAAACAAATGTATACGCTTTATTTCATGCTTCAAATTAACATTTCATTCTAATTCATCTGTATTTTCCCACTGCATATTAGTATGAACTGTATTTCTCTAAAATTAACATGATTGTACTCTGAGCACGCAAAAAAAAGAAACCTATGCTATACTCACCCTGCCATGCAGGTACAGTTGGCTGTGAAGACGTAGTTCTCTGGTTTGTTCAGTGTTGCCAGATCCAAAATCCCACAATATCGTACAGAGAGGCTTAAATTATCGTTTTTCAGTACAAATTATCGTACATTATAAATTTGATAATAACGTTCTATAAATGACTTCTCACTCCAATATAATATAACAAAGAAGGTGTTTTATATTGCCCTGTTTAAATAAACATCTTTAAAACCAGTAATAAATGCTTATAAACGTGCAGAGTGTGTCGGCACCACTCCAACCTCCACGCATTGACACAGTATGCACATTTGCGCAGTCCTATTTATTTCATTTCTACATAGGTTAAAAGCACGCGACAAAACATCACAGCAGTGGAAAAATTGACCCAATAAATGACAAAGCAGCCTACTCACCTAGTTGCTGATCTCGATCTCCTCATCTGATTTACTGTCTGTCACAGCAGAATGCCTTTAATCACCTGTACTAAGTGGTCTGTGCTTCTCATTGCAATGTTGTGCTGGGCTAAAAAGCCACATAGCTTGATTTCATCGTTTTTCACATCATTTTCAAACTTCTCTTTTTCATTAGTTTGTAGGAGACATTTATAAACCTGTAAGCACTGAGGTGAAATCTGACTTCAGAACAGTTCAAAATTATGTAATTTACTTGGGAAAGCCACAGCAAAAGATGGTGTTACTAGATGCAATGTGAAATTATCGTACATTTGAGGATTTTTGAAACTATAGATCGTACATCGTACAGAGCCCAAAATTATGGTACAAATACGATAATTATCGTACATCTGGCAACACTGGGTTTGTTTACTATGACCCAAGCCTCGTACATAGCAGTCTCGTGTCCTTGTCTTTGGCTAGGAAGGACTTCTGCCTTCAAGACGCAAAACTCAGAGTCTATGTCGTGATATTTTACTTTCTGTACATGGCCACAGACAACATAGTTGTATGCATCTAACGATTTGTACGCCCGTAGCTTCTCACGTGTGTACTTACTGGGCCTCTCCACTAAAAACGTATATGTATCGGGCCACTGGAAATCTGGCCACGCACCTACATCTTCCACCCATTCCGTAATGCCACAGGGATCCGGGAGTCTGTTGCCATTCGTTAAAGTGAGTTTAATAATACAACATTCAAGATTTGCCGGTGATAACCCCGCAGCGTAGCTTGATAAAGCCTGAAACAACGCCAAGCTGCGTGCGCATTCTCGCTGACGTCATATTGTTTACAAACAGTAAAAGGGTCTATATGAAGCCAGGTAGAAGTTTTTTCTTTAGGATTGAGAGGAGATGCAGGAAGATAATAAACAGACAGGACAGAAAAATAGTCAAATAAAAACAAGTTAGTTTTTGTACCTGGTGGTTGCAACAAACAGACACCACTGAAGGTAATCAGGAGTGAGGAACAGAAAATGAAATAATTATTTTAATGTTTAGAGCAGCAGGAACTCTGAGAGGCTGCAGGTGCATCAGTGAGTTTGCGGCCACTGCGCAGGGGGAGGGGGCTGAAGCAGGGGAACAGTAAAGATGCAAAAACTACCATTGTTAAAAGAAATGTGTTAACTTAGAAAATGTCAGTGCAATTTTAATTACTTGTCAACTCTGATTGGCTAATAGCAACATGACCCTTCCACCAACTCCGTTTGCTCTACAGCATTGACTTTTAATCTGCACTAATAACACAAGCCTGATGAAGTTCTGCCATGTTGTGCAGTTGCTAATGCTAATGGTTAGCTTCTACAAACTGAGACGTGCTCTGCTCTCTCCTGGATGCTAAAACAATAACAGCCTTTCATGAGCAAAGATGAGTGAGTCCATAAACGCTAAATTAGATCTGTGCAGCTTTTTCTGACCTGAGAATTTCCTTTTCTGATTTGCTAACGTAGGAAAAAGGTTTGTAGACCATTATTCAGAGGTGGAAAGTAACGAATTACATTTACTCACGTTACTGTAATTGAGTAGCTTTTTTGTAAATTTATACTTTTTAAGTCATTTTTAAAATCTGTACTTTTACTTTTACTTGAGTAAGTTTTTAAAAAAAGAATTGTAATTCGCTACATTTTAAATCATATCCGTTACTGAGTAAAAATAAATTGTAGGCTTAATAAATTAAAAATATTACGTGAAGCAGCGTCGGAACAGAAAGAGACACCTGCATGAGCGCCACGTCTAAACCGGGTGGGCTACACGCTTTATGATGAGGACAAACTGCCATTTTTACCGCAGTTTTGCTCAAAAACATCAGTTGAGTCCCTGTGATCCACTCGCTGTTTACCTCCTCTCTCCCTCCTCTCCTGTGGGGTGGAACCCGCACCTTCGCACACTGGTGTGACGTAATCAGAATTCTGCTCGGTTCGGAAACCAGACTCGGTTCCGTGTTTGAAATGTGTTTCCTTACCGCGCACGGAAGCAGCAAAATTACGTTTAGCGCTCCTAAGAAGCCAATTATCAGCGCTCTGCTCATAAAACAGAAGACCTGCAGGCCTCTGTGAGTTAATCCTGATACTGTTCAGGTGTAAACATTGTGCTCCATCCCTGTGTCTGAACTCAGAAGTTGCTTCTTGATGCCACAGATATGTGATGATTTAGCTTGTTTCTTTATTTTACTCCAGAATAAAAGATTAAATTGTTACTAAAGCAGTTCAGTGTAGTTAAATTAGTCATTCACATGATTCTAACATGCTGCTGTGTGTGTGTGTGTGTGTGTGTGTGTGTGCACGCGCGCGCGTGCGTGTGCGTGTGTGTGTGACTGCATAAGACAGCATGGCTTCATCAAATCCATGCATCCTATATCTTGGCTGAAGTAATGGCTCAGGAAAATAACTTGTATTTAATAAACAATGACGTCTCTGCAGTGTTTATGATAATGTTTTATCTTATCTTTGGTCTGGGAGGTGTAACATATCATGATGCAAGCCTTTTAAAACATGTTAAAGTGTTACAAGAGGAGATAAATGCATGAATTTGAAGTTCATATTTGGAGACCAACCTTCACAGTTTGGAGGCTCACGCTGGTGAGGAGACACAGTTAGTTCTAGTAACACCTGGGCTCCCAAGGCCTGTTCTGAATGTACGTTACGGGACCCTTAAGGATTCCAGTTGGATGATTTGAGGATTATTTAGGAGGATTGGAATGAACAAACTGATTTCAGTGGTGAAGGCTCAGCATTAAAATTGTAGAAATGCAAAATAACTACACTTTATTATCTATATAAACATGTACTGGGTCCAGTTTTTATTTTATTAAGGACTTTTGTCATAAATCATTACAGAAAATCCAAATCCTCTCCCCCAGACAGTGAAGAACTGTGTTTCGCATACGTCACTCCAGCACGTAAAACAAGCTAGCTGCTGATGCTAATATTGTGAATCACTGTTATTTGTTTACTTTTATGCTCCTAATTATTACGTAAAATTGCGTTTACAGCCGCAGCAAAAGGTCTGAGCCATGTGTCTGTGTCCTACACGCATTTTTAAATAACAGGTCTGATCTAAAATAATAACCTACATCTATAAATCCATCTAGAACCGCACCGCTACTTCTGGACTCCAGACGAGTCCCGTTAGCATGACTGCAGCAAAACTAACCGTGTTCGCTCCGGTAAGGAAAGAACAAGTCCTTTGGGAAAGCTACGACACACACATGCACGCACGCACGCACGCACGCACTCACACGCACGCACTCACACACACACACACACACACACACACACACACACAGATATAATCTAAAAGATGATCTCTATATTTCAACATTAAAACCTCCATGACATCCTGGATTAGTGCAAACAACGAGTTGAGCTAAGGAGTTACTCCAGCATCAGGAAGATTTATTCTGGTAAATTGTTGGTTAAATATTTTCCAGAGTTATGTCAATAAATACACACAGCTGTAAAACTGTAGATTACTGAACTATATTGGGACACATGATGGAGCTAAAACCAGCTGAAAACTTGTCATCTTAGAGCTCCCAGTGGAGCACAGAAATGACATATTTAAGAAAAGTAAACAAACTGTACCGATTTTGGTTCTGAAGATGAACAGAATCCTCCTCTATGTCCAAATCGGGTCGCAGGTCTTCTGAGTCAAACGGTCTAAAACATGTCTGCACCTCTGGTAGTGATATCCAGCTGGCGGGGTCGGAGTTCGGTTGAACTTCTCCAGTAATCCAATATCCGTTCTCGTCGCCGTATCCCAGAGAAAAACAAATCTGATGGACTAGTAGAGGCTTCAGAAGCTACATCTGATTGATGACACAATGTTCTCTGCTATAACGCTAACGCAGAAACACCGGAGCCAGGCATTGTTTACTACAGCTGTTTCAGCAGAGCTCCATGTGAAACGTCAACTGCTGCCCAGGGCTTAGACTGGAAGTTAGTTTCTGTTTTTCCTGCGCCAGTCACAAACATCAGATTTTCTTACAATTCCAGCCATCAAAATCCAAAAACCTTTTTCATCTGAGATTTTAATACACATTTACACATTGTCACGATCTGCCCTTTCCCTCTTGACTGTGTCTCTCTCCTGCCCCGATTAGTCCAGATTGTTTTCACCTGTCCCTCGTTAACCTGCCCATGTGTTCCCAATCAGCCTCGTGTATTTATACCACATGTTTTGCTCCTGTTCCTTCGTCAGATCATTGTTGTTTGTTGTCACCGTTGTGTTTGTTCCTGCCGTTCCCGTTCAGTAATTAAATTCGTTTTTACGTTCTCCGTGCCTGCTCTTCTGCCTCCGGAACCCACCACCACACATGGTCCACCATCTCCAGCCACACATCGCGACAGAATGATCTGACCAACCTGGACCTGTGGTGAGCTACCGTCTGTTTTTTGGAGGATTTTTTTTTCTCTTTTTCAGCGGAGGGAGATTCCGGCCTGGAGTTGTGTATCTCGGCGCATCCTACCTGTTCTCGGGGTGGTCGAGCCCTCTGGGTGATTCTGGCGCATCCTAGCTGTTTCGGGGTGGCCGGAATCATTTCTCCTCTCCTGCTGTTTCGCCCCGTCCTGTTTTTTCCCACGGAAGCTGGGGATCCTGGAGTTTTGGTGAGACAAACACCCCTGCGCACGCCAGCGTTCTTCGGAGTGGTAGGGCTGGTCTTCCTGCTCCTTTCCTGCTTCCCTTCACCCGAGCCTCCGCCGATGACCCAGCAAATCGGGAAGTGCACCTGCTCCGACCAGATGTCGAGTACCTGCCGCCGAGCTGGGCTTCCTCACGTCGCTCCTGCAGTCCCACCCACTTCCTGGTCCACGCCTGCGGAGCCTACGCCTGCAGGTCCTTCTGGCTGCAGCCTTTTCTGCATCCTGCTACTGCAGCCCAAACCAGAGCTCATGAACTCACAAGGACCAGAGTTGTGCCGCATAATTCAGAGGCCCCTGCTCTGCCATCCAGGACTGAACTCAAAGAGCCCGCAGAAGCCAGAGTTGTGCCGCCTATATCAGAGGCCCCTGCTCTGCCGACCCAGTGCTCGAGTTTCCAGTATCCGAGTGTCCGAGTTCCTGAGTCTACGTGTCCCGAGTCAAGTGTTCCTGTGCCCCGTGTTCTAGTCAGCCCCGAGTCAAGTGTTCCTGTGCCCCGTGTTCCAGTCAGCCCCGAGTCAAGTCTTCGAGTCCCCAGTCAAGTCTTCGAGTCCCCAGTCAAGTCTTCGAGTCCCCAGTCAAGTCTTCGAGTCCCCAGTCAAGTCTTCGAGTCCCCAGTCAAGTCTTCGAGTCCCGAGTGTTGTGTGGCCTTGTGGGCGTCTGGTATCCGCCCCTTGAGGGGGGGGGGGGGGTACTGTCACGATCTGCCCTTTCCCTCTTGACTGTGTCTCTCTCCTGCCCCGATTAGTCCAGATTGTTTTCACCTGTCCCTCGTTAACCTGCCCATTTGTTCCCAATCAGCCTCGTGTATTTATACCACATGTTTTGCTCCTGTTCCTTCGTCAGATCCTTGTTGTTTGTTGTCACCGTTGTGTTTGTTCCTGCTGTTCCTGTTCAGTAATTAAATTCGTTTTTACGTTCTCCGTGCCTGCTCTTCTGCCTCCGGAACCCACCACCACACATGGTCCACCATCTCCAGCCACACATCGCGACACACATGCTGTTCAAACGAATTTTGCCTCTGGCCGATATCTTTAAATGAGTGAGTGAACCCACTACCAAAGATGAACTCTGCTAACTTTAAAAATCAGCTGCTCTAAATAAGCATTCAGGGAAAAGTCATGGGCTTGTGACTATAACCTAATTTATGTTACTAGTTTGCAGTGCAACATCCTTTGTACTTCAATATGCATATTTGTTCATTTAATTAAAGAAACGGCCACTTTGACATTTATACCCCATTGTCTTTTTTTTAACTATTCAGAAGAGCCCGTCCTTGCACAGTCAAAAAAGTAACTAAGTAACTTTTACTCTGACTACATTTGAAATAAGCTACTTTTTACTTTTACTTGAGTACATTTTGAGGCAGGTAATTTTACTTGTAATTGAGTAAAATTTCATGAAAGTAATTATACTTGTACTTAAGTACAACATTTTAGTACTCTTTCCACCTCTGCCATTATTGCTTCACATTTAGCATCTGTGTGAAACCCAGAGTGACCAGTCGCATTTCAAAAAGAACAATTATTAAACATTTCTCAGGACCTTACCCTCACCTTTAAGATTTATGAAATGAAATGAAATGAAAGTTGTTGTTTTTAATATGCATCTGTAAACTGCCTTATTTTCACATTTTCCATAAATATTTATATACACACATAAAAAAACAATTTTTCAACATCTCTACATACTAGAGCCCTGCACTGAAGCCCTAGACCCTCAGGTCGGCCCGGCCCGACGGCCCTTGGGTCAGACTTCGGGCCAATGACTGTGTAATTACCTCGGACACGGGCTGGGCCGGGCGCCTTTATTTTAAATCGAATTCATTCAAAAAAATTGAAACACTTAAACCAGGGGTCGGCAACCTGTTCCCATCAAAGAGCCATTATTACCCGTTTCCCACAGTAAAGAAAACACTGGGAGCCACAGCAGCCGCGGCGTTGTGGGCAGGGCCTACCCTCAGACAGCAGAGCGCTGCTCACAACAGGTGACAGCAGCCAGTACCGGTCGCTCGTGTACGTCAAAGCTATCTTTCATAAAAAGATAGTCAACAAAACGTTTTATATAAAATGGATCCGGAAGTTGTAGCCCGTCTCTGCCTACAATATTTTGATATTTTTCACCCTGTTGGTGGTTTTACTGAGCAGGTGTCACTTTTGTCATACGTTTCTTTTTAAAACATGTTTAGACTGTTCAGAATACAAATCCAGGCTCTGTCACGTTTGATTGTTGTAATTAAACTTTGTAGGTGGGGAAGGTCAGAAAAGGATCCGATCAATTTGTTTTTCCCTCATTTACAGTGACGGAGATAACGGCGCAGTGCGCCTGGCTCTGGTGTTAATCAAGTTTAATTATATCTATTTTCACAAGAAAACAAAACAGTCAAAAGCAGGGCTTGTGTTGACCGGATAGTTCCCGTATTTGACCGTTTATTTTGATGGAGAAAGAATAGAAAGAATTACCCCGACGCATGCAGACGAACTGACACTTTATTCTACGTACATTGCAGATGTAGCTAAATCACTCAAGAAAAGATTCCCATCTGAACATCTGAGCTGGACACTGCTCAGCGCAGCTCGCTGTCAGCGTGAACTACATAAGGTGCACAGCGAGCTGAAGATGTGGAGAGGGGCTTGGAGCGCGTCGCAGAACCAGAGCGCATGCGGGAAGATTCCTTCCACTGAATTCAGTCGGAGGAAACTTCTTGCTGATCTGAATCTGATGCGGCTCTCTGTGCTTGTAAAATAATGAATGGATATTTAAATAAAATGCTTTATATTTTACTGAGTTAATTTTATATCTGTGAGTCAATTCTATGTAAAGATTGTCTGCGTAAACCTGAACAGGCCCAACCCAGTCTTACTGTGAGACCGGGTTGACGGGTCACGCTTGTGCGTAATCATAGGCGCTTTCTGAGCTGAAGAGGACGTGAGATTCTGGGATTCTCCTCAGACGACTCTTGGATGTGTCGCCACATTGGAGACAGGAACAAGCGCTATTCAGCCAAAGTTTCATAATCAGGGAACATTTTCTAAGTGACAAGTCTCTCTGAGAGACAGGGTTTGGAAAACACTCGCTTCAGTCGACGGAATCTTCTCACATGCGCTCTGGTTCTGCAACGCGCTCCAAGCCAATCTCCACATCTTCAGCACGCTGTGCACGTATGCGCTGACAGCGAGCTGTGCTGAGCAGTGTCCAGCTCAGATGTTCAGATGGGAATCTTTTCTTGAGCGATTTAGCTCGGGGTAATTCTTTCTACTCTTTCTCCGTCAAAATAAACGGTCAAACACGGGAACTATCCGGTCAACACAAGCCCTGCTTTTAACTGTTTTGTTTTCTTATGAAAATTGTTGGAAAGAGATCAAATTTTCCACTGGTGTACGCAGGATGTCCGCTCAGTGTTAAAGCTGCATGTGAAGCAGATGTCATCTGAATTTTTAATCCAGAACTGTGTTACTTTTCCTCATCTGTGGCCTCTAGTTGTTGGGTTAATGATTTAATGAGCAAGACCTCCTGAGAAACAGACACATTTCCAAAACGGTGCTGGAATTTGGCCCACTGGAGTGTAGTTACCTCCTCTTAATTGTTTCCTGAACTTTGCCCTTGAGGTTGTTTCCTTGACCCGCCGTGTCCTGATGGGACAGAATGACAGACATGGATTTGGGAAGATGGAATAGTTGAAGTCTTTGTGTGTGTGTGTGTGTGTGTGTGTGTGTGTGTGTGTGTGGTTTCTCAGGGCTGGTCCAGGTGCTACCAAAGCAAAATATACCTCATTTACTTCTGACACATACTCCTCCATCACTTCCACATTAGAGGCCAGACCACTATTTTGGAGAAATGGTTTCTGCAGGCCATATGTGACGTAATAAAGTCCCAACGAGACCAAAGGTTCCCAGGTTTGTGTGCTATCTTCCGGAGGTGCAACCTCTCACAGCTTTATTTGTTCTGGTGGGGATGTTCACAAACTGGACCAAAGAGTAGAAAAACAAATCCAAGACTGTAAAGTGATGTTTTCACAATCCTGACTGTGTGGAAACACACTCCTAAACTGATGTAATACGAGCTGTGTTTGGTGATCAGAGCAGTTTGTGAAATTTGTAGTTTGTGAAATTTGTATGACAGAAAACTTCTAGCACACTTTTCTGTTTCCCAGACATCACAGAGGGGGTTTAGCATGAATTTAAATCATCTCTTGTGTTTTCCATCCTGGTTTCTAGCTTCTGCTCATCTCCCTTCCCAGTTTCCATCCTCCACCTGGTAAAATAACAGGCAGTGAAACGTGATACAGGGCAGCGGGATATGCTGGTTGCACTGCTGTCCTGCTAATGGAGATAGATGTGGACTCAGAATTGTCTCCTGAACAGACTCCACAATGCAGAGAGAGAGAGAAAGAGAGAATGGGGAGATCCATTTCTCCTGCCCCTCCTCCCTCTTTACAGACCTCCTGTAATGAGCGGGGAGGGCTGAGCGCTCAAGATTTGATTTGAGAGAAGGATCGTAGCCCATGAGCTGGAGCCCTGCAGAGAGGATGGGATGGCAGAGTGACAGTGGAGAGAGAATGAGCGGCAGGAGAATCGAGTGGAGGAATGACACGCTGACAACAGAGGAAGATAAATGAAAAGGCAGCAGGGAGGGAGAACGGAGGGAGGAATCTTGCTCAAAATAGGTATAATGCAAAAGAGAAAATGCCAAGATGAAGACTGATAGAGAAAAATAAAACATGATTGCAGACAAAAAACATGTTTGCTTTTATTCTTTCAGAAAGTCCTTTTCAAAATGTCACCTTCCCTTTGTGACTCTTACTGCTTCATCACAACCTTTGGGAGGTCCTGAGCTCCACTCAGATCAGCTGTCAGAGCCTAAGATGGGAAGTGTGATGAAAGATGCCTGATTCAGAAAACTACATATTAAAGCTGCAATGGTAAATTTGGAAAACAAATTAGCTTAAAACATTTTTTTCATGCCTCTTAACATTCTAACAAAGGATAGCTATAAATATATTATGACCTAGCTTGTTCTGTAGATTTGCTATAGCAGCTGGGATCAAAACAGGTGGTTTGGTAGGTCTGTTTTGTTTTTGTTGTTATTGTTGTTGATGATATTGTTGTTGTTGTACAATAAAAACATACAGCCATAAAAATATTGGGTGAATAACATTAGATATGCACAAAGGGTTTATTATGAAGCTCGCCATTAAAATAAAAACAGTCATATCAATAAAAAATAAGTCATTTCAGCAGTTATGCTGCACCAATAAAACTAAACTACCAAGAGAAAAGAAAAAATAAGGAAAAAGTTGAAAACTCAAGCAAAGCTTTTAAGTTTGAGTTGACAAATTTATGGATTGTTTTTAAAAATTTGATGAAGGTAAACTGGTGTGCCATGCATTTATACATCAACTTAATTCTCTGAGTGTTTCTTTTTGACCAAACTATAATAAACCTTTACTCTCAGTTAATTAGGAATGACAGGGTGTTTCATAAGAAGGACAATAAGAATATATTAAACAAAAAAAAACGTTGCAACCGTAGGAAACGCCTTAACAGAACCAAGCTTCGGTACGAAATTATATTGCTTTTCTGATCACTGCAATGCATTTCTTTAAATTTCTAAACATCTTGATTTCCTGAATCATATTTTCAAATTAAAACTAAAACTTGGCAATCTACGTGGAAAGCTAGGACTTTACCTTCAGTCTTCACCATTAAAGCCAACAAAAACCATATAATCTACTACATATTTTAAATGCAGGAATAAGGTAGAATTAAGCATGAAAACAGTGTTTAAAGGCCTCCTAGAATCATTTGACTTGTGTCTAATGTAGCCCGGACCATCTCAGACCTGCTTTCCTATGTAAATTATCAATGTTGTAGCGGCCACGGAGAAATGGTTCGTTCTGAGAAAAGTTGTTATCATAAGCTTAGACACACCACCTTAAATTAGCCACTTCAACATTGGCAGTGTTAGTGATTATGCTAACCACAGAGCTAATGCTAAAGCTAGCCTGAGCTACTGCTAACATCTTTGTTTGACAAGAGGAAAAAATAACTAACTGGACCAGCTATTATGACTTAGTGACATGGTGATGATTTCTGACTTGAGCAGTGTCAGTTAACCAAGAGTTTTGTCTCCCTTTGATTTTATTGACCAACCGACTAGCAAACTTTAGCTAATAAGATGCTGACAAATTAGCTTTTAATTTAAACCTTAATTTACAAGGCAAAAACGCTAAAATCCACCACAATCTATCAATCTCTGTGACTAAATTGAGATAACCCAATTTCAACACGGAAATGTCCAATATTGCTTTTCATGTAGAAAGCACTTAAACCAGTCAATAAGAGGACCTTTTGACCTCTCGAACAGTTCTGCTGTGACATATGTTCTACTATTTATTTCTACTGATTCAGCTTAAAGTAGCTTTCTGAAGTTTTCCCCTTTCAGAAATATGAATTTTCAGAAATCCATAAAAATGACTGTCATATCATGTACTGAAGCAATTATTCTTTTTTTTTTTTTTTTTTTTTTTTTTTTTTTTGCTAAGCATGCCCCCTGCCTCGCAAACCTCTGTGCAATAGGAAACTGAGCGCCGACCAGAACTAACCAATAGCGTTAGACTACTGCTTACATGCTTCAAATTTAAGGGTGTACCTCAGCTGATGCAGAGTGTCACGGTGTAGGAGGTGGAGACGCGGACCATGTGTGGATGAGCTGAACGGAGGAAAAAATGCAGGCTTCGGTGAAAGAAAAAATGGTTTAATGGCAGGATGGGATGAACAGAAACACCAACAGACAACAACAATGAACTGACAAAGGACAGGGGCAAAACAGGTGGTTTAAATATAGAGGGCTAATTAGGGAAACATGGGCAGGTAAACGAGGGACAGGTGAGAACAATAAGGGTAATCATGGCAGGAGAGGAACACAGTCAGGTTGGGCAGGGGCAGATCGTGACACAGAGTTGATTAACTTTTCATGGACATGTAAGTCTTTACAATATAAATATATGAGAACACAACTTGACATGAGATTAATAGAATAGAATAGAATTCAACTTTATTGTTATTGCACATGTACAGGTACAGGGCAACGAAATGCAGTTTGCATCCATCCAGAAGTGCTTTAGCCATGATATAGATGTATTACAATATATATTAGCAATAATATAGATGTGTAAGTATATTACAGAAATTGATCCATTACGTATGTTATAATGTACACGTTATGAAGTATGTTATGAATATTCTATTTCTATAAGTATGTACAGGCTAATTGTAGTTAATACAAGCAGTCCATGAGTTTAACGTGGGTCATATGTCAGGAGGCAGAGTTCAGGAGTCTGACAGCTGTTGGGAAGAAACTGTTCCGGTACCTGGTGGTCTTAGTCCGGAGGCTCCTGTAGCGCCTCCCAGAGGGCAGCAGGGTGATCAGTGCATGTGATGGGTGAGTGTGTTCTCTGATGATTTTCTCTGCCCTTTTCAGACACCGCTTCCTGTAGATGTCCTTTATGGCAGGAAGTGGTGCTCCGGCGATGCGCTGGGCAGTTTTCCCGACCCTCTGCAATGCCTTCCGGTCCCAGGCGGAGCAGTTCCCATACCAGACTGTTATACAGTTGGTCAGGATGCTCTCGATGGTGCCGCGATACTTGCAAAACAGCGTGTTTTAGCTGTTTGTTGGCTACAGAAGCACATTCATAAACAAGAAATGTGAAGTCGCCATCTTAAAAAAACAGATCGACTGACTATTTGTGTGATATGCTTGTCAGCCACTAGATGGGGCCATCGGATAAGAGAAATACTCTGGAAAGATACTTTCAGAACCCTGAATAAGTGAAAACAGATATAAAACTTTTAAACATCCAAACTCAAACTTCTTCACAAACTGAGTCATACACACACCCTCTTAATGTAGGCCTGATGTTCCCTTTAAAATATATTTAGGTCTGAGGGGTTTTACTTTGACCTCCTTCTATAGGAGGGATAAAACAATTCTAATGAACAAACTGTTTCATTTGTATTTGCTTTTTTTATATTTGCAAGAGGGGAAAAAAACACAGTTGCTAAAGCTGTCGCCTACCTCTTAGTGTTTCCTTAACTACGTATTCAAGACAACAGCCTTGAAAGCAGTGGACTGTTCTTTCTGACAGAGTCCTATCAGCTTCCATGTCTAAGTGTCTTTGTGTGACTCATTCGAAGGCCCTCGATAAAGTCTAGAGGTTGGAAAGGCCTTTTTGAATGAAAGCTCCACAGATGTATTGTTTCATCTGTTGAAAGAATAATGGGTTGCTTCATTTTTTTTGTTTTAACTTCTGTCAGAATCTTCTGTGTTTTGGAAGATAAACTGGAGACAAACACTTTTCATTTGAAGAGTTTAAGGCTCAAAGGGATCAACAGAATGCTGTTTTCTACCTAAAGCTTGTGCAATAGGAGTATAGCTCAATTTTTGGAGCCTGCCAAAGAAAGTTAGAAGGGTTTGCAAGTCCGAATGTTTAAAATGTTCATAACTCTGCAGTGATTTGTGTTACCTTTAGCCTGAAATGCCCCAAACACCCTGCTGTCTCCATCCCATTAAGTACAGGTGCAGTAACGTTGACTATTACAGCCTCAGGGAAGTCTACTGCATCTTTTATTTATCACACAGTTAATGTTTATGATAGTAAACACAATAAGAAAAGTGCTGAAGCTATTGTCTTGAATCACCAAAGAGAAGCAGTCTGAAGTAAAACACTACAGTCTAGTTTAGCGTACATATGCACCTCCGGGCCATATAAGCTACAATATCTTGGACATTTAAATGCCTACATTAGTTTCTGACAAAACTCTTAATTTAATCTCATCTAGCTAAGGATTAGGAAAGTTGTTAGTGAAAATAAAAGGTTGAACAAATCAACAGACTCACTCTACAACAACCTATTGTTATGCAACAGTGACATCTAGTGGTGACCTGCTATCAATCATTCTTGTTTGTGTTTCGCTGTTGCATTTAATTTCAGACAGGCAGTGAATTAGCAGGAATTAAAGGAAGTTATTTATCATATTGTATTATCATTCCCCTTTTCATTTTTCTTCTTGAGTTCTTGTATGGCGTTCCTCAGCTCTGCCAACTCACCCCTGATCTCCTCCAGGAGCTCCAGCTTTGAAAGTTTTTTATCAATAGATAAAAGCACCTCTCCTCCATCTTCCTTGGTGAGAGCAGCTTGCTCTGTGGCAGAATGGTCACATTCAGGGGGCTGAAATGAACCCATGGTTTGCCCCCACACCATGTCAAAGTAAGAGTCAATGAAGGCCTCCAGCTCATCCAGGCTGCTGTGGCCCCATTGGTCAATCAGATCCTGCAGGCCTCCAGACTCACAAACCCTCTGGAGAGTCCGCTCTCTCAATGCAGGATGGCAGAGGGAATGCAGGCTGATCCCATCGTCCTCTGAGGACACGCTAGGCTGACTCTGACATGGAACCAGCAGCATGGTTTGACATCTTCGTGAGAGCGTGAGGCTGTCGTTGTTCGGTCTCAGGAGGCTGTAGGGAAACCTCACAAGCAGGTCTGTTGTCCATCTCACTTCCTGTTTACGAACTGAGGCTGCAAATGACTTAAAGCTGTTTCTGTCCAAAGACGTGAACTCAGGTTGTCGTCTAGTTCTTCTCACCCTTAAAGCTACAGTCTGAGCAGCGTCTGAACTCTCTGAACAGGATGTGGAAGAATCGGTCACTGAAAGGGAAACACATGATATGGTTTAAAATGAACCCAGCCTGTTCTCCGTCAGAGCTCCTGAGATAGAAATCTGCTTGTCGCTCATTGGCTGAAGTGGCTCCTTCATCTGCTACAATAACAGCAAGTTATTAGTCACTTTTTATCAGTTACTTTCTATCCATATTAGCTTTTGTTATTTTACATGTTATATATTTTAACCCTCCAGTGTTTCCTCTGCTGAACCCTCTGTCTTGGGGCCGGTGGTCGGCAGCGGCGGCCGGGGCGCTCCTCGGGTAGTGCCCGGGCACTGGTGGGGGTCTCCGCCCTTCCTACCTGGGCTTCATGGGCCGGTGTCTTGGCTGCTGCCGTGGATCTGTTGCTGTCGAGGCAGATGGCTCCGCTGATTACCTGACCCATCTGAACTCAGCTCTGTTGTTCACATGTGTGTGTGTGTGTGTGTGTGTGTGTGTGTGTGTGTGTGTGTGTGTGTGTGTGTGTGTGTGTGTGTGTGTGTGTGTGTGTGTGTGTGTGTGTGTGTGTGTGTGTGTGTGTGTGTGTGTGTGTACGTTCACCTTGGAAATTGGTTGCGGGAGGGGAAGTGTAATTGTCAATTGTTTTATACTTGGGGAGGGGGCTGGGATGGGAATATGGGATCTATGGGGCCATTTTAATCTGTGAAGCACTCTGAGTTGCATTTTTTTGTATGAAAAGTGCTAAATAAATAAAGTTTATTTGATTTGATGTGATCTGAAGACTTCATGTGATCAGTGGCGCCCCCAAGGGGTGGCCAGGGGGACATTGCGCTTAATAAATGATACTAATCTTCTTTAGTCAAGAATTTAAATTCACAGCTAGTAAATAAATTGATTTGAATACATTTTGATAACACCTGGCTACAGTTAAATGATCCCAGCGTTACCACAGGGTACCACGGGGTAAAGTATTCGTTGTGCCATCCCAAAACTTTCACTGCCAGAAAGGTACTCACAGCCTGTAGACAGCTGGTGTCTGCAGCTCGTTTTGTTCTTCATGTGCATTTTTTCTGGTGTTGCATCTTCTGAATGAATGTTTTCACACATCTGGTCACTGCTGTGACGAACCGCCATCCTTTGTCCTAGCAGCATCTCCTCCACCAGCTCGATTAGCTCCCTAACCTGAGCTCCGTCTCCCCAGTTCCTGTTGTCTAAAACGTGGTATCGGTTCCCACAGCGCTCTACAAGCTCCTGCAGCAGGTGTCCTTCGCTCTCGATGCGTTCCTCGATGTTTGTGCCTCCCAGCCAATCACCGTAGCTGAACAGCACCATCGCTCTGCTCCACAGCTGGCCTCCCCCAGTCTCCAGCTGTTTCTCTAGGGCGTCTAAGTGGAGATCTGTGAATGAAGAGCTTATGTTGACAACCAGGAGGATAGCACAGGGTGTCATCAGGAGTTCAGAGGTCACTGGGGAGTATCCTGGAGTGTCTGTAACTGACACCAGCTTCCCAGTGATTTTACAGAGGTGTTCATGGCAGGAGACGGTTTGGGTGTCAGTGCTGAAGCACTTCCTGCTCAGGATGGTGTTTCCACATGAACTTCTTCCTGCTTTCCTGCCACCAACAAGCGTTATTCTCAGCTCTTGAAGACGATGTAGCTCATCTGTCAACAATAAACGTTGCACATTAGAGAATCAGAGCAGAACATTTTCAACAATTGTTTCGCTAGAGAAAAACATATTTCTTCTGCAGAACTCACCGAGCTCGCACTTGGCCTTCTGCCTCTGTCTTTCCTTCTTCATCAGCCTTTCTCTTGCTGTTTCTGCCTCTGACTTCATCCTCCTCTCCAGCTCCTCCAACTCTTTTCTTTCGATCTCATAATGCCAACCAATGTCACAACTCATCATTTCCTCGATCTTCCCGATCAGTTCTCGGACCTGAAATCCATCTCCTTTAGTTTTACTGTTCAGAACGTGGTACCTGTTGCCACACTTCTCAACAAGCCACCTCAGAGCCTCTCCCTCGCTCTCGATGTACTGCTCAGTGGTCGTTGCTCCCAGCCAGTCCCCAAAACTGAACAGCAGGATGATGTGACTCCAGATGTGCTGGCTGATGAGCTCCAGGTGTTCCTGCACTGATCTCCTGTAGGTTTCAGGGAAAGCTCGGTCGACACGGATCACCAGCAGAAAGACGTGGGGCCCCGGAGGACAGAGGGACAAACTGAGCACAATTTCCCTCCGATCATAGACGGACGTCTCATCACAGAAGTAGTTCATCCACCAGCCAGGTGTGTCCACCACAGTCACTTGTCTCCCAAACACCACGCCCTCTCCAACACAACACTGAGCTGTTCTACCAGGTTGCTGGCTGCTCTCTCTGCCCAGGATTGTGTTCAGAGCTGAAGTCTTCCCAGAACCTTTCGCCCCAAGCAGCACAAAGCGGATATCAGTAACGGGTCTTAACCTCTCTGCAAAAACAAAAGTGTGAATATTAATCAGAGATTAAGTTTAGCGCAGGCGTTTTAACAGATGTGTATAACTTTTTTTTCTTCTAAAAGCATTTCAGTGGAGCCTTTTCAAACCAAAGAGCATCAGGAGAACATTTTGTTATTTTATGTTTGTTTTCTTATTCGGTGTAAAGAGGATTCCATGCTTCCACCGGGAGAAGTATTGCGAGATATATTGATTATTTAGTGAAACATGAGTAAAAACTTCAGTTAAAATATTTGATTTATTTGAAAATCATTTAGAAATGTAAAAGTTTTCTCAGTTTCACTGCATGTCTGATTTTTGTTGGTTGGTTTTAAATTAACTGGATTCCTGTTTAGTTCTTCTCTTTTTTAGGTTGTTAAATATCTCAACCTGAACTTCTACCACAAAAAGATTTCTTAAGACTTCTATGTCTATTTTTCTCCCAGTAAAATAATTCCCCCTAATGCCACCAGGGGGCATAAGATCTGAAATGGTTGTTGTGCACAGACATATATATATATATATATATATATATATATATATATATATATATATATATATATATATATATATATATATATATATATATATATATATATATATATATATACGCTGACGTCATTAGGTCCGTTTTAGGGGGGCTTCAGCCCCCCTAAAATAATCACAAGCCCCCCTATCATTTTGGTTTATTTTATTTTTTTCAGTTAACTTTTTTTATTTGTTCACATCTACATGCTGAACACAATCATGACACGTGTAATTGGTACATGAGTTTTTCAGTCTGAAACAGAAATAATAATTAATGAATATAGAACTACACCGTCGCACACAGGAAGTATTAAGAAAGAACTTCCTCCACTTCCTTAAGCCCGCAGCTTTGTTGACAAGTCAGGGGGCGGGTCGATACAGAAAAACCTTTATATCGATGAGCAAACCCTGCTCAGCGCTCATGTAAGTCACTCAACATCACATTAGGGTAAGACAGCAACAGCAGCACACCGTTAATATTTCAAGGTTATAGTTCAGACGAGAGAGGAAAATGCTACCGCACCGACATGCTAATGCTAACTCCGCTAGCATGTTTACATGCCGCAAACCAAAATGAAAAGCTTTGATGTCAAGTAAAATGGTCGGAAAACTCCCCTGAAGTGACATGATTAATCACCCAGCCAGTTCATTGAGTGACTTACTGCCACCAACTTGAGAGTACAGTAATGAGTCTGCACAAACAGAACCTGCTCTGCGCTTGTGTGCAGCAGCTGCAGCCCTCTCTATGGGATCAATTCTGCACATGCAAATCTCTCCCTGCTCTCCTCAACAAGTAGCCTCTCCAACAGTCAATCACAGACAGCTCTGTTTTATCCAACCAAAGCATGTCCAGGAAACACTGCTTTACAGAAAAACACCAATTTAACAGCTTATTAAACTGCTTTCTGCTGCTGGTTAGCTACCAGTCACCATCCACTGCCTGCAAGATACTTTGTTGTAATTCATGTGTCATGATTAGAGTGACCATATTTGACTTCCAGAAAAGACACATTGCCTATTCCTAAAACTGTTAAATTGCACTCTTTTCAGTTAAAAATGACTTTTAATTTCAACATATAAAGTGTTTCTTCTCTGTTTGGTTAGACATAAATGATCCCTTGATGTGTAAAAGGAAGTGAACAGTGGAAATGTCCCAGTAAAAGAGGAGGGTTAATCAACCTAATTAAATATAATTATATAAAGTCCTCTTTATCTGAAAAAAGTGCAATTTTCCTGCCAGTATTTCCTGGACATGCTTTGATTGCATAATGGAGAGCTCTCTGATTGGCTGACGGAGAGGCTACATTGCTTTGTAAATTGCAAATTGAGCAACAGCAGGGAGATTTGTGCAGGCAGAGACGGAGTTGAGCATGCAGAGAGAGGGCTGCATACGACGTTGTGCTCTTGCAGATTGATCACTGCACGCTCCAGTTGGTGGCACAAAAATCACTCCACACTAAAAACCTGAATCAGAATCTGGCCGAATGTGTATATTATTGACCGTTTTTCTATATTATATATATATTTTCTATTATATATATATATAATATATTATAGGTACATATATGTATCTATAATATAGTAAACAGCCAGTTTTATATATGTCACATATATTCAAAAGCTACATCAAAACATATATTAAAACCTATATGTTTATGACTTCTTTCCATGTGGGTTGTCAATTGCTTAATATTTCCTATGTTTACCTATGGTAAAGAAAGGAGATATTGTACTCATCTAACTTTAACATAAATTTTGGCAGCTCGATGTGATGTTATGGAAAATGCCATCATCATGAGCAACCAAACATGGGCTATATTAGGCTAACAGTTGTCCATATTCTGTACCATTTATCCACCAATGGCTGTTTCAATTATTGTGAGTGAAAACTGAATGGTATAGTAGCATTTGTCTTGGCATTAGAAATTGAAAATGTTTTTCAATGTGTTGGCTAGATGGATATACGAAGATTTTTTTAAGAGAGTGAGTGAGGAACAGGAGAGAGACCAGGTGGTTGATGCTGAGGAGATCTGCATGGTCAAGGTCAGTGATCTACAGCGAAAACAGGGGCGAGTGCACCGTTATGAGCATTTACCTGAGCACAAAGTTCCCAAGCAAAATTGAACAGTTTTCTATTTAGGAGTGAACATGTAAGAGACATTGAGAAAAAAATAACTATAATTATCATCTGGCCTGCAACCTTATGTCAAGTTTTATCTGTATAGTTGACTTTCTGTATTATAAGTTCTACTACTTGCTGGATATTTTCATATATACTGTTATTTTGTCTTGTAATAGTTAATTATACACTCCTTTATTCCATATCATAGCAGTGTTATTCATATATTAAAACTGTCAACTGCACACTCATTTGGCAGAATAAAAGTTTGACAATTATTCATTTGTTCTTTATTGTCACATTTCAGTAACAGTTATAATTAAACAAGTTGTAAGTAAACAAATTAAATAAATGACTACAACATTTCCCCCTGTTAAGTGCAGTAGACTGAAATGAATAGCTTTATTTGGAAATATAACCTATCTCATTTTTAATGGACTTACATAAAATCTTTCTTCAACATAGACCCCACTAATGAACTGATTAAGTGTTATTTTTTATGAAAAGAAGAGAGAAAATGCACAAAAGTAGGAAAGGAAAAGAAAGTGATAAAATAATAGGTTTTGTTAAATGTTCTTCAGATAATGAATTAATTGACAAAGTTTTTGCAGGGTGTGACAAAAAACGTTCGAGGTCAAGCTCCTGGGGCTAAGCCCCCCCTATATCTCAATCCTAGTGACGTCCATGCATATATATATACCAAAAATTTCTTCGGCCCATCTGGCCACCCCTATCAAAATTTTCTGGAGGCGCCCCTGCTTATAGACAGGGTGCCAACAACAAGTCAAAGGAACGATTACAAGTAAGTTAATTACAGGTTTACTTAGACAAAAAAACAATGAAAAATGATGGAATTTAAAGTAGATGGTATGGTATTTTTAGCATATTTGGTTTAATTTTCTTTCTTTTTTTTCTCAGTTTGTACATTTATTGTTGAATCAAACGTATTCATTAATGATACCTTTTAGATCAAAGGATTTCCATGTCAATGTGAATGCCTCTATGTCTGTGTTTACTAGATGTATTTGGGCATTTTTTGATCTCGAAATAATAACTAATATTTTTATATCTGACAAGTTTGATTAGAAACAAGTAATTTTCAAACCCAAACTTGACAGCCACGGCACAAAGATGAATGTTTTTACATGGCTACTGTTCGTTTAGAAAGACTTGAACATGTTGTAGGGATCAAAGGAACAGCGCTAGGCTGGTTTAAATCCTATCTGTCTGACAGATTTCATTTTGTAAATGTACATGACAAATCGCCTTCATACTCCAGGGTTACTTGTGGAGTACCACAGGGTTCAGTGCTTGGACCAATTCTTTTTACTATATATATGCTCCCAATTGGTAAAATCATTAGACAGCATGGGATAAACTTCCACTATTATGCTGACGATACTCAGTTATATTTATCCATTGACCCTGATGAACCTAATCGGTTAGGTAGATTACAGGCTTGTCTTGAGGACATAAAAAATTGGATGACTCTAAACTTTTTGCTTTTAAATCAAGACAAGATGGAAGTTCTCATCTTTGGAGCAGAAATCCAGAAAAGGAAGTTGCTTAGTCAATCACCTGACCTGAATGGCATTACATTAATCTCCGAGAACAAAGTAAGGAACCTTGGTGTTATCTTCGACCAGGACATGTCATTCAAATCCCAGGTTTCACAAGTTTGTAGGATTTCCTTTTTCCACCTTCGGAATATTGCTAAGATTAGAAGCATCCTTTCCAGGAGTGATGCTGAAAAACTAGTTCATGCATTTATTACATCAAGACTGGATTACTGTAATTCATTACTCTCAGGAATTCCACAGAATATAGTTAAAAGTCTTCAGCTTGTCCAAAATGCTGCAGCTAGAGTTTTGATGAGAATTAAAAAGAGAGATCATATCTCTCCTGTCTTAGCTTCCCTATATTGGCTACCTGTTAAATTCAGAATAGATTTTAAGATCCTTCTTCTCGCATACAAAGCTCTTAATAATCAAGCTCCATCATACATCAGTGATCTGATTGTTCCATACGTTCCTAACCGAGCACTTCGCTCTCAGACTGCAGGTTTACTGGTGGTTCCCAGAATATCTAAAATTAGGATGGGAGGCAGATCTTTTAGTTATCAGGCTTCTCTCCTGTGGAACCAGCTCCCAGCTTTAGTCCATGAGGCAGACACCTTGTCTACTTTTAAGAATAGGCTTAAAACATTTTTATTTGATAGGGCCTATGGTTAAAATCTGATGTTAGCCTAAATCTGGACAAGTGGGGGAGTAGAGGGAGGTGGAGTGTACAGTCGTTAAAGACGGCTCTCCCTTGCCCTGCCTCCAACATGCCTCCATCTAAATAGGATAGATTATCCAGAATTATCTCTGTAGTTATGCTGCTATAGGCTTAGACTGCTGGAGGATACACTGACCACTTTTCACACTAGACTACTTTCTTCTACAATCTGCTCTTTAACTGTATTATTTTCTGCAATTTCAGCTGTTAACTTTATTTTCTCTCTAAGTGTTTTTCTCCTCAGAAGAAGCTACAATGACGTTCTGCTGAGCTGTGGTGGCCTCATGGAGGGGGCCATCGTCTAGCACACTGCTGCTAACCACTTAAACATTCTCCCTCTCCTGATAATAACTTTTTGCTTTCCTTGACGTTGGATGTGCTACTACTAGTTTACCCGTTTAATTATAGATCCACTAGGATAAATACAATAAAGGTTATCTCTCACCAAATATAATATTTACTAATAAATCACAATATAACCATAGACACATTACTTTGTCTGTCTGTGTGTGTGTGTGTGTGTGTGTGTGCGTGCGTGCGTGCGTGTCTGCTCTGTCTTCTCGATCCCCAGTGAGTCGTGGAGGATGGCTGCTTATACTGAGCCAGGATTCTCTGGAGGTTTCTTCCTGTTAAAAGGGAGTTTTCCTCTCCACTGTTGCTATATGCTTGCTTAGTATGAGGATTGCTGTAAAGTCACTGACACTAGTCAGTGACTTGATGCAATTTGCTGGGTTCCTTATATAGGAAACATTATTTCTGATTGGCTTAATGAATTGACCTGAATTGGAATGTTTATTATGTGAAGTGCCTTGAGACGACTCTTGTCATGATTTGGCGCTACATAAATAAAATTGAATTGAATTGAATACTGTAATTTGTTAAGGATGAAAGTACCAGCTAAGCATCATAAATGACATTAAAGTTTAAGTTGCATTTGCTTGATTTTAATTTTCTATGACAAGTGTTTAACAACTGATGGAGTTTTTCATTTTGACTCACCTCTCATAAGAGATCTGTAATATTTCATCCTTATGAATCTGATCTGAGCCCTCTCATCCACTCGTCTCCTCTCCTCTGCAGCTGCCTGCACGATGCTGTCCTGCATCTCAAACACTCTGTTTCCATTGTCTGTAACAAGTTTCTGTATCTTCACCAGCAGTTCTGCTCTTTTAGTGTCACCGTTCAGGAGGACACTGTGACACCTCTGTCCACATCTCTCGGTGAGCCAGCGGAGAGATTTTCCTCCTCTCTGCACAAACTCTTCTGCTTCTATGTGCTCCGACCTGTCTGCAAATGTGAAGACAACAATGCAATGACTCCACACGCCTTCACCGAGCAGGGACACATGCTCCTCCACAGATCTGCGACGCCTCTCTGAGAAGAATGAGCTGGCTTTCACTGTGATCAGAAACACATGAGGGCCTGGTGAGCACAGGCACAAGCTGGCTGTGATCTCCCTCTTCACCAGCGGAGACGTGTCCTCAGCCGTGAAGTCGCACCACCAGCCGGGAGTGTCCACCACTGTGACCCAACGTCCAGTCACCACTCCCAGCCGTCGAGAGCAAGACGTCCTCTCCTTTGTGACAAACTCCTCTTTGGCCAGGATCAGGTTCCCCAGAGAGTTCTTACCTGAGTTCCTTCCTCCCAGAAGAACAATTTTCAAATGGGAAGCACATAATCCAGTCCCTAACCCACACAGGAAGAACAAACATGCCTCAGTAGGAATACATTCAAAAATCATGACAAATACAAGGATTTACAGACACTTACATTCTGACAGCTTGCTGTTCGCCATCTCAGATTAAAACCATCTTACAAGAAGCTGATTTCTAATCAAACATTCATCTTTCATCTGTGTTCTGGTGTTTGGCATTAAAGTTTGCTGCTGACGGAGCGACAGCAACGATTTTACGACTTTATGAGTACAAAGGTCCTCTCCAATGAGCAGTCAGGCATAAACGGGCAGGAAGATCCACACCTCTCGATGAATCACAAATATATGGAAGCCCATTATTATGAGATGCTATATCATTATTATGAGATAGCTAATTCATAATTATGAGAAACTTTTATCTGAGTGGCGGGAATGGGCTTCCATACAAATTACTGAAATATGATAATGTAAAAAAGCATCCAGTAATCTACCTTATTACTGCTGATTTTTTAAATGCGATTATTTGGTGGATCTGTATATTTCTAAAATGATTTGGTGTGTGATGAACAGCTGTTGGCTGTAAAAACATCAAGTCTCGTGAGAATGCATATGTCCTAAATATCACACACCTTTTAGTGTCCTAACGTGTTTTATGCCCTTAAATAAAACTAGATAATTTAATAAATCCCACCATGGCTGTTTAATGTGATGCTGCACAAAAAACAAGCATCAAATTCTTACTTTTAAATTTTTACTCAGCCATGAAATTATCTTTTTATTCTTTAAATTTAAATCTGGTCAGGAGAAAAAATAACTAATTAGAAATAAGAAAAAAACTCTAATGTATAATTAACAACTAAACATCTTAACACTCACCAGTCTTACTGAGCCGTGTGGATGTGACATAGGGCTGGGCGATATGGCCTAAAATCAATATCACGGTTTCACCTCCATGACGATAAACGGACGATACATGTATGCGCAAATATAAAAGTCGTCCACTAGATGGGGCTGTTGCGTGTATTATAGACAGTACAGCTTCTTAGTCACCAACTTACACACATCTTTTCATTTTTTTATCAGATGTATTGGCATGGGGGAAAAAATCGGTTTGAGTCAGAAATTCCGACGACGATACATTTTCGATTCATCATCCAGCCCTATCTTAATGTAAGCTAAAATTATCTTATTCGTTTTTATTTAAATAAGTTTTATTAAAGTCTTCTCCATAATGAAATGTATAAGTGCAAGAAAAAAAATCAACGCTTACACGTGGCGTTGATTTGATTCATCAGTAAGCAGGTGATTTTTTACAGATAATTTCATCTCAAAACAACAGGTTCTGATTTAATTCTGTTACCATGGTGATCTAACTGGGTTTTAATAGAACCTGACTGTAAAATGTCTTCCAGCCAAAAAGAGATAGGTGCTATACTTTGTAAAGCACATCCAATAATAATAATAATAATAATAATGCAACACCGCTGGGAGCCAGTTTCTAACACATGAAGGAATACGTTTTATTAGAGCAAATTCAATAATAAACTTTATGAAAAAAGCTACAACATGAACACTCAGCTTACCAACATTTGAGTTTGATATATTTATATGTATGTACACTTTGCCTTGTAATGGCATGCTACAAGGACATGACCCTTTGATTATTGAACACAAGAAAATAAAACTCAGTCAGAAAGTAGTTTCCACTCATTCCAAAACTCCTCCTAACAGAGACAAATGCAGCTTTCCAAGAACAATCTTCAACATAACAGGAGAAGAGAAGAAACAGGAAGTGAAAAGGTCTGAAAACTTGACTCTGGAAGGTTTCGAGTGTTGGTGCACGCCCGGCATCTGCCAGGAACACACGACTGCAGTGACAAAACTCTCTAAAGAAGCTCTGTTTTGAAAAGTTGCGCAGGTTACAGATCTGGGATCGTCCCCAGAGAGGATGTTGTTTTACCAGCTCAAACTGTCACATAAGTAAACAATACTAATATTAATAATATATCAATCCTTGATTCACCATTAACATGGTATGCATTCACAAGAAGGCTACAACATAATCCTACATATCCGAGAGGCAGACTTCTCTCGACTACATTTCAACCTCCCAAAACTCAAACGGAGGAAATGCACAACATCTAAATCCTCCCTGCTAATCTCTCGTCTGGCTGAAATGACACCGAGGAGTATAAAAAAAGTGAGTTTCATCAAGACCAGCCCCAAGTTCACAGCACTGGTGCTGCTGAGCCAAATAAATAAGAGCTTACACGTTTAAGAGCAGAGGAGTAAAGACATGGAGAAAAAATGTTAACCTGTGGAGCGTGTGAGGCTCCAAACATAGATCACATGGCCTCTTCCTCCTCTCTAAGGTAAAGGGAAGAGGACAACAGTCCAAATATGAAGCAGTGCTCCTTTTCTGTGTCTCTAGACACGCAGGATCTCCAGGCAGTTGTTGTAACAGATAGCGATCCAGTCCGGCTGTGTGGAGGCCCACTGCACGTTGTTGATCTCCCCTTCAGCGGTGTAGGCCAGAATGGGATCCTCAATGGCACGAGGCATCTGCTGGATGTCCCAGATCAGAGCCTGGTGGTCGTCAGCTGATAGGAGGAACAAAATCAGTGGGAGGAAAGACTGGAGCAAAAGGATTCAAATGGAATAAAGATGTCTGGTTGAATAAAGTCAAGAAAATAAAAGTGAGCTGCAAAACAAAAACAAAACGTCTGGGGCAAGCTGTCCTCCTAAACACTGTCCACATCTTTTAAATGAAAACAAATGCAACGCCGGCCTGGACATCCCGAATCCAATTTATGGACGCCTGAGGCCACACACCTCCTCTCCTCTGTGTGGTTTTAATGAGGCCAAGCGCCCACTCACCTGCAGTGCAGATGTGACATGAGGAATGAGGCGCCCAGGCGATGCCGTTAACACAGGCGCGATGATTGTTGAGCCGAGCCACGGGAGTGCAGGGCACACGAACATCCAGGATGACCACCTGTCACACAGACAAGCACATCATGGGTTCGTTTAGCTTCTGCGGCAAAAAGCATGTCAAGAAACTGTAGATTGTCGATACAAAACCCAAATAAAAACCTAAGTTGAACCTTTTTTTTTTCCGGTTTGCTCGTCACCGTTTAAAGTAGGGATGCTCCGATCCGATCACATTATCAGAAATCGGGCTAGATCACGTGTTTTTGAAAGGATCGGAATCAGGAGAAATACACTGGATTTAACCTTTTAAAATAACAAAGATGACTTTTTAAATTCAACCTGAGAGAGATTTCCAAATTAAATAAAAATGGCTTCGTTTTTATTTCAGTAAGTCCGTCTACATCAGGGATTCCCAAAGTGTGGTGCGCGCACCCCTGGGGGTGTGCGAGCTGCCGCTAGGGGGTGCGCGAGGTGAAAAGTGTAATGGCTGCGGAGCTCAGAGAAGTCTGTCATGTGTCACCATTATTGTAGAAACTCATTTGTGGGTGGGCCAAAGAAAAAGTAAGTGGGCACAATAAATGTAATTGAAAACAAGTATATTTTTGCGCGCGCGCGCGTGTCCTCCACATGTGCCCTAGCTTCATAATAACAATGCGCCGAGCTTCAGCACTCTGGCCTGCGCACGCCGATATGTTCCGTATTTGATCATTTTTAACGGTGTTGGAGAAATCTGAAGGTGGCGAGTCATTCTGGCAGATTGTAATTAACACCCGTCTCATGCAGGTGTTCTGACGTTGTAAACCTCACACACAGAACATTGTGGATGTAACAAAATAACAAGAAATGATTCCCATTCAGGCTATTAACATCACGCTGAAGATCTGAAGTTCAGAGTGCGTCTGTCAGAGGTCAGACGAGTTCCAGCTGAACCACGGCTCACGGGTGCACAAGTGAGCACATCTGGGCTGGGCAGAAGTCATTTTACAACATTGGTTTAAATAGCGCGAGACGCGGTGACTTGAGCGGCTGTGCCGCGCGCGTGCGCGCGCACACACACACAGATTCAATAAGCGCACACGCTGCTTTAACTCCGGCGCGCCGTCAGACTGAAGGCAGAAATGAACGCTGCCTCCACCACGATAAAAACTTTTAAGAGGTTATTTTTCATTCAAGGTCAAATTAAGATATTAGCTTCTGGGATGAGTCGGGTCCGCTCCAGCCAGTGACTCCTCATGAACCTGACCACAAGTCCTGTTACTGCAGCATGTGTTATTCCAGTCAGCGTGGCAGCGGATCGCAGATTCAGCCACACCATAAAACAGCAATAAGTCGGTCTGAGGTAAAAGTGAACATCATGGCTATATCTTGTCCCCTATTGACATTTGATTACTCACAAGTAGGTGACCAGCTCAGGTTTATGCAGAGCAGAAGGAAGGAGAGCGCTCTGGCCGCACAGGTTAAACGTTCCTACTTTAAGAAAACCGTTAAATTGCATTGTTTATGTGCTACCTGGGCGCTCTAAATATTTATTTAAAATGAAATCAAAGGAAATTGTAATGGTATCGAATGTTTATTAAATACTATTTAAAAAATGAAAGTGATGGGGAATTTTTTAACCCTCTCTGTTTAGCTTGACATCTGATATATATGTATACATATATATATATGTATACATATATGTGTATATATATATATATATGTATACATATATGTGTGTATATATATATATATATATATATATATATATATATATATATATATATGTATACATACATAGAGCCATGCCCCGATGTGGGGGCGGGGGGGGGGGGGGGGGGGGGTGCGTCGACATGGTCGGGACATAGAAGGGGGTGCGCGGCTAAATAAGTTTGGGAACCACTGGTCTACATCAATAATATTTGTTTCTTGTACGAAAGCAACACGGTAACGTCACACAACTTACGGCAGGCAAGGACTCAGACACCAAGTGCCGCTGTTAGCAAGCCTGCTAACACAGGTCTCCTCAGGAGAGCTGAGATATCTGCAGCTTGGTGACAGCAAAGGCAGAGCTACAGACACTTGTAATGTGTGGAAACTACATGCTGGACACAGCTCCGTGATTCGCTGCTTTCAAACAAGCTACCTTTGCTGTAGGCTTCTCCCTTCGGGTATCAACAAATCCCCAGTTTACCTCTAACAGACACAGTTCGTAGTGAAGTCAGACAAAAACACGGAGCCAGCCGACAGAGAAGTTACGCTAATAAACAAAGATAGATTTCCAAAAGAAGGCAAAACATCGGGTTTTCTAGTTCTGCAGCACGGACCTGCGCACTGGAGCTGCGGTGTTATGCAGAGAAAGGTTACCCTGTCTGCCTGCTCCGTCATGTGAACGTGCACTGCTCACAGATGCATACTGAGGGAGTAAACAACTTGAAATAAGAGCAATGCTGCTACTTTTAAGTATATTCACAAAATAAACAAGTTTTTAATCCGTGTACTTCCTTAAAAGGACAATTTGGATATGTTTTCTTCTTATTTTAATGCTTTCCTGATTTTTGTTTCCATTTTTTTCTTATTTTAATGCTTTTCTGAAAAGTATCAGATCGGGGCTCGGTATCAGCAGATACTCAATATCAAACAACTCAGAATCGGATCGGGAGCGAAAAACGTGATGGTAGCATCCCTCGTTTAAACCATTTACCAGCCACCAGGCTGCCCAACCCACCTCCATGCCATCCATCGCCATGGTGGCTAGGTAGTTGGGGTCCTGTTTGTTCCAGCAGAGGCGAAGCAGCGGGTGGTGCTGGGGGTCTTCGTAGATGATGGTGCTGTGCTCCAGATGTCGAAGGTCAAACATGCGGACCGATCCATCAGCACCAACAGAGGCGAACATGTCTCTGCCTCCTCCAGCGCGGCTGAACGCGATGTCATACACCTGAGGAGGCACAGAGATGAGAGAAAAATGTTGGTCCTTGTTTCCAGGGACACAGAAAAATGTTGGTCCTTGTTTCCAGGGACACAGAAAAATGTTGCTGCCTCACAATATTCAACAATATAACCACGAGTTCAGGTTTTAGCTAGTTTAGAAAACTTGATGGGAACACAATGAAATGTAGAATTAGTGACGAAAAATAAACTATCCATGTTTTCATCTGCAGGAGAAAAAGAAAACTGAAGCTCATTAGATAGTTTATGCAATTTATTACATTTATGTTAATATTTGGCTTAACATTATTATTCTACACAGCTCTGACTTCTTTAAACAGTCTTTAGGAATATTCCATAGCCAAAGATTTTTCTATCTATCTTTACATTTGATATGACCTCAAATTGTTTCAACACCGTGGAAGTCCAGCCTCCGTGAAGATCAATCTTTCCTGACAAGTTTCTACGGTGTGCGGTTTTCCACCGAGTTAGGCCATAACACCCTTGGTTTGGTACTTGATGAGTCAATATCTATAACTGTCTTCATTTTGGAGAACTAGGGCGTTTTGGCTCGCTTTTAGCATCCCCTAGTGTCTGTTTGTAGAACCGAAGGTGTGATAGGGTGCGATATCTTTTCACTGTGCATTTGCCTTTTTAACTGAAATGTCTCCCCAGCTTTCTTTAGTGTCTACAGGAGTGATTCACCACTAAATTAAACAAATCAGCTGTGTTCATGATCTAAAACATGCAGGAAATGTGCTGGAACCAGACTGCAGAAGCAGGTTCCAACAGAGCGGCCCGCCACTCTGAAGTTGCAAGTGGAAGTTTTCTAGCCAAAGGGGCTGGGTGGCCTTTCATTAACCCTGTGAAGGGTCATTTTAGCGCAGACTGGTTCAAGAAAATTATTTAAAAATATGAAAGTTACAAAGTATCCCGTTAAGCAAAATTTTTGACAGTGTGCGTAAATGATCTAAACCCTTTTTAGATAAAAATACATAATCTGAACAAATTAAAAAGTTAAACTAAAGTTTTTGTTTTTAAGTAAATCTGAGGAACTACAGCTCTATGTTGATTTTAAATATTTAGAGTGAAAATCCTAGTTTCTTGCAGGGACACATTTTGAAGAGTTAGGTTTAAAACAGACAGACCTCTTTGTCATGTGCAATCAGCTGAGTCTTCACATGTCCAGAAACCAGGTTGACTCGTCCTAAAACCTGACCAGTCTCCAACCCCCAGATGGTGCAGGTGGTGTCGATGCTGGACGTTCCTACAGCAGAAAGATAAATACAAGCTGCATTAACCCGAAGATCAAACATAATTCAATCAGAATATTATTTATTAGCTATTTTTCCAGCAACATGATGGGATTTCTTACCCAATAAATTAGGGTCAACTTCATTCCAGTCAAAGGAGGTGAGGGGAGCACAGAAGTCTGAGTTCTTGTTGTTATTCAGCAAACATTCAAGACGCGTCTCTGTGTCACTGACCTGTGAGACAAGAGTAAAGGAATTCAGAGACGTCTCATCTGACCCCAGAGGTGAATCAAGTCTGATCCCAGATCAGTTCTATTCAGGCCCATACAATTACTTTCCCTACTGGGTCAGATAGGATCAGCTTTGGGCCGGATACTCAAATCTTTATTTTACTGACAACATTTACGTGTTAAATTTTTATATTTTGACTGGTATTATTACCTCCACCACTAGCACAAATACAACTAAAACTAACATCAATGCACCTATTGTTATTGTTTTAATGATCTGCATCAACTCAACAGTTGCACATCTGTTTTTAACATTTTTATGGTTTTTCACCTGCATTAACTTCAGAGCGCAGCACTAAATGAAAATGAACAATAATAGCATATTATATATTGTACTGACAAAAGTAATACTGACATTTTTACCACCTCCACTACTACAACTAAATATAACGGCAATGCACAATGTCTTCGTAATTATCTGCACCAATTCAACAGCTGACGAGCTGGTAACACAAACTTTTTTATGCATTAACTCAGTCGCAGCTACTAAATAAACATTAACAAAAACTATAGCTCGACTGTTATTCTTCCAACTTTAGTGCCACAGGTGGCACTTGTAGTTTTGATCAAGAAATGGAATATTTGGCTCATAGGAGCTGAATGCAATGTGCAGACAGTAGTGCAGAATGGAGTCACTGAGAGATGAGCGCGGGTTTGTTTTGATTGCGTTCATATGGGGAAAAGCTGGATTCACAAATATAGGTGGATCCAGACATACTGAGAGAATAGTTCCAGCTACAGTCCTGAGGTTTGGGAACTGATGGGCATTGATCTGACTCCAAAAGTGAAGACTGCATGTCCTTTAATTCCGGAAGGAACTGTCCCCCATCGATGGACAACATTTCCTCACTAATGACAGCAAACAGATCTTTTATTAATTCCACTGCCTCCGTCAGAAGTGACAGATCCTCCAGGCAGTCGCAGAGTTGTTCTTAAGCTCCACGACCAAACCAGTCATTTTTGCCGTGACTTACAGAGAAGAGATGGATTTACGGAGTGCAGGGAAAATGCAGCATTCTTTTCCTGGGTCATTGCTAACATAAACATGTATACGCAGCATGTATACAGACGCCCCATTGGGTGCTGGAGAGTGTAACAACGTTGTCGCCATATTGGATGGGTCTTCTCACTTTCCAAAGTCAATGCAGAGTGGGCAACTATGCCCGTTTCTGGGCAGCCTACGGTTACAACAACCAGCGTACTATTGAAAACAATCACGTGGGATTACTATTGACTTTTCTAGCCTACCTGATTTTATATTGTTCATTTATTGTGTTTAATTATATTTATATTTTAATTATCATTGCTATACCATATGTCTGGTTTTGTGAAGAAGCTTGATAAAATGTGTTTTTTAGTTGGGTAAGCACCTTCCTCAGTAGAAACGAATGCTCTGAGGACGAATGGAGACAAATCTAAAATGACGGCCGGCCACCACAGCAGCTCCAATAGGCAGCGCCAGTCCACGAGGCGTCTACGTACATATGTCTGTGACTGCTAAGAAGGTGTTGTGTTCCAGTGCAATATCAGTGTGGGAATTTTAAAACTCTGTAGCGTCATGAATGTCCTGTTTTTGACCTAAAGGTCATGATCTGCTGCGTCTGCTCGAGCAGAGACATAAAGTCTCTGACAGGCTAATCTACATGAGATAGTGGCCAAGGTCTTTCATGCACTCTGCTCATCTGAACTGCTTCACCTCTGTTACAGCTCAAGACGAAGAACTCTCTTTTGATAAACACATAATTAACAACTTTGTTAATTACCAATAATAATGTGAGCCCAATGTTCACTCAGTCTGTGAAATGACAATGTTATTACTTGATATTATAATCCTGTGATCAGCAGTATTTTACAAGTAATTATAATCCTGGACATTTGCACTAGACACTAACGACACGTAATGCTAAAGTCACACGACACATTTCCTTTTGTCTGATCCAATCAGAACCTTTGTTTCTGGCACTAGGCGTGGTTTTCTGTGGTGTTTGTATAAACCCTTTTGCATGTCAAATTCTGATTCGCCAGTAAACCAAAATATGACAAATATAAAAATTATCCCACGCCACCTTTTCTTTAGTTCAAAGCGTTCTAGAGAAGCCTCGGACAGGCCATCCGGACTTCCTCTTCAGCCAAAAAGAACCTCAGACAAGCTGGATAAAATCTGTGGCAAGTTACAACTGACCGCAACGGTTCCTTCAGAATAAAAGCTGAACCTCACGACCCCTTCAGGGTCTCGGAGACGCCAGTGATAACCTGTCGTGACCTGCTGGAAGCATTCCAAGACTAGTCTGGTCGGCACCGCTGCTTTTCTACCGGCTTCGGTTCCAAGGAGGGTCCACGAGGGCCTCGGCATCTCTGGATCTAACGGAGGATTCCCCTGGGGTACGTAGACCAACAGATGTCTTCTCATGTGTGTTATAAATCTCCAACTAAAGTTTAGAGCGAAACATTCACTCCCACTCAGAACTAAATGCTTCTCCGGATCCGCTGGTTCTGATAGCAACATTCCACACATACATCGTTCATCTCACGTCTCACTCCACCTTAGTCCATCAGTACACAGAGTGTTAAAGTTAGTCTTGTTTAAAATGTGTAGAAATAAATTTCTCAACTATTATAAACCGGACTCTCTCTCTTTCCTTGGAGTTAATACGAAGTGTCGCTTAATCCCTGCAATAAACAGTTCTGATCTTCTGGTTAAAATATTCAAAGATCCATCAAATTGATATTTCATATTTCTATGGAATCTCACATTTCAGAAGTTCAGAAGTAAGATGTAAACGACCCATTCTTTACAACTCGCATGCAAAAACAGTTTTGCAGCTGGGATTTTTCGGTTGGTGGTTGGGGGATAGGGTCAGGTGGGCCAGCTAGGGAGGGCCCGCAAGCTGCCATTCGAATAGGCTCACATTGTAGTCTATGGGGATGATTCAAACCAGCCGCGACGTGGCAATTTTAATTCAGGCAGGTCCCAAAAGCGGCACGCCACGTCGCTAAAGTTAGGATTGTATTCTATTTTTGCCACAAGCCGCTTCTGGGACACAAGAATTTCCTCAGTTAACATAGTGCTAGACAGAAAATCACACAGGAAATCGTAAAACCCCCAGTAATTTTCAAAATAAAAATTTATTGCAGCAATGCGATATTAGATCTATGTAGATTACGTCAATACAAGTGACCTAACGGCTCATTTACTCCCTGCATCATTCCAAAAGAGCAGCGGCGGGTTTTTCATGGTGTTAATCCTGGCAGTGGAGAGGAACAACACCATAAATGACTAGGGCTGCAACAACGAATCGATAAATTCGCTGAAAATCGATTACTAAAAGCGTTGGCAACGAATTGCATCATCGATTCGTTGTGTCGCACAACTCTTCCAAAAGCCCCCCAACCCCCCCCTTTCCCGCCTGCCGTTGCGTGCAGACCGGAGCAAGTCAGATCAGTGCGAGGGAGAGCCGGCATGTGTTTGGAAGAGGAACATGGCAGAAGCAGCGAGACCCAAAAAAGTAAAAACTTCTTAAGTTTGGGAGCATTTTCAGTTAAATCAGGCAAAGACATTCGTTACCTGCAACATTTAGGTCAGACTTAGCATGGCACGGGAGTACTACAGCGATGATGCAGCATCTTAAACGCAAGCATGTTGGAATCATCAGCGAGGAAAGAGAGAGCTCTGTGTCCGGGTAAGTTAAAAACTTTTCAAAAGTGATTCACCCAAGTCCCGGATTATTACACAGGCTAGACATGCCCTAAGCTCGTAAAAAAAAAGTCTACAAAGTCGTGAGCGCGACGCTTATTAGATGAACGGGGGGGGGGGGGGGTCCTCCCGTAGACTCGCGTTGCTGCAAACCGGTTCCGCCGTCACATTCCCGCAGAAACTGGTTGATCACACCGGGGCCAGACTACTAACATGTGGTTTTACAACCACAATGTCCTCAGAAGCAAAAACGCTTTTAAAAGGGAGGGAGGAGTCCTAACTGTTGCTGCAGGCGTGTTGTGTGAGAGTGCAGTTATATGGTTAATATATTTTTGGGTTCAGTTGCTTTCATGTGGCCTAATGTGAGTCTATTTGGGATCATTGGAATGATCAGCAGCATTTCTTGATGTGACTTTATGGCAGTTGCCCAGGGCATCATCACAAGGAGGATGGCATTCATTTACTTTTGTTTTATTTGGTATTTTTTCAGTCATTTTTGGAAATAGTGATCAATTTTGATTAATTCACAGCCTATGTTTAATTACATTTAAAAATTAGTTGTTTGACATCCCCAATTATAATAAATGTCTACAGATGAGATCAAACAAAACAGATGAGAATTGCCCTTCAGCTGTTTAACTTGGACCAAGCATTTTAGGTCACAGATAGATGTAGCTTATACGGTGTTTAGTCTCTGTCTAAACACCGTATAAGACAATTTAGGTGATGGCATGTTGTTTTTCTGCTATTGAACTGTTTTCTAATAATGTTGTGTTAAATAAAGTGAAGGAAGGAGAGAAATAACGTTTCCCTAGCAGTTTTAAAAAATTTCCCCAAGTAATTCGATTAATCGTGTCGAGACCCCATCCGATTCATCGATTATCCAAATAATCGTTTGTTGCAGCCCTATATATGACATCAAACAGCAATATCAAACGTGATTTCCTTCTTTTTGGTTTAATGGCGGATGTGATACACTCAAGGGATTTTGTGAACTTGCGAATCGAGCTAGGAGCACAGTGGAGAAGCTGCATCGTAGGTGAGACTCTCCTCCAGACCGAGCTGGCCCTGAACACAAACACTGGAGAGTAGAGATTGTTGCAAGTAAACCTTTCTGCTGCCTTTCGCGCCACTGATGTTTCCAGTGTGCAACAGTAAGTCTCTGGGCGACACCATATTAGATGGAATGTTTCCTTCAACGGGAGCCCATGAGGACAAAATGCATTAACTGACTCGTAACGGTTACAAAACTTTTGCCATAAATTATCAATGTTGTTTTATACAATTTCCTCTTCACCAGTGATGATAGGAAGTCTGATGTATTTGTCATTTTGCTGGAGGTTGGACATTCTGACAAATTACTCGTTTGAAAAATGCGCTCCCAGGGATTTTTGACCCTAATGGCCATCCGTTGGTAATGTCTCACTCAAAACTCAAAAACACAGCTTGCTTGCAACGATATAGGCATGTACTGCCCCCTACGAAAATATACATCATCATTTTAAGACTGTCTCCATAAGTCAAACTCAATATGAAAATAATTAATAACAGATCATTTACACTAGTACTGTTTTCATTCTACTCTTGTTTGATCTTTTTAAGGATATTTGTATAGTTTAACCAGCAATATTTGGGGTTCCAAGTCTTTACCACTGTGATTTTCTGTTGAAAACCACTGATCTACATTACCAGGGCAGTTAATGTGTCATAGAACAGTGAATGAAAAACATACAGCTACACAAATTCTTCCAGGAATGTTCACTTTTGAGTGACAAAAGAAGATTTCCATGCTCAAAACATTCAGTCTACCCTGAAATTGTCATTTGACTCTATCATTCAAGAGAAAAATATCCGTCATGTATGATAATACGTACACATTCTGGACAGAGAAGAAAGATGATTTGAGAGAGGAGTAAAAGAAGCTATCTACATCAAATGAGAAAACCCCACTTTAAATAGGGGAGGGGGGACTTAGATTTCACCTTTCCAGTACCTATTATGCAGCTTTGAATCTCCTTCCTAAGCAGTTTCAGTGTAGGTCACACCTTCCTGCATCTAATCAACACAACGACTCATCAGGGATGGAGATGAGGGGCACCCAGAGTAGTTTCTGCTCGTTAAATAACAACACACAGCTACAGCTTATAAACTTGACTCTTCCATTTTCCAGTTAGAAATGACAAAGCTCCTCGGATGAGAAGAGAAACATCTTCAAGAAACCAAATAAGTCCAGTTGCCTTCATTTGAACCCTTTTGGATTACCATGACCTGGATGACTGAGAACCTTCACCAGTATATCATACGGTTTCATCCTACCCTCCATATGCGCAGGTAGTCACCACTTGTGGCCAGCAGGTCTGGATAAACTCCCTTGGTGTCCGGAATCCACATGATCTTGGTGGTGGGGTAAGGATGATCAAAAGTGTTCCTGCAGACAAACTCTGAACTCTCCTCCTCCAGACCGACCAGCTGGACCTGAACATAAACATTTATTAGCCATATAATCACGTGGGTAGAAAATGAAATCAACTATCAGTAATAACAGGATGAGTAATGATCTGCTAACAAAATACATAGCGGTTTTACAAAACAAAAACACAGAACGAATATGTGAAGCCACGATGCACAAGACAGCATTAGCATAAATTAGCTAGCCGTTGGACAAAAAAAAACACTACGCACCTTGTTGTTATATTCCTCTACAAAACTCCCCAACGCCAAGCGAAAACGTTTGTCTGGACGGACGCTCCAGTTCATCGCGTACACCGTCCATGGAGCTTCGTATTTGTAGATTTCTTTTCTTTTCCCGTGAAGCGACATTATGCCGAGTTGTCTGCACGGCTAACACGCTAAACTATAAGATAAGAAGTCCTGTTAACAAACTCCAAGCAGCTGGTTTCACGATCCAGAACAAACGCCGAGAACCCCAGTGGTACCGACTGTTCGACTAAGCAAATCTTGTTTCAAAACAAGATTTCTCACCACTTCTCTTAACAAAGGGTAGCATTGCTCGTTGCGACCTTAGAGAGCATCAAGTTCCACAACACGCAGTCCGCTTCCGGTAATTCCAAAACTTCAAATTAAAAGCGTTGAAATCAATGTTTTGTGCTGGCCATAGAGAGTAAATTTAATAACAATTTATTGTTGTTCATTGGTTCATCAGAATTACAATTTGTGTTCCAAACATGTTTTTGTAATCAACATTTTCTAGTTTTAACATAATTATTTTTAATGTTTTTATATTTCTGCATTAAATGAGCTGTAACCAACTATCACAGATTATATAAGGTAGCAACTGGAGTAAGTTTTGTTAAAAGTTGTCCCTCGTGTATGTAGCTTGTGTTTTACCCTCTGGTGATCATTCACTACTAACTGCATCACTGAAGCGCCTCGTGATTTTTATCTTAAGAGGCGCTATAGAAATGAAATTTTTCTTCTTCTTCTTCTTCTTCTTCTTCTTCTTCTTCTTCTTCTTCTTCTTCTTCACTACTTTGGTCAAGTTATAAACTGCAACAGATTTGAATTTCCGGTTTGTTCCTTAAATAAAAAATTTGTACTATAAATCACATTGTTGTGCATTATGGCCACTGCCACTGCATGTGCCAACATAAAAAAATTAAATGTTATTCGAAATTATTCAGTTCACATCTTCAAGTATTTCTAAGTAGTAGGGGAAATGATCCAAATTTCAGCAAGAAACTCCGACGTTTAATAGTACGCACGCATCGGTTTGTTTCCACCACAGGGCTTTTGTTTTGAAAGTTCCTCCATGTGTCTGTCGGCTAGTTTCCTGCTTCGGGCGTAATGTCTTCTCAAGGACGGTAAAGCGTTCTTGTTCTCAACCAGTTCAACATTTAAAAGCACCGTTAGTCAGTGGGTGAGATACAGCTTGTTTTCCAAACGCTCTTTTTATGTGTCGGGCTGAAGAGAAACTTGTTTTGATTCAAGTTTAGATGATTGTGTAGGTGACAAAAGGTACTACGCCAGTCAGCTAGCATGCTAATAGTAAATTGCTAGCAGAGTGCTAAGTGTGTGACAACGTGTTGATGGCTTTAAGGTTTAATCCTACACCCATGAGTTAATTAAACGTCATTATTACTGATATGTTACTCATATACGATAAGTTAAATATGAGTTTCGTTTGGAAGTGTTCTTGTTTGTGCCTTTGTGAATCATGTAGGTTCATCAACAACCTGTAAACGTACCACCACCTGATAATGGCCTTTGAGACCGTCTAATTGTAATCTCACAATTTGTTATGAATCGTTCTTTGTAAAATCTTATATTAACTGTTTTGTAAAATTGTCACATGATTAAATATAAGACGTATATTAATTTATTAACTTATCAGCTAAGTTTCCTCTCATCTCCTTATATGCTGGCAACTATGCAGTCAATATTTCACTACCTATTTGTTGCATCTAGTAGATTTTTCTCACCTGAATCAGAAAATTATAACGATAATGTCAACTGTCTGAGATGTGTAATATTTCTTGGTGCTGCTGTTAAATTGAGTTTAATATTTTTCCTCATCTTTCTATTGCAGATCCCACAATGAGAAGTTTGTATCTCCTGCTGACACCCACTCTGCTGCTCCTCCTGGCCCTTCCCGTCTCCAGGGGACGTTACAACGACGAGTTCGATGATGGAGAGGACCTCGCAGACTTTGACGACAATGACTTTGCTGAGTTTGAGGACATGAATGATGAGATCCCAGCTGAGACAGTAACCGCCTCTCCTCCCAGCGCCCCGGTGTCCTCACAGCCTGAAGAAGATGAAGACGAAGCAACTGTGGAGTTGGAGGATGGTCAGGATGGTTTTGAGGATTCCGAAACACAAGTATGACATTTTATTACTTAATATTTAAACACTCTCTGTTATAATTCATGTAGAATCTGACCTCATGCAACACATTTGTTTCCCAAGGATCAAGACATCTACAGCAAATATGACCAGGAGGAGTTTGAGGGGATTGGAGACATGGAGAAGACGAGCCACTCCATGAAGGACCCCCTCATAATCCACACGGTAAACCAGGATTATTGTTTAAATCTGCAGAGAGTTAAGTCAGGCAATTTAACTACACTGGGAAGCATAAAACATGTGCTGTCTAGTTTGAATGCTCTATTTTAATAATGTGTGTGGTCTTTGCAGCTCAGAGGATAAAGAAAAAGATACAGATTTCTTTAATGTTGTTTTGTGTACGGACTTATGTTAAATTTCCTTTATAAGATAATAAGATAATAAGAACAACTTTATTTATCCCGAGGGAAATTCTTGTGTCATGTACATGCTCAAAGCAGTTGGAGAGACAAAGGAACAGGTGAAATAGAAATATGATATACAATATATTCATTTTAAAAATAATAATGATAATAATAATTAATTAAATACATGACTGCATCCTTGTGAATAAGTAATTAAGCTGTCGGTGCAGGCGATTCACAAAAGTGATTAAAGTATTGTGTAAAAGAATATGGGTTTGTAGCAGCATATGATATGATGGGGGGGGGGGATAAAAACATATTTACAATCAGAACTCTTGGGTAATATTGCACAGTCGGTGAGGGCACAGAATAACCAAGGTAATAGTATTTGGAGAATCACCTACAGCGTGAGGAAGAGTTAAACAGTCCTATTGCCACCGGTACGAAGGATTTCCTGTGGCGGTCAGTTCTGCATTTCGGGGCAATGAGTCTTTTGCTGCGTGTGCTTCGGTGGTCCATCATGTGGGCGTGCATGGGGTGGGAGGGGTTGTTCATGATAGAGAGAAGCTTTTTTAACATTCTCCTCTCAGACGCCTCCTCCAGGTTCTCCAGTCTAACACCCAGGACAGACCCAGCCCTTCTAATCAGCTTGTTCAGCCGGTTGGCATCAGCTTTCTTCACCCCACTGCCCCAGCACACTGGGGCACCCACTCTGCTACTATTTAGTAACCCACTCATGTTACTAAAACATGTCATCATCAGTGACATGTTTTAGCCTAAATCAGCTCTGCTACTCTCTCTGCAGGTTCCTGCACATCTTCAGAACAGCTGGGAAAGTTACTACATGGAGATCCTGATGGTGACCGGCCTGCTGTCCTACATAATGAACTACATCATAGGGAAGAACAAAAACAGTCGCCTCGCTCAGGCCTGGTTTAACTCACACAGAGAGCTTCTAGAGAGCAACTTTGCGCTAGTGGGTAAGTTGGTTTTATTGTTGCTGTCAAGGCAGTTCCGTGAGTATTATCTAGTGTGTGTGGTGCTTAGTTTGTCTACGAGGTGGATCGTGTTTAACCATCAAAGATTTGTGTTTTAGGTGACGATGGCACCAGTAAGGAACCCGTGAGCACTGGGAAGTTAAATCAGGAAAATGAACACATCTACAATCTGTGGTGCTCTGGCCGAGTTTGCTGTGAAGGCATGCTCATTCAGCTCAAGGTACCACCATTCAATTCAATTCAAGTTTATTTATGTAGCGCCAAATCACGACAAGAGTCGTCTCAAGGCACTTCACATAATAAAGATTCCAATTCAGGTCAGTTCATTAAGCCAATCAGAAATAATGTTTCCTATATAAGGAACCCAGCAAATTGCATCAAGTCACTGACTAGTGTCAGTGACTATACAGCAATCCTCATACCAAGCAAGCATAAAGCGACAGTGGAGAGGAAAACTCCCTTTTAACAGGAAGAAACCTCCAGAGAATCCTGGCTCAGTATAAGCAGCCATCCACCACGACTCACTGGGGATCGAGAAGACAGAACACACACACACACACGCACGCACGCACACACACACACACACGGACAAGTAATGTGTCTGCAGTTATATTGTGATGTCTTAGTAAATATTCTATTTGGTGAAAGATAAACTTTATTGTATTTATCCTAGTGGATCTATAATTAAACGGATAAACTAGTATTAGCACATCAAAAGTCAAGGAAACCAAAAAGTGGTTATTATATTATTGTTACTGTATACCTGACTAATTCATGTTTTATCTAATGTATTTGATGTTTGTAGTTTTTGAAGAGGCAGGACCTGCTCAACACTCTGACCAGGATGATGAGGCCCACCTGTGATCAAGTGGTTTGTATTTATCTTTTAGAGGTTTTTGTGGAATTGTAAATCTGATTAGTGTTCTAAATAGGCTTTCTGACCAGCTGTGTGTGTGTGTGTGTGTGTGTGTGTGTGTGTGTGTGTGTGTGTGTGTGTGTGTGTGTGCGTGTGTGTGTGTGCGTGCGCGTGTGTGTGTGTGTGTGTTTGCCTGCAGCAAGTCAAAGTGACGCTTAATGACGAGGACATGGACACTTTTGTGTTTGCTGTCGGCACCAAGAGGGCCATGGCGCGGCTGCAGAAGGAGATGCAGGACTTGGTAAAAATTCCTCAAGTTTTCAGAAATATTTGTCATTTTTTACACTTTTGATTGAATTCTGGTTCCTGTGTACAGAGTCGATGTACACATGGCTTTTGGTGATGTCACTTTTAAATGCCACTTACTGTTTTCTGTCGTTTTTGTCAGAGTGAGTTCTGCAGCGACAAGCCGAAGTCCGGGGCTAAGTTTGGACTTCCAGACTCGATGTCTATTCTGAGTGAGATGGGTGAGGTCACGGACGGTGTAATGGACAACAAGGTGATTCGTTCTGCTTAAGCTCCAACACAACAGTCACACATGGGAAACGTGGCTCCGGTTCTGTTAGTTTAATCTCTGGTTTTGTTCTTTAGATGGTACATTATGTCACCAATAATGCAGACAAGATTGAGTCGATCCATTTCTCGGACCAATTTTCTGGTCCAAAAGTTATGCAAGAGTGAGTGTCCTGTTTATTTATTTTTGACTAAATCATACTTTTTAATTAGATGCTAATATTTTGTTTGTGTTTTGTTTTGATTTTTTCTCTAGGGAGGGTCAGCCATTAAAGCTGCCTGAGACCAAGAAGACATTGCTGTTTACATTTAACGGTGAGCTCTTACTGCGCTGCTATTCTCTAAAACAGAAGATGATTTTACTGTTTGATTATTGTACTGAATGTTTTAATCTATAGTGCCTGGTATGGGCAACACATCTCCCAAAGACATGGACTCTATGCTGCCTCTCATGAACATGGTGATCTACAGCATTGATAAAGTCAAGAAGCTGCGTCTCAACAGAGAGGTGAGTCTAGCTCCTCGTGTCTATGCTGGAGTTTGAGCCTTTGGTAAGTAGGCTGTTCTTAAATCCCCCATACTTTTAGGGCAAACAGAAAGCTGACAAAAACCGGGCTCGTGTGGAGGAGAACTTCTTGAAGCAGACCCATGCTCAGCGTCAGGAAGCAGCTCAGACACGCAGAGAGGAGAAGAAGAGGGCCGAAAAGGAGAGGATCATGAATGAGGAGGACCCTGAGAGACAACGTCGTCTGGAGGTCTGAACATTTCTATAAGACGTGACTTGGTTACAGATAGTTTGTTTTAAAGGGGCATTATGGAAGTTTGACAGCCAAAACATGTATAGAAATAATAAATTTCTTCTTCATACATTCTCCTGCAATGCCCTGGTCCTGTAGAATGAGCCCTGGCATTTTTACTGTGATTGCCTGTTTTTCTGTAAAATCACAGAAAAAGAGAGACGCTCGGGTCGAGCAGGCTGCTTCATGCGCGTTCACGCTCAGGCATAGCCCTCCGAACCGTTCTTTGAATGTTGTTTCAGCTGTCATCAAGGATATAAATGTTACAGATACAAAGGACGTTACTGGCGCTTTAGCTCGCCTAGTAAGACGTTGGACTTTCGTGCTGAAAACTCGGGTTCGATTCTGGATGTGAACACAGTTTTTGTAGTTTCTTATTTTCATTAATGGTATATTTTTTTAGAGTAAGATGCCCAAATTTTTATTTGAGACTCGCCGAACGGCATTGAATTCACAGATAAAAAAGATGTGGGTTCAACTTTCATTTTGGAACAATTTTTCAAGCAAGGGAAGGGAATGATCTGAGCATGCAGGACTGACCCATCATAAACCTTTGTCGGCTGTGCTGAAGAGAAAGGTACAGAACCAAATTATTTAATTAATTAGCTGCGCGTTCTCCTGTCCTCTGTGCCACACACACACACACACAAGGGACTGTCTCACTGTTATTTTCGTTAAGGAGTGTGCACGTACAGCATGCGCGCCTCGTGCACGAGCCTACTATTGAAGCTGCCGTTACGCTTTTGGCCTGAGGGGTCAATCGCGAGCATAAAAATTCAAAACTCCGTAAAATCCCTTTAAATGAACTAAGTCCTTTATTTTTACATTAAAAAAAGCCAATTCTTCTCTTTTTTGCTGGTCTTTATGCTAAACTACGTGACCAATCTGCCCTAGCTCATGTCAAAAAGGATAGACGGCAAAATTTCTACAATTTAATAATTACATTTTTCTCACATTTGATTTCCAGGAAGCAGCGCAGCGACGTGAGCAGAAGAAGATTGAGAAGAAGCAGATGAAGATGAAGCAGATCAAAGTCAAAGCCATGTGAAAGATCTTCAAGCGTGCAAACAGCAGCGCTTGGCTCCTTCCTTCATCACAGTCCTCTACTCTTCCTCACAGTTGCTATGCAGCTCCAGACAGACAACATGCATCTGTGGGTGTGACACTCCTGTTACCACCTGCTTCATTTGATGTGGTTTCACATTTTAACTGATCCAAACGAGTCTTTTTGAACCTCTAATACAGCCGGATTTTTCTTCAGTGCTCATTATGTTTAAGAGACGAAAAGTTTATAATTTATCGGTGGTGAAATAATACACTACTTGGTGGTTTTGTTCTACATTTTTAATAAACTGAAACTGTTGCTGTAATGAATTAGAGATATAGTAGCATTAATGTCATCTTTAATCTGTATTGTTAAAAAAAATTTAATATATTTACGTGCTATGACTTTGGTTTCTTCCAGGCTGTTTCTAACAATGATCTTAAACAATAAATGTACTGGAGTCTGTTAGAAACGGCTTGTTTTCATTGAGTCTTTTAGAAGATAATTTTTGTGGGCTTTTTTGTTCCTTATAAGTCTGGCATGAAGCGTGACCCAGGCCTGATGTGGGTTAGAAGAGTAAGAAGCAGCAGAAAGGGGGAGGCTCTGTGCTAAATTTAACTGGTATGTTGTGTCAGCAGTCAGAACTAGCTCTCATTTCATCCGTGGGGTTGTTTCTGACCGTGCTGAAATAGATGCAGAAATCCTGTCCGGCCAACAACTTTTCAAAGTGAATCTAGAAACTGCTAAACTAAAATCAATTTTACAGGAACGCTAAACTTTTCCTGTGTAAAGAAAGCAAAAACCAAAGTCTGACCCTCAAAGGTGTTCTAATGAGTTTGATTTTGTCTACAGTTGTGAAAAACGTGTATGTAAAAGTTCACTGGTCATTTTAGTTTTCAATTGTGAGCATATTAAATATCTACAGGCAAGGCAGCATTACTTATATTGCACATTTCATTCACAAAGGCAATTCAATGAGCTTTCCAATTAGCTAAAACATGCCAGTACACACAATTTTTATTTTGATTTAAAATTTAAAAGGACAAAGTTATGAGCAGTTACAGTTTGGAACAGTCTTAAAAAGGCTGATGAATACTTAGGTTTTCTATTTAGATTTAAAAGTTTCTAGAGTTGGGGCACATTTGAGGTGAGGAAGCTGATTCCATCTGTGATAGTAGCTAAAAGCAGCTTCACCCTGTTTGGTTCTACCAGCTGACTACTTCTTAAGGGCCTCAGAGCCCTGCTGGGCGTATATACAGGAAGCAGATCCAACATGTATTCTGGCCCCATGCCAATAAACTAGTAGAAGTATTTTGAAATAGATTCTGTAGATTACAGGTAACCAGTTAACGATTTAAGAACAGGAGTGCTCAGTTCTCTTGTTTACTCTAGCAGCAGCATTCTGAATAAGCTGCAGTTGCTTCACAGCTTTGTTGGGGAAGACCAGTCAAAAGAATACTGAACGCATGAATGAGTTTCTCTAGGTCCTGTCTGGACATGAGACCTCTGAGTCGTGCCATTTCATGAAGATGATAAAACGCTGATCTAGTTCTAGCCTTAATGTGAACAGTGAAGCTCAGGTTTGAATAAATTATGACACCAAGATTTCTAACATGGGTCTTTGTCTTTATTCCACAAATTAAGCAGTAATCTCCATCCTATCCTGATTTCCAAACACAATAACTTCGGCCTTGTCTTTGTTTAACTGGAGGAAGTTTGACTGCATCCAGTCATTAATTTGCTCCAAACACCATCAGGGTGAGTCTTGAGGTCCACGGTCACTAGGTGACAGAGCGAAGTAGATCTGGGTGTCATCTGCATAATCGTGTATGTTGTTTGTAGCTGCCCCTGGCACCATGAAGAAAAGAACGGAGAGCCTCGACAGGTGCTTAAACTTATATTTGTTTCTCTGGTCACCTTTGACTAGGTGATGGACAAGATAAACAATGACTATAGAGTGTCAAACAAATTACCCAAACAAAGCATCAATACAACAAAACTTACGTGGAGATGAATTGGGCAACGTGCAGCTGAGGTAAATTTAGACTAAATAATTTCAAACTTCAAACAGTGTTGTCTTCTTCTTCTTGTTTATTGGCGGGTGTCAACCAGGTGCATTTCCGCCACCTTCTGTGTGGGAGTGGGAGTCGCAATAGGGAGAAACTGTTCCAATTAAATTCTATTTATTAAATTACTAGTCTTTAAAATTCAATTAGTAATTTATAAACATCTAATCCTTCAATTAATATATTCCTCAAATTCAACTTTTCATTATATTTCATCTTTAATTGTCTAGATAATATTTTCCCATTCTTATATATTTGTCACATTTACACAATACATGTTCTACCGTTTCTCTATCCTTTCCACAACCACACATTCCTGTATTATGTTTTCCTATCATGACGAGTGTACTGTTTAAACCCGTGTACCCCATTCTCAGTCTTGAAATTATCATTTGATTCCTATTACACATTGGAATGTTTTCCATTTTACCCACTCTGTCCCTAATTTTATATAGATGTCTTCCCTTTTCCTCTCTTATCCAACGCTCTTGCCCTTTTCCATAAGCATCTTCTTTAATTTCTGTCCTGCTATACGGGATGTCCACCACATCATTCGTTCGAGTAGCTTGTTTAGCATAAAAATCCGCCATTTTGTTGCCCTCTACCCCCCATGAGCTGGAACACACATAAACCTAACAACATAATCAATCTTATGTAATCTGAACAAACATTCATATATTTCATATAAAATATCCCTTCTTGTAGCTGATGACATCGCACTGATTGACGTTAATGCCGACATTGAATCTGAACAAATAATACAATTCCCAATTCTGTTTTGCTCTATCCACTGTAAACTAAAAGAAATAGCTAACAATTCCACTGTATAAATTGACAAACCACTGGGCGTTCTTCTCCTATTATATATATCTAAACTTGGAACCCAAAATGAAAAACCAGTTAAACTCTTATTCATCTCCTTTGAACCATCAGTATAAATCAGAAGGAATGTACCATAAGTCTCCTTTAACCTATGTGCCACTAAAAAATCCCAATTCCCTGTACCTTTCCATTTAAAATTGCATTCAGAATAAAGAAATCTACAGAAACTTTTGGAAACAGCCAAACAGGAGTAACTGAGAATAAGAATTTAATAACCATTACTTTATCATGCAACTTCAGTTCCTCCGCTAACGTACACGATTTCCCTATTGCACTCTCATATTTCCTGTTACCATAATGTCCACCTATTATCATCTCTTCTTTTAACATATGTTCATTCCCTTCACTTCCCTGCACACTCGCCCAATAATTAAGTTTCAGCAAGTCAAATCTTAATCGTAAAGGCATCTCCCCCGTTTCAACCTGTAACGAAACTATCGGAGTAGTTTTCATTGCACCACAGCATAATCTGAAAGCCTGATTCTGTATTACAACAGTGTTGTCCTCTCCTAAAAACAAATTAACCCAAGTAGGTCCCCCCCCCCCCCCCCCCCCCGGAAGGGTGTGGCTTATTTATGAATTCTGTGAGCCAATCAAGGGTCATCACCATCAGCTGCTCAGCTGGCAGATACACTCCCACCAAAATCATATCTGATTACATGAAACTGTCATGGTCTCTGTCTGCGTCTCCCTTGTGTTCCTCATGTGTCCCCTCGTCTGCAGCCCCTCCAGGTCCCCCCCCCCCCCGGTACCCCCCCCCCCCCCAGGTGCTGTGCTCCCGTTGGTCTCCCCTAGTCACCCCTCTGTAGTCTTTCTATAGGTTCAGCTTTTCATTTAATTAGTCTCTTCTAGTGTGTTTCTTTCCCCACCGTTTTTTTTAGTTTTCCTCAGATCATTAGTTGTTTATCTTAATCTTCTTGTCTTTAGGTTTTGTTTTTACTCTTAGGTCATGTTATTTTCCCCTCCTCAGCTCACTTTCCTCTCCCCGAGTAGTTAATTGATTTCACTAGGTTTCTCTCCCCACGCACCTGCAGCCCATCTCCCACTCATCCTGCCCCAGTGTACTTAACCCTGTCTGCGTCTCAGTGTGATGTTGGTTCATTGTTTCGTGTCAGTGTTGTTTTGTTCCCCCTCCTTTAGGTCCAGTGTTGGGCAAGTTACTTCAAAACTGTAATGCATTATTTATTACTTGTTACCCTCATTTTAAAGTAAATCATTACATTCCAAGATTACTGATTTTAAAATGTAAGGCATTACACTACTTTTGCCTTACTCTAAGTTACTTAGGGGCGACGGTGGCACAGGAGTTAAGTGCTCGCCTCGCAATCGGAAGGTCGCAGGTTCGAGACCCGCTCAGTCTGTCGCTGTCGTTGTGTCCTTGGGCAAGACACTTAACCCACATTGCCTGCTAGTGGTGGTCGGAGGGACCGGTGGCGCCTGTGCTCAGCAGCCTCGCCTCTGTCAGTGCGCCCTAGGGCAGCTGTGGCTACATTGTAGCTCATCCCCACCAGTGTGTGAATGTGTGTGTGAATGGGTGAATGACTGATTGTGTTGTAAAGCGCCTTGGGGGGTTCCAGGACTCTAGAAGGCGCTATATCAAATACAGGCCATTTACCATTTTTTTTACTTTCACCAGAACAACTTCAATATGAGTTTGGTAATCTGATGCCTGGTGAACTCATGACACATCCGGTGGAAGGTGATGTGGTATCTGAGCTAGTGTTGCTGTTAAAAACATTTCTTTAGAATGACTGTTTATTAAATAAAAGCAACAACAAACTGTACTCTCAGCACACTGTTATCTTATATTAACCCAGCAGGGAGTGAGGTGGTGGGGGCTCCAAGCCGATTTAGCCTTGGTCCCCAAATGCCTTGATGCGGCCCTGGATGTGGGACTGACTTTTGAGGGTGATCTGATTCTATCACTTGTATAAATATTAAATGCTTTTCACAGGTAAAAATGTGTATTGGGGATAAATCTACCTTTTTTTTCTTTTCAAGTACTTTTGTTTTGTTTTCTTGATTTTATTTGAATAATTTCCTGCCCTTTCTTCCTAAACTTCCTGCATGCTGCGTCTTTTCTCAATCTTCCAGAAAAACTGTTTCCTAGACTTCCTACTTTCTAACTAATCAGCCAAAGGGATCTTCACATGCGCGGCGCTCCAGCAGCAATGAGTTGAAATCACCGGGGTACAGATTATGAACTCAGCTGAGGCAAAGCATGTCAGAAAAGTACAGAAAGTACCAGAGAATATGCGCCAATATGAATGATCGCAAGTGAATTACTTTGTTTTAGTGGAGCGATTTTGTAAATGTTACAGCGGCCGCGTGCAGGACGCAGCTGGAGTATTTGAGCCGTTACCGCTGCGTCCTCTCTGCCTGCAAAGCTGAGTCCATAAATGACGTAATATATGCAGATACTGGATCTTTTTTCGGGCTTCCCGCAATTTGAATTTTTAAGCAACGCATCTTGATTCTGGGGTTAAAAATGCATTGTAACTACTGCGTTACTGACAATTGTACAGAGTAAATATTATCATTTTATTTCCCTGTAATGCCTTACATTACCACATTACAGCAAAAAGCAATACATTACAGTAATTAATTACTTTTGTACCGCATTACTCCCAACACTGTTTAGGTCTCTAGGTTTTTGGCTTTGCCCTACTTGGTTTTCTTTGGCTCTGCCCCATTTGGTATTTTTTGGCTTCGTACCATGCTTTGTTTTTGCGTTGGATTTGCATCTTAATAAAGATGTTTCATTTTACATCCTCTCCTGCTCCGTGTCGTTCTGGGTATCTGCACATCGGGTCCTACTCCTCCACCTCTCAACATGACAGAAACATTTCAGATGTGATTTCAAAGATATCAGAAAATGACACATTCCAACATACATTCACCCTAAAGGAATCAGGTATTACTCTCAACAAGAATTACCAGTTTCTGAAACGGTCTCTCAATAATAGAATGTTTTTGGGATGCATTTCTAATGCCCATTCGCCAGTGTTGGGCAAGTTACTTCAAAACTGTAATGCATTATTTATTACTTGTTACCCTCATTTTAAAGTAATTCATTACATTACAATATTACTTATTTTAAAATATAAGGCATTACACTACTTTTGCATTACTTCAAGTTACTTTCACCAATACAACTTCAATATGAATCTGGTCATGTGACGCTCAGTGAGCTCATGACATATATGTGGAAGGTGATGTGGTGTCTGAGCTAGGATTGCTGTTAAAAACAGTCAGATATAATAACAGTGCTTTAAAATTATTGTTTATTAAATAAAAGCAACAACAATCTGTACTCTCAGCACGCTGCCATCTTATATTAACTGAGCAGGGAGTGAGGTGGTGGGGGCTCCAAGCCTATATTTGCCTTGGTCCGCAAATGCCTTGATACGGCCCTGGATGTGGGACTGACTTCTGGGGTGATCTGATTCTATCACATGTATACATATTAAATGCTTATATAGATTATTGCTTTTCACTGGTAAAAATGTGTATTGGGGATAAATTTACCTACCTTTTTCTTTTTTTCTTGATTTTATTTGAATAATTTCCTGCCCTTTCTCTCTCTAACCTTCCTGCATGCTGCATGTTTTCTCCGTCTTCCAGAAAAAACTGTTTCCTAGATTTCCTACTTTCTAACTAATCAGCCAAAGGATCTACAGAATGCCAAAAAAAGCTTAATATGCGCTCCAGCAGCAATGAGTTGAAATCACTGGGGCACAAATTATGAATTCAGCTGAAAAGCACATGAAGTACCAGAGAATATGGGCTGATATAAACGATCACAAACGAATTATTTTGTTTTGGTGGAGCAATTTTGTGAATGTAACAGCGGTCGCATGCAGCCATTACCGCTGCGTCCTCTCTGCTCATAGAATGCCTGCAAAGCTGAGTCCATAAATGACGTTGTATATGTGGATACTGGATCTTTTTTCAGGCTTCCCGCAATTTGAATTTTTAGGAAACCCACATCTTGATTCTGGGTTTAAAAATGCATTGTAATTACTGCGTTACTGACAATTGTACCCAGTAAATATTACCATTTTCTTTCCCTGTAATGCCTTACATTACCACATTACAGCAAAAAGCAATGCATTACAGTAATTAATTACTTTTGTACTGCGTTACTCCCAACACTGCCATTCACACCTTAACACGACTGACTAATCCATCATCATCACCTACAGTGATTTCGACAACATGTCTTAACCCTTTGATGCATAATGGTCACTAAAGTGGACAGGAACTCAAAATTGTTATTTATTTATTTTTTGCTATTAAGCACAGCTGTTGAAGACTTTATTGCATGTGAGCCCCTCCATTTGAGCTTCAGCAAGTCAAGCCAACATATTTCATGTTCAGAATGCACGCTGTCCACTGAGATGGACATGTAATAACTTATTTGTAAATTAACAAAATGTTACAAAAATATTAGTTGAAATTTGTTTCATTCACACCTAAAGATGAATGAAAAAATTTGTTTAAAAAATCATGGTTGAAGATTTCATAATTCATGCATCAAAGGGTTAATCTCCAGTGACATCGAAGAAGCACTTCATCTTTGATGATGACGATATTAACTTTCATGTTTTGGCGTGGAGTATGCCACTTTTGTCTCGTGGAAATATTCAAAAGGTATTCCTTTCTCCACCTACTCCAAAACTGCTCAACCAAGTATTGAACCCTGTGCAATCTTTTTACACCATAGATATCTTCTCTAGAAAACTTCCCTGGAGGTGGAAGAGCAATCTTTCATTTCATCAGAATCAGATGATTGGGGGTAAGAGGTTCTCGTCCATTAGGGTCCGTAACATGACCATGGACAAAGGGCGACTGTTGATAAGAGCCATTGCTGCATAAAACAGAGTCCTGAGAGATGAGTCATCAAGTCTACCTTCATATCCACTGAGAGTGGCATTCAGCACATTCCGGATGGTTCTAATCTGACGCACCCAGACACCACCACTAAGACTCGTTGACGGAGCGTTAAAATTAAATTCGCACTCAGCAAGGAAGACTGCAAGCGTATCTGAGTCACACTGTTTTAACCCTGCTTGAAGTTCATTCTTGGCTCCAATAAAATTGGTGCCTTGATCACTGTGACGCTGACTAACTGTACCTCTCAAACTAATGAAGCATCTTAAGGCATTGATAAATGCGTCAGTAGATAAATTTGTGACCATCTCAATATGAATTACTCGTGAGGCTAAACATGTAAAGAGAAGATCATATATTTTATTCTTTTTACCATATTGTTGTGTGATGAAAGGGCCAAAGCAGTCCATTGCCACAGAATGAAAAGGGGGCAGACTCTTCTACACGCACCCTAAGTAGGTTCGCCATACGTTGTTCTTCACTGGGGCGACGAGGCTTCCTACACTGAACACATGTGTTTATCAGCTTAGCTACTGCCCTGCTCCCACCCAGGACCCAATATCCATTTGCCCTCACTTCTGTTACAGTTTGACAATGACCCTGATCATGTACGGCTGCATGATAGCGGTACAAAATTAGCTTTGTAACATGGGAGTCTTTAGGTAGGATGAGTGGGTGTTTTACCTCATGATTTAGGGTGGCATTCTTGAGTCTTCTTCCGACCCGTAAAAGTCCCTGGCTTAAGAAGGGATCGAGCTGCCTTAAAGAGCTCGTAATCGGGAGATTTTCGTGCCTTTCCAGACACATCAACTCTGGAAAAAAGGCACGTTGTTGAAGTAGTTTAACAATGCTCTCTGCAGCTTTTTTCCTTTCTTCGACAGAAACAGACTCATTGCTGAGATTTGTGTTTGATCCCAATCGTTTAATTCTCGCTATTACCTTAACCAGTGTGTTGATCAACACGAAAACCGGCTAATACGGGAAAGCATATCATCCTACTGAGCAAGGGTTGTACGAACTGTTACAGTTTCTACCTCAGGATCACCGACAAGAAGACCAGTTTGTAGTAATGGTGTTGGTTCTATGACTGGCTGCCATAGAAAATGTAGACCTAGAAGCCAACGTGTTGACAGAATGAATGTCTGCTGCTCCGAGACCCCTGGAGGCGTAGTCTGCTGGATTCTCTGTGGTGTCCACATAGTGCCACTGCTCTGGGTTTGTGGCTTCTCTGATGAACTGGACACGGTTTGCAACAAACGTATGGAATCTACGAACTTCAATATTAATATAGGCTAGAACAACTTGTGAGTCAGTCCAGAAGAACTCTTCGTTGATTGTCATTTGAAGCTCTAACCTAAGCATCACACTTAATCTTGAAGAGATCACTGCTAGCCTGGCAAGCCAGACTAAATAAATGTATTATTTAGTCTGGCAACGCTCCATTGACTGCTCTTGGTTGTGGGGCGGGTTCTACCGTTGTCTTTCAAATGATCTCCGCATGCTACTGGACAATGAATGTGACAAACTGCAACAGCTATCGGTAAATGAGGCGGTCTGCAGTTGAAGAAGGAGAAAACACATAATTTTTTTCTTTAACAAAAGCACTTAAATACATTTATCTGCTCCTGATTCTAACGAAGCCCAAGTTCTGATAGTCCAAAATTGATGTAAAAGCCGTTTCAAACGTGCTGTCACCATCTTGTTTCACAATGTTGCATCATCCCACCCACCAGGCATATAGAGTGCCCTGATTGGCCCACAAAGCGGATAAACCTCTGTTTTGTTCACTAAGCAGATAGAGCACTATGATTTGCCCACCATTATGGACCAATCACAGCTCTTAATGTGTTTGAAACCCCTCTAGAGAGCTGTGATTGGCCAGCCAGAATGCTGTTAGGGGCTGCAGAGGTTCCAGTGGAGCGTTCCTAGACCAAACTTTGCAAAGCAAGAATTTGGTCTAGTTTACTAGGCTAGATCACTGCAGCAGTTAGTTCCAATCTGGGAATGCTTGTGATTTTGGTAGGTGCAGCTCTCGCCTTAGCCATCACTAAACAGCAATGGACCTGATCTTGTTCATTTTTGTACCTCAGATAAGAGACCACACCATACCCAATGCTACTAGCATCACAAAAATGATGAAGCTCAACTCTGAGTATATTACCAGACCCCAACGGATGATGACATCTAGGTAAGTTTATGTCTTTTATCACATGCAAATCCTGTAACCAGTCCTCCCACCGTGAGCACACGTGTATTTGAGGTGGCTCATCCCATCCTATACCTTTCTGGCACAATTATTGAAGGATGCATTTGCCCTTCAACACAAAGGGTGCTATGACCCCAAGAGGGTCATATAGGGATGAAACAACTGACAATATCTCACTACGACAAGCAGGTTTCTCCTTTAAGTCAACATTGAAACTATAGGTATCATGGTTTACTGACCATCGAATTCCTGGTGCATGACCTTCGGGTGGCGGATCTAAGCAGAGATTTAAGATGTCACATGATTCGGCCCTTTCTGAAGAGGCAACACCACATGAAGCCTCAGGTTGGTTTGAGGTAAACTTCTGTAGATGTAGGCCTCCTTTTTTACACAACTCTTGTGCTTCTGAGATCAACTCTGCTGTTTCTGAAACAGTTTAACACTAATCAGACCAGCGTCAACATAAAAATGATTCTCGATGAAGTCTGATGCCAAAGGGTATTCGGCCTTGTGTTGTTGAGACAGATAGTTTAGCCAAAGTTTGCACATCCTGGTAATGAGCCAGCTCCAAAAAGGTGAACTGCCATTCGGTACTCTTTCGGCTCGGTCTCTAACCTGCCTCCCTCCCACCATAAGAACCTAATGTAGTTTCTGAGATCTGGTGGCACATAAAACTGATGAAACACTGCTTCAATGTCACAAGTAACTGCCACATCTTCTTTTCTAAAGTGGCAGAGAACTCCAAACAAAGAATTTATCAAATCTGTACCTGTCATTAAAGTATCATTAAGAGATATGCCTCAAAATCTTGCTGAACAGTCAAAAACTACTGTAAGCTTGGTAGGCTTTTTAGGATGATATACACCATGGTGTGGGGTGTACCACACTGTTTCACCATCCTAAATAGGAGGAGCTGGTTCTGCAACACCATTCATGATGGCTGCATCCATGAAGGTCGTGTATCGCTCATGGTACTGTTTGTTAGATTTTAAACGTTTCTTAAGAGGTTGCAGGCGAATGACAGCTAATCTTTTGTTGTTGGGGAAGGTAGGTGGCCCGTACCTTTAAAAGGCAGGGGCATCTGGTAGTGTCCACTGTCCTTCTGAGTGATGTTAAATGAGAGAAACTGAACAAAATCAACATCCTCTTGAGAGACACTTTTATCATGATAGGTTTTATCATTAAAGTCTTTTTTCAAGGCCTTCAACACCTCTGAAACTGGGGGGGGGGGGGGGGGGGGGGGGTTAGGACTTCCTTAACTGCATCTCGATAGACAATACTCTGATCTCCCTGTCCGTCTTAAGAATATTATGCTCCATCCAAGTGCAGTTCTTTGGGAGAAGGGTTCATTTTTTGATCCACTGATTATTTCTAAGGGTAACAAAGCAGATGAACAGTCATACCCTATCAACAGCCCAACTTCACAGTCCTGCAGTGGTTGCAACTTGTTTGCCAACTGTTCAAGATGTGGCCATTTAAGAGCCGTATGCTTAGTCGGTATGTGAGATTTATCTACCGGAATGAAATCCCTTGTGTAGACCTTTGGTAGATGGACTAGTGTTGAGCGATTAAAACCACAAACCTGTTGGTCCTCAGTGGTTTTAATTGCCACCATTGTGTATAGCTGTCATTGTGCTAAGCTTGAGCTGTACTGGTTGAAAGTTAACATTTAATTCAGATATTAAATCTCCCAAAATGAAACTGGAATTACTCTGAGTGTCAAGTAAGGCGTAAGTGAGGATCTCCCTTTCCGGTTCTGTTGCTGCAGATACAAAAACTGGAACAATGCTTGAGGTGGCAGAGGAGCACTGTGTCAGAGTGTGAGACATAACACGATGTACTTCCTCTTTTACTGGCTCCATAGATACCTTTGTGTTGAAACTTGGTGTTGATTCCTTATTACTCGCCGTGTTGCATACATGTTGGGTGATATTTGTTGCATGTACTACATACAAGTCTCCTTCTACAGTTTTTGGCAGTGTGTCCCTTCATTAAACAACCAAAGCAAAGAAAATACTGGTTTATGATAGCCTTCCTTTCATCTATGGGTTTTGCCTTAAAGGCTGGACACTCTGCAACACTATGCAACTCATCTGTGCAGACTAGACAAGAGGTCCTTGGCTTAAAAGTCTGAGATGCATCCCTTGCAGCCGGTGGACTCAACTGAGTTGTGTTATGAAACACTTTGGTTCTTGGAGGACACCTATCCTCTTGACATTTTGTGCTAAACAGAAAAGGGGGAAGCACTAGGGTTACAAACTATTCTAGCCTCTTTCTGAAGAAACTCTACAAAATGGGAAAATGAAGGATACTGTTGACATTTGTCCAGTTCATCTACAACAGTGGTTCCCAAACTTATTTAGCCGCGCACCCCCTTCTATGTCCCGACCATGTTAACGCCCCCCCCCCCCCCCAGCCCCCACATCGGGGCATGGCTCTATATATATATATCAGATGTCAAGCTAAACAGACAGGGTTTAAAAAATTCCCCATCACTTTCATTTTTTAAATAGTAATTAATAAACATTCGATACCATTACAATTTCCTTTGATTTCATTTTAAGTAAATATTTAGAGTGCCCAGGTAGCACATAATGCAATTTAACGGTTTTCTTAAAGTAGGAACGTTTAACCTGTGCGGCCAGAGCGCTCTCCTTCCTTCTGCTCTGCGTAAACCTGAGCTGATCACCTACTTGTGCGTAATCAAATGTCAATAGGGGACAAGATATAGCCATGATGTTCACTTTTACCTCAGACCGACTTATTGCTGTTTTATGGTGTGGCTGAATCTGCGATCCGCTGCCACGCTGACTGGAACAACAAATGCTGCAGTAAAAGGACTTGTGGTCAGGTTCATGAGGAGTCACTGGCTGGAGCGGACCCGACTCATCCCAGAAGCTAATATCTTAATTTGACCTTGAATGAAAAATAACCTCTTAAAAGTTTTTATCGTGGTGGAGGCAGCACTCATTTCTGCCTTCAGTCTGACGGCGCGCCGGAGTTAAAGCAGCGCGTGTGCGCTTATTGAATCTGTGTGTGTGTGCGCGCGCACGCGCGGCACAGCCGCTCAAGTCATCGCGTCTCGCGCTATTTAAACCAATGTTGTAAAATGACTTTTGCCCAGCCCAGATGTGCTCACTTGTGCACCCGTGAGACGTGGTTCAGCTGGAACACGTCTGACCTCTGACAGACGCACTCTGAACTTCAGATCTTCAGCGCGCTGTTAATAGCCTGAATGGGAATCATTTCTTGTTATTTAGTTACATCCACAATGTTCTGTGTGTGAGGTTTACAATGTCAGAACACCTGCATGAGACGGTGTTACAATCTGCCAGAATGACTCGCCACCTTCAGATTCCTCCAACACCGTTAAAAATGATCAAATACGGAACATATCGGCGTGCGCAGGCCAGAGTGCTGAAGCTCGGCGCATTGTTATTATGAAGCTAGGGCACATGTGGCGGACACGCGCGCGTGCGACGGAACATATCGGCGTGCGCAGGCCAGAGTGCTGAAGCTCGGCGCATTGTTATTATGAAGCTAGGGCACATGTGGCGGACACGCGCGCGCGCGACGGAACATATCGGCGTGCGTAGGCCAGAGTGCTGAAGCTCGGCGCATTGTTATTATGAAGCTAGGGCACATGTGGAGGACACGCGCGCGTGCAAAAATATACTTGTTTTCAATTACATTCATTGTGCCCACTTACTTTTTCTTAGGCCCACCCACAAATGAGTTTCTACGCTAATGGTGACATATGACAGACTTCTCTGAGCTCCGCAGCCATTACACTTTTCACCTTGCGCACCCCCTAGCGGCAGCTCGCGCACCCCTGGGGGTGCGCGCACCACACTTTGGGAATCCCTGATACGACTCCATTGCTGCACAATATTTTCAGGTAGTTTCTGGAGGAGCTTGTGGTTCTCCTCACAGTCATTCAGTATGGCTAAGCCTTTGATATGGGGAATGGCTTCATCGCAGCCTTTAAGAAAATCTGTAAATTCTCAGAGAGCAGAGGGATCATTAGCAGCTTCCTCAGGCCAGTTCCTCAGTTTTTCTCTGAAAGACCTCTTGATGTCAAATGGACTACCATATCTTTCTTGCAACATATCCCAGGCTCCCTTATATGCTTCTTCAGAATCTCTGTAGAAAAACCCTTCTACTGCTTTACGTGCTTCTCCCGCAACATAACTCTTTAAAAACAACATTTTTTCACACATGGGGAGAGCTCTTGAGCCTAATAACGCCATGAAAGACATTTTCCAATCAATGAACTTTAAAGGATCTCCTGAAAAAAACGGTGTTTCTGATACAGGTAACCAATTTAGAACAAGTAAGTTGGAAAGTTCATAGATTTGATACCTCATATTTTACCTTAACAGGTTGAAAAGACAGGAATATGAGACCCTTGAAGACTGACCTCTTCACAAGACAAATCCCAGCTTCCTTCATGGTGGTCGTAGGCCTTAACTCTAGCTGCTGCCACCTCAATCTCTTTTGCTGCTTGCATTTGCTGTAATTTGGTGTTTTCTTCTTCAACTTTCACAGCCATTTCTGCCTTCATAATTTTCCATTCAGCTTTTAGTTTAGGAGACTTGAATTGTTGTTCTTGAATTTGCTCTAATGCTTCTGCTTGGGCTAATTTAGCAGCTAATTCGGCCTCAGCATCAGTTCGTTTATGTTTATGTTATGTTTATGTATTTAGCAGACGCTTTTGTCCAAAGCAACTTACAAGGGATAATCGGCATGTTGCTCTTTAGGCTAACAACAACAACTTGACATCAATCATGGAGAGGAGGGAACAAGGAGTGGACAGTAGAGAGGGGGAACGGGTGCAGGGAGGGTGCTAGTTTAGAAGATGTTCTCTGAAGAGCAGGGTCTTCAGGAGTTTCTTGAAAATTGAAAAGGAAGCTGCTGTTCTGGTAGTGCTTGGTAGGTCATTCCACATTTGTGGAACGATGCATGAGAAGAGTCTGGATTGTCCTGAGCGTGGTGTAGGCACTGCTAGCCGACGATCCTGTGATGACCGGAGAGGCCGGGCCGAGACGTAAGCCTTTGCAAGAGGATTCAGGTAGATGGGAGCCGTACCGTCTCGGACTTTGTATGCTAGTGTTAGCAATTTGAATTTGATGTGTGCAGCTAGCGGTAGCCAGTGGAGCTCAATGAACAGAGGGGTGACGTGTGCTCTTTTTGGCTGATTGAAGACCAGACGCGCTGCTGTGTTCTGGACCATTTGACGAGGTCTCACAGTACAGGCTGGAAGACCAGTTAGAAGGGCATTGCAGTAATCGAGGCGGGAGATGACAGTAGATTGCACCAGGAGCTGGGTAGCATGTTGTGTTAGGTATGGTCTGATCTTCCGTATATTATACAGCGCAAAGCGGCATGAACGAGCAACAGAGGCAACATGATCTTTAAAGGTCAGGTGTTCATCAATCACAACACCCAGATTTCGAACTGCCTTTGAAGGAGTCAGAGATAGGAAGTCATTTTGGATTGAGATATTGTGCTGTATGGATGGTTTTGCTGGGATGACAAGTAGGTCAGTTTTAGAGAGGTTGAGTTGGAGATGGTGAGACAACCATTTTGATGTGTCAGAGAGACAGTTTGATATTCTTGCAGAGACAGTGTGGCCGTCCGGTGGAAATGACAGATAGAGCTGGGTGTCGTCTGCATAGCAGTGGTAGGAGAAGCCATGTGATCGAATGATCTCACCCAGTGAGGTGGTGTATATGGCAAAGGTGTATATGGCAAAGAGAAGAGGTCCTAGCACAGAGCCCTGGGGGACTCCTGTGGCAAGATGGTGCACGGTAGAGGATTGTCCATGAGATGATTTTGAGCTAGAGGTTGAACAAGATACTCTGCTTTCCTTACAGTCTGAGACCACCGTTCCTTTTTCTGTTCTCCCAAGAATAGAGCTATACTCCTTTTTACTTACTGCCATTCTCACATGTTCCTTCTCTAGTTGGTTGTTAAAGACCGTATCCACTTCCTCTAAACGTTTACTTATCAAATCACATGTTTCTGCAGACAAAGCGATACAAGCATCCATTTTTTTAATCAACATCTGAGGTTGTGGCATTACCTTGACAAAGAGATTTATATGTGTTGTGCACTAGAGTTCGTTTAGTTTCGATATTATCCTGCAGTTCATCAAGATCCGTTCGTTTAGTTTCGATATTATTCTGCAGTTCATCAAGATCCTCAGTTGTACAGAAAGTTTTTAGCTTTGTCCTTGTTTCTCTAGCAAACTCTCTCCATGTGTCATATGCCTTATAAAAGACTTTATAAAATTTCTTAATTTTGTTGCTCTTGCATTTCTTTACCCTTTTCAGCTACCTTACGTTCTCTTGAGCTTGCTCTGAGAGGTTGTTTGTCCATCTTTCTCAATCAGAAAACCTTAACCTTTGTTTTAAGCTCCAACTCCAAGTTGAACACACCAATGTAATGGCGCAGAACATTGGTGAAGCCTGTGGCATGAGAAAACTCCTTTACTCACAGTTTATGAAGCCTTAAGAAGGAAGAAAAGAGACAATTATGGTGAATCTGCACCAAGCTGTATCCGCCTCGAGCTGCTGTGTCAACAGGTCCTTCTAGAAGCTGGACAATGGTAGGTTTTCCACTGATGCAGGATGCTGAGTGTAGTGGCGAGTTGTCACTGGACACTGGTCAAGTTTTCACTGTAGCTGCCCCTTGCACCATGAAGAAAAGAACGGAGAGCCTCGACAGGTGCAACTCATGGAGTGAAGTCCAAGCCATTGGACCAGAGAAACAAATAAAAGTTTAAACACCGAGGCTCTCTGTTCTTTTCTTCATGGTACCAGGGGCAGCTACATTGTTATTGTATGAGCTGACCCAAGGGGAGCATGTAGAGACTGAAGAGCAGTGGTGCAGATATTGAGCCTTGAGGGACCCCACATGTTATGGTGATCAGCTTTGTGATCACCAATAGAAAAAACATAACCCCTGCCTTCAAGATATGATTGAAATCAACTGACTGTGCCCAGTTCACAAGCCTGTCAAGGACATAAGAATTATTATCACCAATGACTTTGGAGAAAAAGGCTGGTCTCGCCTTATTTAATTCAGAGTTGTAAGTGCGCAGCTGGATTTAGAAGGTTTCATAGTGATATGGTAGGTTACTTTATCGCTCAGCTTTCCTGCATTCTCTTTTCTGATTGGTAACAGATTTAGTGAACCTCCATGGAGGTTGTGTTTGCCAGAGATAAGTGTGACCTTTTGAACTTGTCCAGTGTAAAGAATTCAGTAGATGCAAAAAGTCTGCTTGTGAAAAAAGCTTTTTTGGAGTTATATTTATTTACTAATGATAAATTTAGGTGAAGATTCAATCATATATTCACTAAGTCAATATGTATTCTTGGGCACGCCGATTAGGTTTTATTGTGAAGTCATTAATTAGCACTCAGGAAATTCTACGGGTTGTCCACTACTCTATCAACATTGACATTAGGCACAATTTAGATAGATTTATTAGTGTCTCTGTTGCGTAGTACGGGCAATCTTTTACCAAAAATATTGCAATTTGAAGATGAACCTTTATTTTTACATTAATGTGAAATTCACAAAATCTAAATCACTGAGACAAGCAATTAAAATACATAAACGAGTAACCTACAAACACAACATCACATCTCAACGGAATAAAACGTTTTTAAAGTGTTATTTACTTTAGTTTTGTGAAGCTTCACGTTCAACAACTCGGCCTGTAGAGGAAGCTGTAGTCCCTTTTCTAATCTTGGAGTAATATAAGCTGATTCAAGCATGCATCTAGTAAAAATGTATGGATTTTATTCGTGTACAATGATTATTTTTAAATTATATTTTTTATATAACTGATTTTTGTTCAAATTGAAATTTCATTACTTCTGTATTTTATTTGTTTAGTATCCGTTATTGAAGAAAGTGCTAGTCAGGAACTGTAGACTGTACTAGCATACACTGATGGAGAGCAGGCGAGGCTTTCAGGTTGGTTACGCGATGGCCGCTCGCTCAACAAATATTTGGATTTTAGAGAGAAAACAATGGCTTGGTCGCTTGCAAGAGCTCGTTGCTGTATCGACTAACTATCGGGATAGTAGTGATGTTGTTTTAGCTCACCGGTTTGGCCTTAATTCTGAGTCGGAGGTGCTCTGTTTCTGTTGGTGACCCAGTGTTTTTCTTCTTCGTCTCGCGGGCCTGGCTGTAGCTGCCTACACTTTAGCAGCGGGTTGCTACTTTCGGATGAGCGCGTAGTAGGTCTCCCAAGAGGTGGGGTCTGAATTTAGATCAACCGAAGGCAAATTAAGTAAAACGTTATAGAGATGTGCATAATATAAATTGTACAGGGTAAACACGTTGTGTGGTACGGTTAGGAAGATCAGAATGTAAACTAACCTGATCTTGCTAGTTAGCCATTAGCCAACGGTAGCGTTAACTTGCTTTGGCTAAAACGACAAGACATTTATATTAAATCGATTAAGGCTATCTCGATCAATAGCAGTTAATAACTGTGGTTCTGAGAATTATATTTGAAACGCGAATTACCTGCATGTGGTATTAATTTTGTCTTTATACAAACTAGCGCAATTTCTTTATATTTAGTTTGTGCATTTTAGCCTTTGCTAGCAGCAGGTTGCTAGCTGAACGATTTGATCAGTGACGTAACGTTAGTCATTGTTTTGACAGGAGACGGCAGCTTAACTGATGCCGACAACATATCAATAATAACTTTAAAACCAAATTTTATCTCAAAACTTAAAATGTATCGTAATCACGAAGTATTCTAAAAAGTTGTCTAATGGGTGTGACGCAGCTTATCGTTTATTTAGGTTTTCATCCTATGCGTCTGCTGCCATCATCCAAGACTAACTTAGTCTGTTAGTAATGTAGCTTGTATAGTTTTTTTTGGTTCAAATGCCTTCAGCCCTCTTTTGCCTTAGTTGTGCTTCTGTGGTGATTTTTGTTTCATGCAGTAGTTTCTGATTTGGTTCTTAAACTTTCCCATTTCTGTTCAGCTGTAGGATGGATCCAGACAGTGGGACAGAATCACAAAAAGCTGTCAGTTTGCAGTGGGAAAGCTACAAACTCGTTCAAGACCCTGCCATCAGGCGTGTTACCCAGAAGATTTACAGATATGATGGAGTACACTTCAGTGTGCCCGTGAGTTTCATTTGAGGGATTTCTCTTCATAATGTGCATCTTCTCAAAACTGTTTTTAGCTCATTAGTCTTTCTTTGTTTTCAGGACTCTGGATTTCCTCCTGTGGGAGACCTCCGGGATCCTAGACCTCGGAGACTATGGTCCAGGTATACTGAACTGTCCCTACCAGTGCCAAAATTCAAGGTAAGCATAGCTGGTCACCATTTGTCCTATTAATTAATTATGAACCTGTTAATCATAGGTTGGTACAAGCACTATTAGTTAGATGAAGAACTGACTGATGTAAATCAGCAATGCTTCCAATATGGAAATTAACTGTTCTTAACTTGACACTAAAACACATTTCAGCAGCTCTTTAGTGGCCTGGCAAGCCAGACTAAATAAATGTATTATTTAAACTTTATTATTCATTTCAAACTTTGAAAAGCGAGAATTTGGTCTAGTTCACTAGGCTAGCTCTTTAAGCCATCTTGTATGAAATATCATTTTATTAAAGATAATCACATTAATAATCAAGGAAAAAGATCACATTCAATATTAACTGAATTCCAAATTTTTTAAAAGAAAATTAAATTTTTGAGAGAAGCATTGAGACAGAAATTGTTGACTTGGAAAACAAAATAAAGCTGGATATAACTGGAGAGAAAAGGTCATGCTAGTTGCCAAGCAACAGCTTATGGAAAGGTAGTGAAAGACACAATGAGTTAAAGCATGTGTGGAATCAGTGAAAACTCAACGAAGTCAGTGGTCCATAGTGCAGCTTCAGCTCAGGAGATGATGACAGAAATGCATTTAGTTGTTTTGTTAACACAGAGAGACACTTGCTCTAATAGTAACAGTCACTGAGACCTATTGGAAGCTGCTATTAAACCTTTGCACCGACGCCACCTAATCACGTGGGTCCACCATGCTGGACGGCAAAAGCATGTAAACAGTGAGCGACACGATTACTAAACAAAGGGAAAAGTCGAGCCTGAAATTGTTTTTGCGATCAAAACAAAAACAAAACTCCTCCAACTTCCTTCAACTAGTTCATGCCCAGTTCAGTTATCAGAAGAGGTAGTGCATCTAGCGGGGGCTCATAGAGAGCGGTATGTTAACTAGCTTACCAACGTTAGCTTACGTTCTCTGCAGCTGTTCACCGATGCAAAATGTTGCTGACTTTGCCTAATTCACCCCGCTGGATTTATAATTTTATGTTGTAAACAGCGTTTCACTTTACACCAAAGCTGATTTTTAAAAAGTCCGGATCCCTACCAGCTTCTGTTGCTGGTGGTGTTACCGGGTTCTGCTGCTGCTCTCACACCGGAATGAGAAGATCTCTGAACATCGACGCTCATATAAGTAAATAACATCATTTTAACACACGTAATCATACATCAGAGCTTTAATATTGTTAATAATTGTCTCGCTTTACACTACAGTGGATGGAGCGCAGCCTCCGTGGTGAAATACCCATCCATCAGGATTATCAATAACTTGAATAAACACTTGACATTTATCCCTGTCCCTGTCTTCCTCGTGAAATAAATGATTGTTAATCTTACCCGGTAAAAACATGTTCGCTGCTAATCTGAGGCCTGCTAGTCAGCTTGATTGATCGCTGCAGTTCATCTCCGTCCTCAGTCTCCATCAAAGTTATTAAAAAAACAAAACGAGTTGAGTTTACGTCCTTGTCTGTTAGTGCAGCCGACCACGCAGCAAGCTAAAACCATTTTAGTGTCAAATCAACTAAATAAAAGCCATAAAAGGCTACAAACTGGCTTGTTTTGACTAACTTCACTGGAGTTTCTACGGGTGTAAACAGTCTTTTTGCCGTCCATCATGGCGAAGGGGGCGGTCACATGAGTGGCGTGACGTCACGTGCAAAGGGTCAATAGCTAAATGTGGTCAGCCACTTGTTCTCTCTATAAGCCATGTGATGCTAATGTCAGTACATCATTGTAAACTGTGATAGTCTTTTGAACGCTGGATTAAAGCTTTTCAGATGTAGGTTGCATGTTACTAGCTCAACCATGTCTGTGTGAAGCTGATGCTGTTAGCTCTTGGTGGATTAGCGACCAGACATAGATTGTCCTGCTGTTTTGGAATGACTATGCGTTTTAATCTGACCAGGACATTTTTTTCTGATACAGCTTGATGAGTTCTATGTGGGCCCCATACCCCTCAAAGAGGTGACCTTCGCTAGACTCAATGACAACATCAAGGAGCCATTCTTGGCAGAAATGTGTGCCAAGTTTGGTGAAGTGGAGGAGATGGAAATTCTCTTTCATCCCAAAACCAGAAAGCACTTGGGCCTTGCCAGGGTGTTGTTCACCAGCACCAGAGGGGCTAAGGACACTGTCAAGCATTTGCACAACACCTCTGTGATGGGTAATATCATTCATGCACAGCTGGATATAAAGGGTAAGCTAAGACATTTCCTCTAAGGAACCTTTAATTTGTCAAATGGTCAGCAAACACAGTCAAGATAACCCTGAAGCTGTAATCTTTGAGGAAACAGAATTTAATTTTTTAGGTGTTAAATGCATTCATGCATTTCAAAGTGAAGAATTTGTACTTTAAACGAGTTACAAGTTTTTTTATTTACTTAAAAATGGAACAAGCTGTTAAATTTGTTTGAGAAGAATAATGTAAAACACTGATCTTTATAATTGTATTTGCAGGTCAGCAGAGACAGAAGTACTATGATCTGATAGTCAACGGGTCCTACACTCCTCAGACAGTGCCTCTGGGAGGGAAGGCTTTGGCAGACAGCATTCAGCCTCAAACCCCAACACAGTCCCAACCTGACACGGTACAAATGCAGCATAAATGTCTTAATAATCATTTATTGTCATTCAGTTTATCAGTTAAAAGGAGTGGGTCACTTAAAAATCCTTTTTAATGATTATTTATGATTATAATCAGTCAGTCTGTGTTTTTTGTGCGGGCTGAACATGAAAATAGTCTCTTACATCTATCTCCTTCATTAGCTTCTGATAGAAAATAGACGGTGAAACTCCTGACCGCTCTGTCAAGTGGTCACTTGGACTCGCCCATCTTGGCTCACGACGGGGAAGGCTGTTGTTTTAGCGTCCAGCAAACAGCATTGAACATCTTAGTTAGCAGAAGCTAACCATTAGCATTAGCAAACATCCATTTTGTAGAGCAAACAGCCAGTGGTAGTCATGTTGCTGTTAGCCAATCAGAGGCGAGATGTCCAAATACCAGGAAATCAGACTCCAAATCCTCACAGGGGATTTGTTTCTGGTTCAAGTCAGCCAGCATGTGTCGTGTTATAATGTAAACAGCTTGCTTAGATTTCCAAAATCTAAAATTTGATCCTAATCTTTCTCCACTGCAGTTGGAAATCAGACGGAGGCTTTCCAGTGAGCTTGCTGTTCTGGCAGCAGGAGTCCAAGCCCTTACATCAGGAAACATCACACCATGTTCTGCTGATACTGGCTTCAGTGACCAGCGAATAGACACCCCCCCTCCATCCATAGCTGGTCCTTTCACCCCTGGCTCCTCTGCTTCATCTCAAGGAGGAGGAACTCCTTACAGCTCTAGATCTGGGACTCCTTTCTCTCAAGACTCAGGCTACACCAGCAACCGGTTAGTTATTATAAAAAAAAAAAATGAAAAAGTTAAAATTATTCTTCAGTTTTTTCCTTCTTTATATATTTTATTACTATGAACATTTATGTTTTGGGATTTAAAAAATAATCTTGCCATACCGTACGAGACCAAAATTTATTTATATGGCACATCTAAAAACAGCTGACCAAAGCTCTTTACCAACATAAAAACAGAAACATAAAATGCTAATAAAACAAACAGATACAACAGACAAAATAAAAGCAGATCAAAACAGCAAAAGAGGAAAGATAAAAATCACAATCTGAAAGCCAGATTATGAAGTTTAGTCTTCAGGCCTGACCTGAAGACACCAATGGATAGTGAGTGGCAGTGCATTCCAGAGTGTGGGAGCTACATGCTCCCCCCTTCTCCTGCAGCGCATTATCGGGGTGCAGAGCATCAGTTTGTCTGCTGAACGTATCGAGTGTACCGGCATAAAGGGGGCGTGAGTAAGACCGATAGACCATTCAAAGCTTTGTATGCAGGATCTTAAATTTAACCCTGAATGTGCACCAAAACCGGGGTCACATGGCTATGTCTGTCTGCACTTGTCAAAAGTCATCCTGCAGCATCCTGCACAATCTGCAGACGATTTAGGGCTGACACTGGAGTCCCAGTTAATAGTGAGTGTGTTAGCATAGTTCAGTCGTGAGGTAATAAAAGCATGTCTCACAGTCTCCAAATGCGACCTTTTCAAAATCGGCTTAAGGCGAGCTAGGCGCCAATGGACATTTTTAGCTTTTGGTATCGTTTTCATTTGAGGAACTTTGACCTAAATAATACAACTTAAGCCGGGCGGACACCGTGCGACTTTTTCACTCGTAGCGTTCAGCTTCAGCTCAAACTGCACTACTTCCCTGCTGAGCAAATCTCACGAGTCATGTGCTCACACTTTGTCTGGTAGCAACACGTGGGACCGACAAATATGCTAAAAAAAAGCAGTTTTTACACAACATGCCGGACTATTTTTTGTGTTGTTATTGATGTCTGTTGTCCTTCGGGAGTGCTGTAGGAAGACACAGGGATTTATGGGGGTTGGATGAGGAAAACGAAAGAAAGTAAATCAATGTTTTATCAGCTTAATTTGACAATCCTTGTCAGTGTGTGTGGAAAACAAAGTGTAAAAAACAACCTATGTGCATTAATAAGGAAATAGCTGGTGAGCCGTGTTGATGCATGTTTACTCGTGAGCGGTTCTGGTACTTTTGGGTAGCAGCTGCTCGCAGCGCCACTTCAATAGTGTGATACACTCACGAGGGACGAGCAAAGTATCACACGCCAGAAATGTTTGCTAATTGGTTGCTGGTCACATGGTGTTTATCTCCTCTCGTAACCCCCTGTGTACCACACGACGCTCAGCGCAAAACTCAACCCGCTCTTGTAGATTCTTGCAAGAGGGGAAAATCGGCTCACAAATATGATAAAGTTAGAAAAATCTCCCTCGGGAACTTCTCTTTAGTTGTGTTGCAGATTGTGTGGCTGAGCAGTAAAGGGATGTTTGGCACCAATAAACTAAAATACACATATTTTGGTGTTTGGCAAGTTCTGAAACAGAATAAAATACAACAGACCTTAATTGTACCTGGAGGCGCAATAGAAACAACATAAAAGCATCTGATGAGCTCGTAAACCTGTTTTCTAGTTACTTAAACAGAAACGGTCGCTTTAAACAGCTGTATTAACTGCTCATCTGTCCTTGACGTCGGAGGCACTAAGTAAAGAGAGCTTTGCAGAGTTGTTATGTATGTAAATCCCCAGAATAACTGTTTTACCTAATCTTTGTCTTGCAGACATCCTGGCTATAATCCAGGCCCTTTGGGCAGTGGCTATCCCCCCCAGGACATGTTACCATCATCATCTTCATCTTCTGCAGTCTCGTCTTCTGTCGGAGGATACAAAGTATCTCGTTACCCCGATGAACAGGATCCATCAGTGCACCATCGATGTCGCCCAGGGTACCCTCCATCCTATCGTCCCAACGAGCCACCATGCTACCCCCCCTACCCTAATCTTGGAGGACCAGGGCCCCAGATAGCACATCACTCCACAATGCCTCCCCCACCTTTTTCCAATCAGCATGACCATCTTCCAATGTCAGATCGAGACCGTGAAAGAGACTCAGGGGGGAGGTATGGACCAGGGGGCACTGGCTCCAGAAGGTCATCCTACCATCACCAGCAGGACACAAACTCTTCCTCAAAGTACCATTCCCATCACTCCCATCACCATTCAGACCGCAGAGATGATCGGGGTTACCGGCGCGACAGCCTCGGCTCCCGGTCAGGTGACCACAGCCACCAGAGACACCGCAACCACCACCACCACTCTCACAACCACCACGGAAGCAGCAGTCGCAGAAGAAACAGCCACGATCGGGACAGGGACCGAGACAGAGATAGGGACCGAGACAGCGACTACTCCAACAGCTCTGATCCCAGATACAATTCCAACTCTTATCGCTCCTCTTCGAACAGCATGTCTCCTCCTCCATCATCTTACTCTGCCTACGCCTCCTCTAAAGAGGCTGCTCCAACCCCTCCTCAGGGATCGGACGGGTCCACCCGCCCAGGGGCAACAGGCCTTGCAGAAAGGGGTTCTCTGCCTTCAGCAGGTGCTGACAAAGGCTACCACGCCGATCATCACGGTGCCCTGCCTCCTCCTCCCCCTCCACTTCCACCCGCCTCTGTTATTGCGGCAGCTGTCGCTGACACGCTAGGATCACTGGACTTCAACCAGGACAGTCCTGCTGGTGAAGAGCAGTGGACAAAGCCCAAACGTCATCCTAGCACTCCACCTGCTCCACCCAAGACTCCCCCACCCTCATCTCCTGTCCACCCTACTATCGCCTCCTCCTCTAACTCTCCCTCCTCGGCCTCCCTTCCTCATCACCTTTCCTCCTCCTCCAGCTCCCCACCGCCTCCTCACCGGGACTCCTCTTCCCCAGAACCCGACTCCACTAATGAGAGTTTACCGTTTGTTTACCACAGCAGCAGTCTTGACTCTCGCATTGAGATGCTCTTAAAAGAGCAAAAGGCGAAATTTTCTTTCCTCGCCTCTGATGAGGAAGAGGATGACGATAGGAAAGAAGACAAGCTTCGAGCCAAAGCTGGGGAGCGAGTCGATCGAAGAGGTGGGTCAGGTAAAGCAACAGGGGAACAGGAGCACATAAGAGACAGTGGAGAGAAAGAACACAGGAAGAAAGAGGAGCGAGATCAAGATGGCCACAAAGGAAAGAAACAGGGGAAGAGGGGAGAGGGGAGGAAGAGCCCAACTGTTCTCTCAGCAGATACACAACCCCCCTCCACTCATTCTCCCCTTATCCTACCTCCAGAAGAACCTCAACCCCAGGTTAGCCTTGCTGGGACCGGGACGTCACAACAAGAGTCCGATCAGCCGGGTTCTGCTGATGCAGAGAGCCGAACGGGAGCTCACACACCACCCTTTAATGGGCAGAGTCAGGTAGGACAGGGACTTTTAGAACGTTACAGTTTAAAACCACACTGAAACACAAAGTAACTTGCTGCAAACCATGTGGTCTAAAATCCACTTTAACTTCTATTCATTTACTAGAATAAAATGACATTTGTTTAGAAACAAAAACGGCTGCATCCTTTAGCCTCGTAATTCATCTCTCTGCTTTTATTTTTGCTCTTGGTACACCTTATGATGGAGATCATTTTAATCTAGAGCAAGTTTTAAAAGACTTGGCGAGATGATAATACTGCTGCAAAGTTTTCAGCTCTGTCCAGGTGCAGAGAGACTGACGATCTAAAAGTCTGTGGAGCCTGAAATGTGCAGCTAACTTGTTCGTTTTACTCCTGTATTGCGTAGTTGTTTTAATAACATCGCCCTCTTGTGGACAAGTCTAATACTTGCATGTGAATTTCAAACGTGTTCTTATGAAAGTCGCATTAGAAAATGTATTTAGTGTTCAGAGACGACGTGTCTAGTACACCGCTGCTAATGACAGCGTTACAGTCTTAAGTTTGATCTGTTTTCCTTGGATTTTGTGGTCGGTCTCCCTGGAGGTGAATTTCCTAAATGCGGTTATTGCTGTGGAATGTGCACAAACACACGGGTGGTTTTTTAACTGTAAACCATAATCTGGTTTTCTTTTTGTCAGGCCTCTCCTCATTCTTCTGGGGAGGACATGGAGATCTCAGACGAGGAGGAGGAGGAAACAACAACCACTATAACAACAACAGCAACCCATCAGCAATCAGCCGCTTCGGGATCTTCACCGTCCTCTTCTCAGGCTGCACCGTCACAAACAGCAGACCCCTCGTCCTCCCCACCACCCGACTCTTCGCAGCACTTTGGCACTTCTATGCACCTCCCAATACCTTCCTACCCACCTCATTTACCTCCCCCTCCCCCTCATGGTTACTCCCTTCAGCCTCCGCCTCCACCAGGGATTCCCCCCCTTCCCCACATGGAGCTGCACCCTGAGTATCCCCCTCCTATGCCTCACCACATGTATGACTACGCCAGCTCGATGGAACTGATGAACCAGTACAGTGGTGGAGCACCGATGTCCTTCCAAATGCAGACACACATGCTAAGTCGCTTACAGCAGATGCGTATGTCTTCATCCAACGGCACACCAGGTCCAGGTGAGGCCGCTACTGCAGACTACTCATCCTACCATATTCACTCAATGCCACCTCCTCACACGCATCACTCCTACATGGACCAGGAGGGGAGTGGGGCAGGTGCTCATTTTGACCAAGACCACAGGTACATGCCCCCTCATATGTCCTATCCCTACCACGATCCCCACAATACTCAGATACCACCCCCTCCCCACACTGGCTGGCCACCACACGTCTTACCTCCTCATTACCCCTCCTACATGCCCCCTCCTGGCTACGGCACTATGCTGACCGGAGATGGGAACGAGTTTAGCGTTCCCGGGGAGCAGATGCCCATGTTGGCTGAGAATCCACATGAGGCAACGGTGCAGATGGTCTTGGCCACGCTTATCCAGGAAATGAAGAACATCATGCAGAGGGACCTAAACCGTAAGATGGTGGAGAACGTAGCGTTTGCAACGTTTGATGAGTGGTGGGAGAGGAAGGAGACCAAAGCCAAGGTAAGGGCTCATCTGTTTACGATTGTTCTGATCTTTGGGTAGAAGTTACAAATGCACATTTAGCGACAAAAACTTCCAGTCTAATTTTCTGATCAGATGTATACTTCCATATTTTCCTCAAATTGTTCTCTCTCTTAGCATTTTCCACATGACTTCAGGACAAGTGTGGGACTGATTGTTGGTAAACCTTTCATTGGAAAGGTATATATATATATATATATATATATATATATATATATAAATATATAAACCTTTCATTGGAAAGGTTTATATGTACAGTGGGGTAAAAAAGTATTTAGTCAACCACCGATTGTGCAAATTCTCCCACTTAAAGTGATGACAGAGGTCAGTAATTTACATCATAGGTACACTTCAACTGTGAGAGACAGAATGTGAAAAAAAATCCATGAATTCACATGGCAGGATTTTTAAAGAATTTATTTGTAAATCAGGGTGGAAAATAAGTATTTGGTCACTTCAAACAAGGAAAATCTCTGGCTCTCACAGACCTGTAACGTCTTCTTTAAGAAGCTTTTCTGTCCTCCACTCGTTACCTGTATTAATGGCACCTGTTTGAACTCATTATCTGTATAAAAGACACCTGTCCACAGCCTCAAACAATCAGACTCCAAACTCCACTATGGCCAAGACCAAAGAGCTTTTGAAGGACACCAGGAAAAGAATTGTAGACCTGCACCAGACTGGGAAGAGTGAATCTACAATAGGCAAGCAGCTTGGTGTGAAAAAATCAACTGTGGGAGCAATTATCAGAAAATGGAAGACATACAAGACCACTGATAATCTCCCTCGATCTGGGGCTCCACGCAAGATCTCATCCCGTGGGGTCAAAATGATCATGAGAATGGTGAGCAAGAATCCCAGAACCACACGGGGGGACCTGGTGAATGACCTGCAGAGAGCTGGGACCACAGTAACAAAGGTCACCATCAGTAACACACTACAACGGCAGGGAATCAAATCCTGCAGTGCCAGACGTGTTCCGCTGCTGAAGCCAGTGCATGTCCAGGCCCGTCTGAAGTTTGCCAGAGAGCACATGGATGATACAGCAGAGGATTGGGAGAATGTCATGTGGTCAGATGAAACCAAACTAGAACTTTTTGGTATAAACTCAACTCGTCGTGTTTGGAGGAAGAAGAATACTGAGTTGCATCCCAAGAACACCATACCTACTGTGAAGCATGGGTGTGGGAACATCATGCTTTGGGGCTGTTTTTCTGCTAAGGGGACAGGACGACTGATCCGTGTTAAGGACAGAATGAATGGGGCCATGTATCGTGAGATTCTGAGCCAAAACCTCCTTCCATCAGTGAGAGCTTTGAAGATGAAACGTGGCTGGGTCTTCCAACACGACAATGATCCCAAACACACCGCCCGCGCAACAAAGGAGTGGCTCCGTAAGAAGCATTTGAAAGTCCTGGAGGGGCCTAGCCAGTCTCCAGACCTCAACCCCATAGAAAATCTGTGGAGGGAGTTGAAAGTCCGTGTTGCTCGGTGACAGCCCCAAAACAAACTTCTCTCGAGATGATCTGCATGGAGGAATGGGCCAAAATACCAGCTACTGTGTGTGCAAACCTGGTAAAGACCTATAGTAATCGTTTGACCTCTGTTATTGCCAACAAAGGTTATGTTACAAAGTATTGAGTTGAATTTTTGTTGTTGGCCAAATACTTATTTTCCACCCTGATTTACAAATAAATTATTTAAAAATCCTGCCATGTGAATTCATGGATTTTTTTTCACATTCTGTCTGTCACAGTTGAAGTGTACCTATGATGTAAATTACTGACCTCTGTCATCATTTTAAGTGGGAGAACTTGCACAATCGGTGGCTGACTAAATACCTTTTTGCCCCACTGTGTGTGTGTGTGTGTATATATATATATATATATATATATATATATATATATATATATATATATATATATATATATATGGGCTGCATGGTGGCGCAGTTGTTATCACTGTTGCCTCGCAGCAAGAAGGTTGCAGGTTCGAAACTCGGCTGTGGTCTTTCTGCATGGAGTTGCGTGTTCTCCCCATGCATGCGTGGGTTTTCTCCGGGTACTCCGGTTTCCCCCACAGATCACAACATGCCCTATAGGTTAAAAAAAAAAATTGTACGTGGCTTTGGATAAAAGCGTCTGCCAAATAAATAAACATAAACATGTTTGGTTTTCTTCTATTTTAGCCTTTCCAGACTATGGTAAGGGGAGTGTCTGCTTTACGGGATGATGAGAAAAAGGAGGAAAAGATCAATCGTCCACGGGAGCCCCTTACGTCTCTTGTGGATTGGGCAAAGAGCGGTGGCATGGAGGGCTTTTCTCTTAGAGGAGCTCTTCGATTACCCTCCTTTAAGGTAACTGAGTGGCAGAGCCAAAACCTTTAACTTTTTACTTTAGGAATCATGTAGCAAACTAAATCTGTGATTTAATTTAATATTTATTATATTTAATGTAATAATTACTAATAGATTAGAAAATACTTTATTAATCCTACAGTGGGGAACTTCACTTGCTACAGCAGCACATACACTTAGAGAAAAGGAAGAAGAAAAATAATAAAGATTTCTGGTGAGCACACGAAGGCAGTAAGCTATTATTGTAACCTTCAACCAAAAGGAAATTTTGGGTTTCTACCAGGGATGCACCCAAAATTTGGCCACTGAAAAATTTCAGCCGAAATTGACCCAAAAGTGCTTTTTGGGTTTTCAGCCGAAACACAAAAGTCACAGAAAAAACACGGCTAAACCCCGTTTTCGTTCATCTCTCGTGACAACTTGCTCTTTGCTTCATAACAATCATACATTCTCTCTTATTTCAAAAGTAAAATTTTCCCCTTTTAGAAATCCTCTTTTATTCAAACGCTGGAATATTCGCATCACTTATGAAGTACTTTTTACTTTCGGTTTCACATCTAGCGTCTGCCCCCCCTCTACATCACTATTAGCAGTGTTTTCACCATCCTCTCTAAACCCACCACGCCCTGAACACGGTGAAATAAGCTTTGGATCATGTGTGTGAAGCGTGTTTACTCTCATGAAGCACAGACTCTCTGTAGCTGCGTCTCTTTCTTCCTCACTGGACGAGTGAAAGTCTTCATCAGAGGGTGAACATTACTCTTCAGAATCAGAGTCGGCCATCACCAGACAGAGCCTTGTCAACAAGGATCAAGCCTGATTCATGCTTCTCCGTCTGCGCCAGTGCGGAGACACGCAACGGCCTTGCGGAGCTGCTGGAGAGCTCCGCAAGGACGGACGGAGTCGAGCTCTCTTTTCTAAACATCCGTCAGTCGAGACGGAGAACGCAAGCTTGTGATTGGTCAGGACGCCGCTGTTGTCTACAGCGCCACCATTGCGCCCTCAAAAACAAAGAGAGCCGAGGATAACAAGCGGTAGACACGGAGAAGATTGACGAATACCTCGCGAAAAAACTCTAAAATATGAACGTTTAATTCTCCCGTGACTGGAGGAGTGAAAAGATATGCAGCAAGCGTTTTATTTGTGCACGGAAATGACAGGAAACGTGGGTTTAGAGGTGGCGAGCGCATGAAGATGTGGAGGAGAATGAGGGACAAATTTGTTTGTGTTAAAAAGACTCTTATATACAAAAAACACAATATAAACACACTAGTTTGGACCGGATACATGACAGGATACCACAGAACAGCGCTACGCCCTCTGTTGTCCTGGTGGGCAGTTGCTTTGCAACACTCTCCAGGAGACGGAGAAGCATGAGAGCAAAACGCTTCCGTCAATCCGTGCGTGTCTGTCCCTTGCGGAGCTGACGGAGAAGCATGAACCAGGCTTCAGACCTGTCAGCATCCTCGTTTTTGGTTTTGGCCAAGAATTTTCATTTCGGTGCATTCCTAGTTTCCACAGCTATGCAGCATAAAGGGCACAGACATACTAATGTAAATCAGGTATAGCACAATATTAAACACTTACTGACTTGATGTTGATGTGGAACAGGATAATGCCAGTACCAGTTAAACTGAAGAGCTACACACTCTTACTGCAGTCAGTCAAGTAATGTTTTACCCACAATCACATTGTTCCTGTAGTCTAACCTGTCCTAGTTATTATGCAATATCTAATGTATTATAAATGCAGCTTGTTCAGATTTTGTTTAATTTAATTTAATTGTGTGTGGCTAAGAGAATTTTGTGTACATTCTAACTGTGCAGGTGAAAAGGAAAGAACCTCAGGAGTTTGAACAGGTGGACATGAAGAGGCCTCGGCCATCAACTCCTCCAGATGAAGATGACGAATGTTTGTTTGGTTGATGTTAAAACTCCTTAAATACAGGATGAGTTATTAAAACTGCTGTGATTAACTTTAAAACGGATGTCTGGTTTCCAGCTGCAGACAGGATGCCAGAGGCAGACAGGCGCGGAGCTGAAAGGGACAGCAAGAGGAGAAAGAAGAAGCCAAGAACTCGTAAACCTTGGGAACTCGACAGTGAGGGAGAAGAAACATCTGATGGCTCGTCAACTGAAAAGGTTCCTGATTTCATCTGTTTCTTTTCTTTGAATTTTGAGGGGCTTTAGTAACAATTAGGGGTGCACCAAAATGAAAATACTGGGGCGAAAACGAAAATGAGGAAACCAAGGCTGAAAACCGGAACACTGAAATAAATGATTATGTCAAGAATTAGATCCATAGCATTTACGACTGATGTGTACTAACCTCATTAAAATCAAGGCATCGCAATAAGTCAATTACAAAACAATGAAAATGTTTGTTTAGCACTGACATAAAAATGATGCACCATCCATCCATCCACCCACCCACATGCATGCATGAAATCTGAATAAATGAGTGCCAAAGACCCTGGATTTCTGTTTACTAAATGCACCGTATTGGTCTAAAATGATCGTGTGAGAGCCGCTTCACTACTTTAGTATTGCACTCAAAGCAAACTGGTCCCGAATTAAAACAATGATCGTAATAAAACAGCATTAGTAAAAGGGAAAACACTTTACAATTGAAATCAGTGCAAGTGTACTATTTCATCATCATCATCTTTATTTATAAAAGCACTTTACAGACATATATTATGTCACCAAGGTGCTGAACAAGACTAAACTAAAAAAGATAAAAACAAAGAATATATAGGAAACCAACTAAAAAAACAGCAAAATACAAAACAACATCAGTTAACACACAGATTTAAAAGCCAGAGGATCTTTCATGGATGTACAATCAAAGAGTCGGAGTACCCGGCCCGGAGGGTTACCGGGGTCCCACCCTGGAGCCAGGCCTGGGGTTGGGGCCCGTGAGCGAGCACCTGGTGGCCGGGCTTTCGCCCATGGGGCCCGGCCGGGCCCAGCCCGAGCCGGATACATGGGCTCATCCAACTGTGGACCCACCACCCGCAGGAGGAACATGAAGGGTCTGGTGCAATGTGGATTGGGTGGCAGACCGAGGCAGGAGCCTTGGCGGTCCGATCCCCGGACAAGGAAACTGGTTTTTGGGACATGGAACGTCACCTCGCTGGCGGGGAAGGAGCAGGAGCTTGTGGCAGAGGTTGAGCGGTACCGGCTAGATATAGTCGGACTCACCTCGACACATAGCATTGGCTCTGGAACCCAAGTCCTTGAGAGGGGTTGGACACTCTCCTTTGCTGGAGTTGCTCCGGGTGAGAGGCGGAGGGCTGGGGGAGCCTGATCCTGGGTGTGATGGTGTTGAGTGTGGGTGGGAGAAGGCTGCGGGGATGGGGGAGCCTGATGAGCCTGGGTGTGATGCAGGTGAGAGGCGGAGGGCTGAGGTTGGCTTTTTGTTAGTTAGTTTGTTACCACCCGGTCGGCTGTCGGGGGTGGGGGTAGGGGGTGCGCGCGGGGTTTGGGGGCCACAAAGAGAGGGGTCGTGGGCCGGACGTGGCCCGCGGGCTGCGAATTGAGGGCCACTGTCCTACACAATAAAAAGCTACATTTGACTCTTAATAAAAAATACTTGACTTATTTATAATTTTATATTTAGGCATTTTATATAATTATCACTCATAAATCTTGTTTTAAGCTAGATGGCAGTTTCATGATAACGTTCTGGAGTGGCCTAGTAACGGTCGTTTCCTTTGCTTGTAGGAGTATGAGGAAGAAATGGGCAGTGAGAAGGATTCTGATGGTAAAGTAAAGCCGTGATCAGTCCCACCACACTGTAGTTATTTACTTTTAAATGATCAGTTGGTTCATGTTTTTTTCCTCGTAGATGAAGGCCTCAGTGACAGTGATGACGGGAGTCTCTCTTCGTCTTCTGAAGGCTCCTCTTCTTCAGCATCATCATCTTCATCCTCGTCTGAAGATGAAGAGGAGGGAGAGCTGGTGGAAAGTGCCGGTCCAGACTCCATGGATGAGTCGACCATGGACAGCACAACCGAGAAGGAGGATGACAAGTATGTTATTTACGCGTTGGCGCCCGTCCTCTGGAGGGAGATGTGCTGAAGCATAGTTTCTTATTCGTGCACAACAATACATTTTAATTATATTTGATGTTTTAATGCAAAACTAAATGGTTGTCCTGTTCACTTTAGAGAAAATATTGCTGCTGCAGTTCCAAAGATGGACATCAAAAAAGGTTAGACATCTTCATCATTAACAAAGTGCTTATCAGGAAAATTCAGCTTTCTAGTGAAGCATCATCCATAAATGTTCACTCTGTGTTTTAAAATGACTCAAGTTTTGGTTCAGGGCGTCTCCTAAAACAGTTTTTCTCCTCAGGTGTTATAAAAGACAACAAGGGGGATAAACTGACAGCACTGTCCAAGCATCCTTCATCTCCTTCCTTCCCGCGGCCTTCATCCCCCAGTGTTTTTGTGCCCCCCCTCAAGAAACGCAGAAAGACCGTGTCATTCACAGACGAGAATGATGGCAAAACACACCTGCCTGCTGTGCCACTGTCTCCATCTTCACATTTGTCGGGTGAACCCCCTGTCCTCCCTCTCAAGCTTTCAGACTCTCCCGTCACTGTTGCGCCGCCCTCCTCGAGTCGCCCCAGTCAAGGAATCCAGCTTCTGCCTTTCGCCTCAAAACCAGGAGAAGGCAATGCCCTCATTGTCCCCCCTCCTGGACGAGCCCAGGATTCAGAGGAGACCAAAAAGGGACCTTTTGTTATCACGCACACAACTTCTGTCAAGTCTCCCAGCAAACGGGGAGCAGGCAAAGACTCTCCCAGATCTCCCGCCCCTATTATGATATGCCGCACGGTGCAGAACCTTCCATTGGACCATGCTTCTATGTGTAGGATGGCCTTTGAGGAGGCCCCTCCACCACCTTCTGTCAAGCGGCCCAGAGGCAGACCTCGGACATCCAGCATTTCTGCTTCTTCCTGTCACTCCTTCAGAGAGGATGACGAGGATGAGGAGGAAAGTGAGCTAAGGTTAAGACTTAGAGAGCAGGTGGGAGCTTCCAGCCTCCTGCAGCTGTCCTCGGCCTCCACAGCTGACCTGTCTGTGCTGGCTGATGTAGCCTTAAAAATGGACCCAGATGCTGGGGACTCTGAGGAGACAGAAACTTCTGATGAAGCAGAAGAGCAGAAAATGGAAGGAAATGTCCTCTCTCCAGAGTCGCTGGCTTTGCTTGTAAGTCCTGGAGGTGTTATCGTCCTTTTGGAGCACAACTACTGCAAACCTCCTTTACTCGTAGCACCATCCACTTCCAAAAAGGCTTCCTCTAGACAAGATTCCTCCATCTTAGTCCCGACAGACCTCAATTCTATTTCTGGGGTCCTTGAGGCTCCAGAGGAAGTGATTGGAGAGGCGTTACCGTCCAGGTTGTATGCTGGAGACTACCTGCCTTCAGCGGGAGAGCTGAGTGATTCTGATGATCTGAGCCACGTGGCAGCTGCAGCGCCATCTCCAAAGAAGAAACATTATCCTGGGAAAGGTTTAGAACTTGAATATGACAAGAGTGAAAAGAGGAAGAGAAAAGATAAAGAAAACCTTGAGCCACACCATTCACGGAAGCAGAAGGAGCCGGCAGGCAAGAAGCAGAGGAAGCAGAAACTAGAGGTACGTGGTTTCCTGCAGATGGCTGAGTCATCCTCTGCAATCTCTCACAACTTTATTTTTTTTATTTTTTGTGCACAATTTTTATTAAGGTCATAAAAGCTGGTATAGTTTGTTTAGGTTTATATAGACCAGTGTCTATTTGGCTTTGTTCACACTGCAGGTCTTGATGCTTAATTCCGATTATTTTTTTGTATGGTTGCACGCATTATAACTGAAATGCAACATCAAACACTCTCCAGTGTAAACGGTTCATGACCCCAAAGTGACTCGCATGCGCAGAAGATAAGAAGTCACACTCAGTGGAGTCGTGGAGAGGTGGAAGCCTTCACTGAGAGTTCATCCGTAATTTCAGGATCACACCTGGAAACTATTTTACTCCCCTTTCCCACCATCCTACCTTAATAGTATTCCCAGGAAATGTTCCGATGCTACGTTCATTCATGGACAAACACCCCAGCCCTCTCTGACAGTGACCGGGGAGACGCTTTGCTCCAGCAGCACCCTCCATTCATACTCGCTTCTATTTAATAATCATTTCAGTTCCAAAACTTGACAGGACGTCTAGACAGACCTCTGAATCCCTCCTTCAGCACTTCTTCTCGGAAACGTGAACACACGTGCTCACCTCTGATGATCAGTGATAGAGGAGGCAGATTTGATGCAACATGATCGTTCAGACTGAAGTTGCTTTCAAAAACATCAGGATACGTATTGGATTCAGTACCACATATGAAAGTCACTTGGATTGGATTTGAAAAAGTCTGATCGGTGCTGTTTTGGCTGTTAAAAAAACAGAAATGGGTCACACATGAGAAAAACTTGGATTTGATGCGCTTTTGCCTGCAGTGTGAATGTAGCCAATGTGAGATATTCCCACTACTGCAGCAGAGACGATAATAAATGAGAGCTTTATCAGTCCTCTATAGCAGTGGTCCTCAATAGGCGGCCTGCAGGCCTTCTCTTTGTGGTCCCTGAACCCCGCGTGCATCCACACACCTAAAAACATTTTTTTATTTATTTACCCCCCCCCCCCCCCCCATTTTCTAGAAGCTGACCGATATGAGTTTTTTCAAAGGCCAATGCTGATTTTTAAAGAATTTTGTTGCCGATTATTAAGGCCTATATATACGTTTTAGCAGCACATTGATTGTGAAAGACACTGTGTGCAATATAAATGAAGTAAGTCAGTAAATCTCTGATTATTTATTGAACTTCACATACAAAACAAGCTCAAAACATTAAAAAATTGGTGTGTTGGGGTCCTTCGGGTCCTTTCTTCAGTCTAGTAGTGGTGGCAGTTGGTCACACAGATGCCTGATTTTTTTATTTAAAAAAAGTTATTTTTATTTATTTATTTATTTATTTGCAGCTTTTAAAAATAATTTCAGCCAATATAGAAACAATGTAATATATTGGCCTTATATATTGGTTGGCCTCTACCATTTTCACAACAGTTTGCTCTAGCTGTATGTTCTGTGTTACAGATTATTAGAAGTTCTTTTCAGTTTGGTCATTTAAAAAAATAAAAGTATATGATTTTGCCTCAATAACCGAAAATGGCCAGTTCATATATTACCTCCTCTTGACCACATTTGTGTCATGATTTGTACTAGATGTCAGTAAATCCTAAATAGACCCAAATCCAGTGACAGCTGACTTTTCGTCCTCCAGGATTCTGACTTAGATGAAGATGTGGACGTGGAGGAGCTTGAATCTGGGGAGCTCTCCAGCTCAGACACTGATAACGAGATGGCAGAAGACGTGAGGAAGAGCGAACGCCTCTTTCTGCAGGAGGCGGGGGTGACTTCGCCACGCAGGCTGAAGCCTGTTCCTGCACCTGAGCTGCCACCTGTTAAGTTTGAAAACCGTAGTGAATTTGAACAAATGACCATCTTGTATGACATCTGGAATGCTGGTCTGGATGGTGAAGACTTGACCTACCTGAAGAAGACTTATGAGAAGCTGTTACAGGACGACCACAGCTCCGACTGGCTCAACGATACTCACTGGGTCACTCATACTGATATCCTTTTCAAACGCTAACTGCTCAGATCTTTTCCTGACATTTCCTGTACCATGTATTACTATTTAATATGACTAAGATGAAATGTTTACACATTTCTGATGTTTCATCCTTGACTCTTGAGCTGCACTAACCAATTTACCAAACCCTCGACGCAAAAAGAAGAACACAGATGGACAGCTTCGAGAGCATGTGACTGGATGTGCCAGGAGTGAGGGTTACTACGCCATCAGCCGCAAGGAGAAGGACGTCTACCTAGACCTGCATCTTCCCGAGCAGGTCATACGGGAAGTTGAGAATGTCGATACCTCAGTAAGTAACCTCTTAAATCGGAGCTAATTCATTTGATATGAGCTTTCCTCTTTGATTTATTTAAAAGCAACAAAAAAAAGTTGTTAAATGTAGGTATAAGTTACAGAAATAAACTCGCAATAGCTTCTAATGCTGGTGTGAAAATAACGATGGGTTTCCTTTGAGACAATTGTAGACGGCACACAATGATCATGATGATCATTCTCATCAAAATGGTGCTTAAGTAAAGAAAACCTCAATAACAATTATTATATAACATTTGCGTGGCACTTTTCTAATTCAGGCATTCAGAAGTTATTAATGGGGATGTTCTGATCTCCTGATCCAAATCCAAGTCATTTGATTTGATTTTAAGTATCTGCCGGTACAGAGTCCCGATCTGATACTTCAGCAAAGCATTAAAATAAAAAGGGGAAACACACCCACATTTTCTTCAATTTATTATTTAGGTATTGATTCATTTATTTATGTTTTTATTAGTGGTGTGCATCTCTACCTGCCTCTCGATTCGATCTGATTCCGATTATCTGCCTAAAGATTCGTTTCGAGTCTGAAATGCACCACGATTCTTCACACTAGATTTTTCATTACTTAATAAAAGCAGTTGCTTATATAATGTGCTGTTATTGTTACGTACGACTCTGTTGCAGGTGACGTCCATGAATCACATGTAATGGCTACGCGGCTAGCTTTACTCATTGATTCCATTACCTGGGCTTTGGTTTCGTTGTACAATGCAGGCACAGCAGTTTCTGTGAAGTGTCTTCTTGTCAGTAGGTTATACTGAGACTCGAGCGTCTTCAACTCAGCATTGTCTACCACAGAATATGGTCGTAGATCCTTAGCAATAAATCATGCGACAGAATGGGTGATCTTCTTCCCTCTCTCTGAAGCAGACGGTAAAATTGTCAGCGCTTCTTCAATCGTTGGCTGGGATGTGCTCGCTGTTTTTGTGGCTGTTGCTGAAGAAGTCCTCGCACGGTGGAAACGTTCAAAATGTTTGGTCATATTACAGGGTGTCCGCGGGGTTTTAAAAAGTATTAAAAAGTGATAAATAAAAATAGTCAAATTTAAGGCCATTAAAAGTGTTAAATTTGGTCTCAGAGGTATTATTTTTTCCAAGTTAGGTATTATTTTTTTCAGACTATCAGATGTCGTATTCTGAACATCGACATAGAAATATATTCCGAATGAAATGTTTTGAACATTATAAAAATAAAACAAGCCGATTATTTGCTCCTCCCACTTGCGCTGCCCTGAATTGCAAATGAAGCGCTCCTCCCACAGTGTTGCCAACTTAGCAACTTTGAAGCTATTTCTAGCAGCTTCAGAAACATCTCTGGTAACCCTTAGCTACTTTCTGGATAACTGTCGTCGACGTTTCCTGCAGGTTAGCTAAACACTCTGCCTGCACTGCGGACCGTTCTCCAGGACTTTAGGAAAGGGAATGATGTGATGTGTCAGTCGCTAAATAAACAGCTCTCAGAGCCGGCTCCTTGTTGGAGTAACCAGAGTGAGTGACGCACGCCGTACCTGCGGGCTCCTGAGCCGCTAAAAACGGCTAAATGTGCGCGTGCGGCGTGCTAAACACACGTGCAGCTTGCCCGATTGCTGTGAGACCGGGTTGGGGGGTGGGGGTGCAGCTGTGGTTGGGACAATTATTACATTAACTGATGGACTTGTAAATAAATAGTTTATAAATAAGGTAGAAATAAGTTCCTCAGGCTAATAACTAATAACTAATCTCTCTGAGGACACGGTGCTAGTGCACTCTCCTACAGCACCTTGACTCGACTAAATAAATGCTATGCAACATTTTGTGAACCTCAATTTGCATGTATTTGTTATAAATGCCACTGTATAATTCTTGCTGTCAGTATTTGCAAGATATTGGTATTTGGGTCTGCACTGGTTAGACTTAAATGAGTTAAACCAAGGTCTATAGCCCTTGGGTCATAAACTATGAGCTGTAAGTATATTGGTCTTTTTATACTGGGAATCAGGAGTTATTATAGTGATCATCTTGTTTCTTGTTTATTTTTGCCCTGATTGTGCCCTGAACAGTTTTATGACTGAATAAAAACAACAACAAAAAAAATCTACATAAATTGAAAAATAATCAAGATCTCAATTTCAGTCACAATAATCGTGATTATTGTTTTTGCCATAATCGAGCAGCCCTACTTTAGCATATCCGGTCACAAAATGATGACGTCATATTCAGTGGTCGTTCTGCATCATTTCAGGCCTCGTGGTCAACTGTCTGAACCGCTGACAAGAAGTGCCTGGCTTATTTTCTAATTAAAATAAATATGTGCAATATGTTGTCAACATCAGTGAGTCTCTAAGTCTATTCTTTTTGTATGTTATATATGTTAAAATATGTGCAAATAGGTCGCTGATGAACACTTGCAATTTAGTGTTGTGATGGTTTTAAAAAAATTCTGAAGGTAGTAAAAAAAGTATTAAAAGGTAGTAAATTTTACTTAAGGATTGCTGTATATACCCTGTATTAGTTGTGTTCCCAAAGTACTTTAGTTTTGTGTGGCACACCTTACACACAGTGTGCATCTTGTCAAGCTTTCCGTCTAGCTCATAAAAGCCGAAATTAGCCCAGACATCCCGCTTAAATGTAACGGGTGCATCTTTGATTACTGGTAATGTTCACCCTGTATCCCTGTCCGCCATTTCTGCTTTAAATTGGTGCTAGAGCAACGCAGTGCGCATGTCATTGCAACTCTGCCCCCGGAATTAGTCGTAAAACCTCAAAACTTCATTGTCCTCGCGCGTCCAGAACATCAGCATAGACATAGACATAGGGAGAAAATCTCATTATGTTACGTTGCCGCATCGATGCAGAATCATGCACGGCCGAATCGCGATGCATCTTAGAATCAGTCATTTTTCCCACCTCTAGTATTTATGTAATTTCCTTAGTTTATCTGCTTAAAAACATCACTTGTTTAGGAAGTACATGGGTAAAAAGGTGTTAACCCTTTAAGCGCCAAAGTCGCAATATTGCGACAAGTGTCATTACAGACTAACGAGCCACAGCTACAACTATGGCCCCTTGTGAAGTTACTACTTTACACCAAAAAATGTTCTTTCCCTTGGATCAAATGATCATTACATTCAAGGGAAGGACATCCCTGAAGCTGTACAAGCCCCCAAAAACCTGACAAATATGACTATACAGCATTTCTATTGAGTGAGGCCAATATAAACATCAAAAAATACAATATTAAAGATAAACTATTAAATTAAAATTTCAAAATGGCTTTCTATATGTATGTATATGAATAAAAAAATTTCAAAATATAGTGAACATTTCTAAATAAGAAGGAAGATCTGTAAAAATGAGGCGGCAGCCTGATGATGTCACAATATGCAAAATAGTTGAGTGAATTTGCTCCCAACTCAAACTTTGGATCCAACAGAAGATTTTTCTCATTTACAGTTTACCTTATTCTCTGACTGTTTCCAAACTACAACCTTTTGAAATAGTCATGTCAAAATTGAATATTTCCTTGAAAAAACTCTGGCGCCCAAAGGGTTAATATGATGAATATATTTAAAAGTAGCTGACTTGCTCATATTTCAAATTATTATGTCCTCATTATATTGCTCTATTGAGTGATGCATGTGATGCGTTGCCGGCAGGCTACAGGATACTGTCGTATCTTTCACTGTTGGGTGGCTCCATGTTTTTGTTAGAGATGCCGCTGTGACTGAGACTTAATGCAGACCGATGATTCGCTGTGGCGACGCCTGAAGGGGAAAGGCTAAAGGAGAAAGTAGTTGGTTTTGAAGGCTGCGTATCGTGCAGCTGAATTTTCCAGTATGTTGAATGCCCAGTATGCACACATTACCTGTGGATGTGACACTGCCTTTGCCGTCCGGTTTAAAATAACACTAAAATACAGACATTTTAGCTCTGCATTAGCCTACTAGCTAACAGCTGCGTGCAATGGCATCTGAATCCTCACCTGCCGTAAATTGTGTGAAGTAATGGTGGTGTTTTCTTCCTAGCAACAAAGGATACTGATGTAGAGGAACATGTCGACATTAAAACTATGCCATTGTTGTTCTGTGAAAAAATCTATCTCAAGATGAATTTAAAAAATCATATTTGTTGTTTAAAAGGTCAAATCCGATCTTTTTCACTCGATTCCAATTTTTTTGTAAGTCTATTTCTGAACATGTGATCGGACCTGAGCATCCCTAGTTATTTACATTCAAATTATTCATTCATGAGCTACGTTGTAGCTGCAACTGCTAGCTCCGACTGCTCCGACCGGCCAAGGAGGGGGAAGTGTCTTAGCCAAGGACACTACAACTTAATCAGACAGTCTGGGTTCTAACTAGTTACCCTCCGGTTTTAGGGTTAACCCCTAACCCCTGAGTCATTGTCCCCTTAATTCTCTCTATTTTTTTTATTTTTCATATTCTAAAGAAACTAGAATTATAAAATAACATTGGAGAAATTAACCCCAGCACAGTTGTCTATAATTATCATCATGTTATGAACAGTACTTGTGTCTGTCAGGTATGACGGAGGAACAAACCTTGCACAATGTCCGAGGGCAACAACTTGGTTTGCTTCATTTCAGAAACTCTTACACTAACTCTAATGTGTCCTCTGCCGGGTGTCATCGTTCCTGTGAGACCTGACTGGCTTCATCGCCACAGGCCAAAATATTTTTTCATTAAGGCACAGAAGTTTAAAACCAAAAGAACTAACCTGGTCATTGTGTGGGAAATTCTCGGTTTCTTCTGGTGTTAATCCTGAGTTCGGATCAAGTTGTCATATAAAGCCTTACCTAATGATTTTGTAACGGATTTGTAAACATTTTAAATGTTTTGTTGTACTTCTGGGTATTCAAAACATTTAGCCTCTAATTTATTTAAGTACCATTTAAATACTGAAATTATAATTTTACTCCTGCAAGGAGGGCAACAGTGGCTTGGGGGCTTAGAGTTCATCCTGTAACAGGAGGCTTGCCGGTTCGAACTCAGGCTCAGTGTGTGTCAGTCGTTGTGTCCTTGGGTAAGCTTCACCCTCCCTGCCTGCTGGTGGTGGTCTGCGTGACCGGTGGCTCCTGTGCACTGCAGCCTTGCCTCTGTTTGTGTGCCCCAGGGCAGCTGTGTGTACAAATGTGAATACATGAATGACTGCGTGTATTGTAGAGTCGTCGGATTGTGCAGAGAAATGAGGGTGCAGTTCTCCCAGCACAAAAACTACACACAAAACTTTAAGAAGCGCAGTGTTGTCGTTTTTATCTTTAGTATTCACTTTTGGTTTTGAGGTTAAACTGCTGCCAGTTACAGGTTGCAGACACCTGATTGGTAGCTCACAGGCAAGCTGTGTTTTAGAGCAGGGGTGCCCACGTCTTTTAAACCTGGTGAACTGCTTTTGGTGTGCTGTGGTGTGCCATAACAAAGGGAAAGTAAGGCAAAACAACAAATGCATAACTCTAAACCTTCTTTTATTCCTCTTTTATGCCCTTCCTCCCTTTCTCTCCGTCGACTCTTATAATAAAACTAAACATTTACCACATAAAGAACAGAAATGCAAACAGAGCATTGAGTTTGTTTCACTGTTGATCACTATTTTAATAAAGTACAACATTTTGAGTAAACTTGGGTCACATATTCAATAATGTCCTGCGGCTGATGAGCACCTATGTCCTGGAGAGACCAACACCAGCACACTAGTGGACACTTTGTGGGGTGCTAACCACACGTTTAGCTGTTACTCATTCAGTCGTGTGATCCATAAACGTTGTACCTCATGTTAAAGAGGACTTATCGGGCCTTCCATTAGTGTTTAGTGTTGCAACAAAGAAACAATGACCAAATCTATTTTCTTCATTTGTTCTTAGTTTATGTTCAGTTTCAACCTTGTATTATTTTTGGTATTGAGGCATTTAGATGGAAACACAGTTGATTCGAAGTGAATCTTGGATTTTTCCTCATGCACTTTCCATAGTCCATTTCCAGGATGACTCATTGTCTCCACAGTGAAAAACATGCTCTGGTTTAGAAAATACTTTCAAAACTAATCATTTTTATAGGCAGTTAAATGCAGGCCAGGGAAACGTTTATTACGTTATACTCTTTTTAAATAGTCTTTTTTAAAAGTTACCAATGTTTATCCAACAACTGAGTTACAGGTTTTGCCCAAACTAAGATTTATTCCATCATCACACCCATGTCTCACCTTTGTGATGCAAACATTGCATATAATCAAGTGCTCTCGGCTCTTCAGGATGTTCTATTTGTAAAACACAAATTGAAGATTCCACTTAATGAGTAACCAGTAATAAGATGGGATGATATTTAAACATACCAGTGCTATATTGGCAAGGTCTTCCATGTAAAAAGAGGTCCTTGATCTCAGTGAGAATAACTTGGTTAAATTAAAGCAACACTGAATGTTTCCTGCTTCACTGGCCTACTGGTTGAAAGTGGAATTACAGCTGCCATAAACAACGCTGCTGCAGCCTTCTGGAGCTAGTGCTAACAACAAATTAATGCTAACACAAGCCATCTGATACTAAAGCCGGGCGGACACTGTGCGACTTTTTCACTCGCAGCGTTCAGCTTCAGCTCAAACTGTACGACTTCCTCGCAGAGCAGATCTCACGAGTCATGTGCTCACACTGCACGACCCAGTTCTCGCATGCGACCTGACTGCTCACACTGTACGTCTGGTAGCAACACGTCGGCCCTAAAAATGTGCTAAAAATAGCAGTTTTTACTCAACACGTCAGACTTTTTTGTTTTGCCTGTTGTCCTTCGGGAGTGCTGCAGGAGGACACACAGGGATTTATGGGGGTTGGATGAGGAAAACGAAATAAAGAAAGTGAATCTGTGTTTTGTGATCAGTTTAATTTGACATGAACACGACAAACACGCTTTCTTGACAATCTTTGTGAGTAAAAAAACGTGTAGAAACAAAAACGAACAGCGTGTGTTATTAGGGAAATAGCGAACGACCGGCCGGCGTTGATGCAGGATTGCGCGCGCATGCGCCGTGAGCGGTTCTGATACTTTTTGGATCGTAGCTGCTCGCAGCTGCTCGCAGCGCCGCTTCAACAGTGCGATACCCTCACGAGGGACGAGCGAAATATTAAACACACCAGAAGTCCCTGCGACCTCACGACTGCTGATCGGCGGCTGGTCACGTGGTGTTAATCGCCTCTCGTAACCCCCTGTACACTACACGACCGCTCGGCGCAAAACTCGCCCCGATGTCGTGGCTTCTCGCACGACTGGAAAATCGGCTCAAAAAAGTGAAAAAGTCGCACAGTGTACGCCCGGCTTAAGCTACAAAGTAAAAAACATCCACACTGTTGAACAAAAAAATAGTATTTCTTACAAGTCCAGTAGCAACAAAGTCAGGTCATCATCATTCCTTTTTTTAGCCTCTTTTTACCTCTTTTCTCAGTCTAAAAACGAGTTGTTAACGAGCGCGTGCACGCACTCAAACGAGACTTATGGGCTCGACACACGGGAGGCGACAAACGACCGCGATCAGCGAAATTTGTCGCTGTCGCTTTTGTACCTGTCACACGGCCGGCGATCTGCGGCAGCGGCCAGCGGCAAAGCCGTCTACGCTTTCTGTTCCATGGCGAAATCGAAACTTCCATTGTTTTGTTTGGCTGTGTCAGGTTGGAGGGAATTAAGGTTATTTAAGCGGTTCAGAGTTAATAAAGCGGTAGATATGATGTTTCACAAGGTGCTGCTAGAGTTATGTGAAATCTTACTTCTGATTTTACTTTATAAAACATAATAATAATCAACTTCTCCTCCATGTTTGCTCGGAGAAGTGCGGAGCATCCTGTCCGCTCATTGGTCAGTGAATGAAACCTCCGTTGATTGGTCCTCGCCCGAGCGACAGCGATGAAAAGTTGAAAATGTTTCAACTTTCTGGAATCGCGTCGCTGGGTCGCCTGTGCACGACACGTGCACGAGCGCAAAATTTCACACGCACGATTTTCGCGTTTCGCTTGGTAGGAGGGAGACCCGCGATTATCGCTTTGTCGCGCATGTCTCATTGAAAATGAATGGAGGAGAGGCGATGCCGCCTCCCGTGTGTCGAGCCCATTACCGCGCAGGAGAAAAGCAGATACAGATCCTGCAGCATTCTGGAGGATTTCCTTTTAACTACGACCATTAGATGAAAAGGAGAGGAGGGCATTTTTTTCAAGGAGGCAAGTGGCTCCGGGTGCCAACGTGTCATATCAGCAGGTGAGTGGTTGAGCCAGGTGGAGGTGCAGCTGCCTCACCTGGAGACCACTGCAGTGCAGCCACGTAGTACTTTGCTGACAATGTCACGTTTTTCAGCTTAGCCATCAGCCACAGCTGGTTCTACATGAATGTGGAGTAGAGAATTAACCTGAAGATGGAGATATAATTATGGTTTTGGGCTGAATTATTACATTTAAAGTAAGTTGCACTAAGGTGCCACACCAAGGATTACACATGTGTACAGCACCATTAGACACTCATCTATACAGGTTAACAGCAAAAACAAAAGGTTAATTTAGGCGTTACTCGCTCTTTAAGTGCAGTTTTTGGTCAGCAGAGGGCGATAGAGTGCTGCACGATGTCAAGTTACTCAGGTTTATGGCTCAAGAACCACCAAAACCAGTTTGAAAGCAATAGCTTAACATTTTCAAAATGCTTCAGTGTTGATTTAAAGGTAAATACATTTAAAAAGAATAGTTTCAAATAGATGAGGTCAGCAGCTATCTGCTGATTGTCCTAAACTGTTCTTGTGACTGGCGTTAAATTTCAGGTTTGTATCAGTGTTTTCTGAGGTAGACCTGTTTACCACCAAAAGCAGGTGATTAAATGCCCTGCCTGGTGAGATTCGCACGGTAATACGAACATTTTTAATTGCTATTTGGTGAATTTGTGGAAGTTTTACGGGTTTTTAAACACGTTTTTCCACTTTAACTAAATGTGGTCTAAAAACCCACTAACTTCCACTATGATTACGCATAACACTTCCTGTCATCTTCCCGTCTTTGGTTTCTAACTGAACTTCAACCGTACTAAGATGACTTGATTAAAAACAGACCAAAGTGCATCTCTGCTTTGGTCCTTTGTAAGTCAAGGTCATGTGATAATGTTGCTGCGACCTTGTCTGAAGCGCTTGTGTGTTTCTTTCTCTTCAGGGAGTTAACCGTGTGCTATCAGAGAGGCGTTCAGAGCAGCGCCGCATCCTCACAGTCATTGGAGCCACAGCTGTCATGGACTCTGATCTACTTAAACTCAACCAGCTTAAGGTACAACAGCTGTGGTATTCATTTCAGATGTTGTGATTCATGCAACCACTCTGTTGCAAGCACTCTTGCATTTTCCCACATGGCATTCTTAATGATGTTGTAAAGCTTTGGTAAGATGTCTTTGCTGGTGTTTAAATAACCTCTGGTCTTCAAACGACCAAGCTGTGGCGTTTCTGCTGTTTGCAGAGGCGATATATAAAATTAAGCCCAAAGTGGAAGTTATTTGTGCTTGTTAAGAAGTCATACATAACTGAACTTGTGTTTTTTCGCTGGTAACACCCATTGAATTTCTGGGTGGGGAACAATTTACTTGGAGACTGTAATGAGTAAAATGTGTAGAGACAGGGAGTGAACATAATACATTCCAAAATTGTTATATTATTAGTATTATTATAAATTGATGTGTGTGGTACTTTATTGTTCTAGTAAATGGGTGTGTATTAAAACACTTTCCCAGTTTTTTAATATAGTTACTCAAGAAAATCCTTATTGTGCTTTTCTTTCCGATTTGTTTTGGCCTCAACTCTTTGATTTAGTAATAACGCAAAAGCTTCCTTTGGAGCTAAAATAAATCTCTTTCTTTCCTTCAGAGTAAATATTACAAGTGAAATACTGTAGATGCAAATGTGTTATGTGGAATTTTTATTTTTCAAGGCAGCTGTTAAATTGAGTCTGGGGGTTTCTTTGCACAGTTCCGAAAGAAGAAGCTTCGTTTTGGGCGCAGTCGAATCCACGAGTGGGGTTTGTTCGCCATGGAGCCCATCGCTGCTGATGAGATGGTTATTGAGTATGTTGGTCAAAACATCAGACAGGTATGACTTCTTTTGTTCTGTTCAAACTCTTCAGGTTACTTTGATCAGGTTCAGTGTTTGGAGTGTTGTTAGTCTCTAAAGCCGGGCGGACACTATGCGACTTTTTCACTCGTAGCACTCGGCTTCAGCTCAAACTGTACGACTTCCTCACAGGGCAGATCTCACGAGCCAGGCGCTCACACTGCACGACCCAGTTCTCGGATGCGACCTGACTGCTCACACTGTACGTCTGGTAGCAACACGTCGGCCCTAAAAATATGCTAAAAATAGCAGATTTTACTCAACACGTCAGACTTTTTTTGTCTTGTTTTGCCTGTTGTCCTTCGGGAGTGCTGCAGGAGGACACACAGGGATTTATGGGGGTTGGATGAGGAAAACGAAATAAAGAAAGTAAATCTGTGTTTTGTGATCAGTTTAATTTGACATGAACACGACAAACACGCTTTCTTGATAATCTTTGTGAGTAAAAAAACGTGTAGAAATTAAAACGAACAGCGTGTGTTATTAGGGAAATAGCGGGGAGCAGTGTTGATGCAGGATTGCACATGCGCCGTGAGCGGTTCTGATACATTTTGGGTCGCAGCTGCTCGCAGCTCCGCTTCAACAGTGCGATACCCTCACGAGGGACGAGCGAAATATTAAACACGCCAGAAGTCCGTGCGAGCTCACGACTGCTGATCGGCAGCTGGTCACGTGGTGTTAATCGCCTCTCGTAACCCCCTGTACACTACACGACCGCTCGGCGTAAAACTCGCCCCGATGTCGTGGATTCTCCCACGACTGGAAAATCGGCTCAAAAAAGTGAAAAAGTCGCACAGTGTACGCCCGGCTGAAGCTCAATAAAGGTAGAGTCGGCGCTTCAATGGAAACCTGATGAGTTTTTCTGCTTGTTTGTTTTTAAATTGTCCATCCAGATGGTGGCTGACAATCGAGAAAAGCGGTACGCACAGCAGGGCATCGGGAGCAGCTACTTGTTCAGAGTGGACCACGACACAATAATAGATGCGACCAAGTGTGGCAACCTGGCCCGATTCATCAACCACTGCTGCACTGTGAGTCTAAACGCACAAAAATGTTTTAGGTCAGAATGATGTTTTTAATGTTGTCTCTGGAGATTTATTTTCTCATAAATGTTCCTTTCTCTCTTCTTTTAGCCAAACTGCTATGCCAAGGTTATCACCATAGAGTCCCAGAAGAAGATTGTGATCTACTCAAAGCAACCTATTGCAGTGAATGAAGAAATCACCTATGACTATAAATTCCCTCTGGAGGAGAACAAGATCCCGTGTCTGTGTGGAACAGAAAACTGTCGCGGGACACTCAACTAGTGAAAGCACTTCTGTTTCTTACTTGCCAGTGGCCGCCCGGACCTGGATTCCTTGCCATTTCACCTTCTTCAGAGTGCAGCCACCTCTAATTCCTCAGTTCGCTACCCTCAGTGGTCCCTACACTGAGTAGGAAACAGCGTCGCACACACTTGCACTTTTTACACACTTTTCATTGACTGGGCTGTTCTGTATGCCACTGTGTGATGGGTTTGTGGGTTCTTTTGTTGATGTTTTTTGGTATATTACCATTTTAGAAGGTCCTCAGCCTTGACCTCTTTGTGGCAGTATTGTAGAATATGAATGGGAAACAATTCCCAAGCGAGTTCTCCCTTGAACCTAGGCATCAAAGGTTTTTCTGTTTCCACGCCAGCATCAGTTGAAGAGAGGACAATGATGGCACACAGGCGTTTCATGTTCATGTGTGGGTCAGATTACACAGTGTCAAATCCCTCTTAATCCCTCTTAAACCCAACCTGACTGTAGACCTCTGCACAAACGCACAGACATACCAGAATAATTCAGGGTTTTTAAAAGCTCTTGTAAAGGGCACCATTTTAAAAGGACTCATTTCTTTCAGTTACGCAAAATTTGAAAGAATGAAGGTTGTTTTGAGCGTTTTTACGTTATATCTTAGAATTAAATCCTTGCTCCTATTAATGCTATTGTTACTTTGGTGCATTAGCTGCAAGCATCTAACACTGAAACGATCTGTAGTGTACCCATCAGTGGCTCAGCTGCACTGAACCGTTGTCCCCTCTCTCCAGCATTTGTTAATCTTCTAAGTTGCTGCAACCTCGTGTCAGAAAAATGTTTGTTTTTAGATACATCCAGATTTTTATTTTTCCTGTTATTTATTTTTTTTCTTAAACCAGCTTGTGGATGTTCATAACACAGGTGGTCTAGAGCATCCTGCCTTCTGTAAGAACAGCGTTTGTGCACGTCCTCAGAAATGTGTTTGCGTATTCAACGGTGGAGGCAAGATTCCAGCTCCCCTTATTACCATTCTGTCCCACTGAAACCTTTTCCAGCAACATCGTGGTTTCTGTTTCCCCTGTTGTTATGGCGACTCTTACTGGACAATTCACTCAAATTACAAAAACAAGCATGTGTACAACGTTGGCTCTGGCAGTTGTCTTTGTTTAGTACGATGTTGTTCTGTGTAGTTAATCCTGCCTTTATGTCTGTTGTTTAGTTCTGGATTTCAACAAGAAAAGGTCAGCCACCTGTTAACTCCCTCTCTAGTTATTTTATCCAGAGTATTGCAGATCCTAGTAAGAACTCTGGGATCAAAGTTAAGACAGTTTATCCTGCGTTCTACAGATGTTTCCACAAGGCATAGTTGCTTGATATGGTAATATATCTTCAAAGGTCTATAGTTTTTTTTTTCATTCATTCATTTGTTTTTCTGCGTTAGTATTTATTTAATCTGGGTGTGTGTACCCACCAGTCCTATAAACCAGTTTCCTAAAAGATCTATTCTGATAAACAACTCTGTAGCTGAGTTTGGGGTGTAGACGGGTGTAAGGTGCCTGCTGAAGTCACATCCCTCAGCTGGTTCGTGGTTGCTTCAGGCACGTGGACGTCTGTGACCTTTGTGTCCTTCCTGTGTTCAAATGGCTCTGGCCGTCCAAAGTTTATTTTTGGTGTTAAAGATTTAAACTAGACTTCCTTTTTTTTTGTTCCCTTCTAACCAGTAAATATGTGTAATATAATGCGTGTTGCCTTTCCGTACAAACCAACCCTATTTACTACAGGATAAAAACACAGAAGAAAAAAATCTTTGTATATAATGTAGAGGTGTTTGTTTCTTGTAGAAACACACTGATTCCAAGCTGTAAATATATTGTTCCTTTTCCTCTCCCCATGAGAAGGAAACCTGTACATACGTTTCATTTATTTTTTATTGTTTTTTTCCTCTTAATTTGATGATTTTAATATTATTTGCAATATTTCTCTTGTATTAATGCGTTGGACCCTTTATTAATGGTGCATTAAAAGTATTTTTTAAATAAAAATCATTTTAATGTTTCTTGATGCTTTTTCTGCGTTTGTGTATGAAAACAGTTTGGAAAATGATTAGCCTCTGGCTGAAGGATCGGGACTATTTCAAGGCAACTTTATTTGTATAGTACCTTACAACTTGCTTCACAACAATACATAACATAAAAATGCATAAAAACTAAAGCTTTAATTTGAGGGTTTACTACAGGAGGTTATGGCGCACAGACAATATGCTGCAGCATTTCCACAGAGACATGGAAACCAGTTTGTGTGTTTTGTTTTTTTTAATTGGGATGGGAGAAGTCTGTAATGCAGACCTGGGCAGGGAAACCCCTCCATTTGTGCGGTTTTATGCTATAAAATCTACACTGGGTATTCAAAGCTGTTTTTACCAGAAGGAAACTGAAGCCATGACTTAGAAATCATGCGAAAAGATCTTCCTCTTGAGTCACAAAAGCAGGCCATAATGTAATATGACTGCCACAAATTTCCACTACAGAGCAGGTTTCAGCTGACAGGAATCGTTCTTGTAGATGAGTCAAAACCTCATGGAGATTATGTAAAACGTTTTATTTTTGTTTCACGTGATGATTTTAATATACATCAATACATGTATATATATATATATATATATATATATATATATATATATATATATATATATATATATATATATATGTATGTATACATGTATATATGTATAATTTTATGTTTATTCATTTCGCAGACGCTTTTATCCAAAGCGACGTACTTTTTTTTAACCTATAGGGCATGTTGTGATATACATATATGTATACATATACATATATGTATATATATATACATATATGTATACATATATCTGTATATATGTACATATACACACTAACACACACACACATATATATACATGTGTGTGTATATATATATATATATATATATATATATATATATATATATATATATATATATATATATATATACACACATATATATAATATACACACATATATGTATGTATACACACACACATATATACATGTGTATGTATGTACATATATATATATATATATATATATATATATATATATATATATATATATATATATATATATATATATGTGTGTGTGTGTGTGTATGTATATATATGTGTGTGTGCTCGCCGGTACACACACATATACATGTGTATGTATGTACATATATATATATATATATATATATATATATATATATATATATATATATATGTGTGTGTGTGTGTGTGTGTGTGTGTGTGTGTGTGTGTGTGTGTGTGCGTGTGTGTACCGGCGAGCAAAGGGAGTTTTCGGTTAATCGCTGGTGGCACTACCTAGCTAGCTGGCTGCTCCATGGTAACATAACAACACCGACCTGTCTTGGAAATAGACCCCGCCCCATGGACCGACATAAGTAGACTCCCCCACTGCGCCATCTCTCAGTAGAGACTCACCGGAGGCAGTCAGCATGTCAGAAACCCGTGAAGGTCTCGTCTATCTGATCACTGGGGGATGCGGTTTTCTCGGAAAGCATCTGCTTAATGTTTTGCTGAAGGAGGAGGACAAACTGGCGGAGATTCGAGTGTTTGACAAGCACGTCGATCCCGATTTAAGCGGTCTCGGAACAGGTAAGCGCGCACTGACTGAGAGGCTTCTGCAAACGAGTCATCGCGGTGGCGTAAAGGTCTTCTTTTCTCTAGTCTAGTCTGTCAGACTCGTCCTGTTTCATTCTACACACAGAAAACTCTGGGACTGGCTGGTCTCGCCACCTTTATTATCCAGTACCCTCTGGGGTTCCTATTTGATTCAGTTATCGCTTGTAAAACCAAGTTTTAAAGTTTCAGTGAGTGGGTTAAGCTTTCTGTTATGATGTTGGCTAGAAGTGATTTTGAAACTTGAATAAATAGTTAAATGTGACCATTTTTATTTACGTGGTTATTTAATCAAGTCTGCTTAGAAATGTGTTTCATGGGCTAACTCTGTTTTTCTAAGAGTCAATCCCCCTCCCTGGAAGAAACCCAATACGTTTACACGATAAATGTGTGTGTGTGTGTGCGCGCGCGCGTGTGCGTGTGTGTGTTGTCCTCTTCAGGCGTGTGTTTGTTGTTTTTAAATTGTGTTATTTGAAACTATGGAGTGCCATTTGTAAAGTCAAACATTCATAAATGAACAGCAATATTTGGGTTATTTATCCTATCGTAATAAATAAATGAGAGTTCATCTTTCAAAGTCATATATTCACCATTATAAATCTTAAAGAACCCAACTACATATTTAGCTAGCAAGCTAATTTAGAGTTAAATATTTATTTTACAAACTAAATATTTAAGTATATTAAGTATATTTAGTTTGTAAAATAAATATTAAAATTTACAAACTACATATTTTGCTCCAAATCAAATTTTGAATTTCCAAAATCAATATTTAGATTTGGCCCCCAAATGAATATTTAGCTGGGATCTAAATTTTTATTTTGAAAAATAAATATTTATTGAATATTTAGTTTGTAAATTAAATATTAGTTTTACAAACTAAATATTTTTGTCTGATTTTAAATATTTAGTTTGTAAAATAAATATTTAAAGATGTAATATGTAAGAATATAGTGAGAATTTCACAGTGAGAAAATCCCAAAGAGTCTAATGTTTCAGTCAGTTTGGAAGGAAGATTATACTGAAACATATTTCATATCCAGCTGGCTTCAGAAATTGCTAGTTTTTCTCCCTTCTAAAGGAAGGAGGGACGTAACTGTTTACCATCAGTGAGTGTGGGGTTGTCGTGTCTTCTGCGAGCAAATACTGCAGCACCAACTACTGTAATTTGATGATGTCTAGCAAAAAGCCCCAGAGTTGTTTAAAGTGGTGACAGTAACCACATTTTACTACAGGATGTCATTTTTACTTCATTTCTACAGAATGCACCTTTAACTCTAAATTAAATATTTAGCTTGCCAACTAAATATTTAGTTGGGAACTTTAACACTTATAAATGTACAATGAAAAATTTGCTCCTGTTTTTGTCTCTTATGATAGGCTAAATAACCCAAAATATTGCTGTTACATTATTACTGTTTGACTTTACAAATGGCACCCCATATAATTATCTCATTTGGGTTAGACAAATGCGCCGACCACAAGTGGAAAATCCTTTTGTTTAACTGTTTATGGTTTATTGTGAGCTGAAGCTGGAGAGCTGCAGGGCTTCAAGTTATCAGCAGACTCCACCTCGTAAAAATGAGATGTTGAACTTCAAAGTTTAAAATTTTTGTTGGTAACTTGAATAAACAAAAATGAGTAATCTGTAATTTTATAAAATTTTGAAGAGTGTTGATTGCAACAGACTCTCAAAGCTAATGTTTAAAGTCCAGAGTTCTTTTGTTCTCGTGTGAACAGCACAGGACTATCAGCTTTTCAAGGACGAGCAGGAACGCTGAGATAAGCAGAAGGTTAAAGACCTTCGAAATGATAATGAGATCCAACTGAAAATGTCCACATCGAGTATGTGACAAGACTTAAAACTCACCATGAAATGATTCCGATATGTGCAGAAATGTCTAAGTATCTAATATCTAATAAACATGTAATAATGTACCTTATTATTTCTCTTTTAGAATAGCTGACTTGGACGAGCACACTTTTTTCTTGTTTCACTCGTTTTAATAAGTATTTTTTTAATAAGACACATAATAGGCACACACTAAGACCACACAAAGACCCTTGGTTACAAAAGAAGCAAAAGCGTTTAAGGGTTAGTTTACAAACTGCAGACTACATTTTTGTCCTCCCCCATCCCCACCCCCAGAGTTGTGAGGAAACCAGTCATCTGTCCCGTCCACTAATAACAAGGTTCTGGGTTTGTTTCTCTCACAGGGAGCACCAAGGTGGTTGTCATTCAAGGGGACATCACAGACTACAGCAGCGTGTTGAAGGCCACTCGTGGAGCAGACGTTGTCATCCACTCTGCCAGCTTGGTTGATGTGTGGCACAAAGTCCTGGAAACCGTCATCCACTCGGTCAATGTAACAGGTGTGTGTCAGGGTCGGAGCGATAACAGGAAAAGTGGACTGACAGGAAATGAATAAGTGGTGAAGGATGTGCAATGTTTTCTACAGAAAGGGCAGAGGAAGTATGCTTTTGGGTGGTTTCCCAAGAAGAGTCACTTTTGACTGTCAAAACTGTGAATTAATATTTTAGTTGGCTAATATTTAAAATCAATTAGTGTAGAAAGTGTTTAGTTTTGATACTTGAAAGTGTGTGTGTGTGTGTGTGTGTGTGTGTGTGTGTGTGTGTGTGTGTGTGTGTGTGCGCACACCGTTTTGCCAACACACCCAGTTCTTCACAATTAATTAACTCAACAGATAGTCGTTACTTGTGATTATTTCCCCAGCTTTACAAAGAACAAGTCAGCTGAAATTAGATGGGCTGAGGCTGGAAACATTCAAAACATGCATGGCAGGATGCCTAAAAGCAGCCAATGATCTAAGCACATGCATTGATTATTTTGGTGTGACGGATGTCTTTGAAGCTCGTGTCACACGGTGCTTTAAATAGTCTTGTGTTTAACTCATTCACTGCCAATGACGACTAAAGTCGTCATTTGTATTTTTTTACTGTGTGAGCGTCGGACGAGCCCCCACACTGTGAGAAAGAACATCTCAGCTCTAAAGCCGATCTTCATCCGCGTACATCCCACGTTTCGTGATCAGGAAGCAGAACATCCATGTGTTAGGAGATCGTTTTGGGCCGCTGCTGTAAAAAAAGTGAGGCGTGAACCGGAAAAACTTCTGCCGATCACAATTCAACAACGGATTATGAAAGAACGGATAACGCTCGAAACGCGCGGATTCTTCCTGATGTAAGAGGTGAGTCTCCACTTTGTTTTGGTTGTTTTGGCGTCGACATCATCCTAGTGCGCAACGTTCTGTCACTTAAAAAAACAGTAAAAACGGTGAGAAACGCTTGCAGTGAATGAGTTAATCAGATCACACAACTCCCAGCAAAGCCTAAGTGAACCAGTTATCATTTGTGAGCATGACCTCCTAATTCAAGAACGTAGCCATGATCGTGCTATCATGCACGCTGCCACAGCTCCAACAATGAATTCAGTCATTAGCGAATGTAGTCAGATTAAAGCATGTTTATTATAACACCAGGGCTTTTTCAATGAGTGACTACCTCAAAGGCAGTGTTTTATGTCCTTGGTTGTTATTATGTGCGTTTAAAAAGATAAAATGAGATAGATCCAGTTTGGACAAAAGCTTCATACAGTTTATGTGTGGAGACGTTTGTCTGCATTTAGTGCAGAGAGCTTTAAACACCCAACGTTTAATAATCCTGACACGTCTACTGATGCAGAAAGCTGATGTTCCAAATTCCACGAATGAACCAAAGCAAACTATTATTCTTCCATGTATCCGGAGAAGACGCTGGTAATGACAGACAGACACAGTATTTAGCATCACATGCAGCAACATTCTTAGAGAAAAAAACATGTGTCCAGGAAATACTGCAGTTTTTTTTTTGTTCCAAAGATGTTTCGGGCCAAGGCATGTAAATCAGTTCATAGGAAACAATTCCATCATATTTATTGTGTTTTTAATTCAATCTGCTCTGAGTTCAAACAGAAGAAGCCACATTTATTAGAAACGTGATCAAAATGGGCGTAGTAGTGTTTTGTTAGTTTGGATTTATGCTGCTTGTGCTTGGTGAGGTTTGGCTGGTGATTCAACAAATAAACAAAAACACTGTTGTTGTTTGTGAGCTGAGCTGATGTCTGCCTTTGAGTAAATCAGTCAGCCACATGGAAACAAATCACAACAGACCTCCTTCATGGGGATGTTGATGCTTTTCCTACCCTGTGTGGACACAAGCGAGGGCTCTGGCCCTGAACCGAGTCTGGTCTCTTACAAAACATTTAAAGAATGTGAAAATGTTCCATCTGTTCTGGGCTCAACAGGTTTTCCTGTCAGAATCATATTTAGTCCTTAACCTTTTCCTTCCTAAATCTCAGGCTATGATTCAGACTTTCTCCTACTCTGAAACGGACTCGTTGCCGCTGAGGCGTGTAGATGGCTCTGGGCCTTCTGGTAAATGCTAATCTGGTATACTGGTACAACATTAACCACCTGCAGATGAAGAATCGTCTTAAACTCCTTCTAGGTGGTTAAAGGTTCAGCCTTTTCTTTACATACGTTTTCCAACATGAACTCTGATGACTGCTGGACACCTTACCACATTTGCTTTATTAGATATTTTGACATTCTTGACTTCTTGAAATGTTTGTGGTGGATTGGCCACAGACATCCCAGAAGTTGAAGAGTAAACTGTGGTTTATTGTTCCTCTTTCATATTTTCCAGTTTGCAAGGCCACTTATGTTCACTGTTATTAATAAAGTCCAGATTTATTCAGAGTAAAGGAATAATACGCTTCTCATTTACCAAAGGGATCCCACATGGATGCAATGCCTCATTTGTTTTTGGTAGATATGTTTAGATTATCTTCGGGCACCCAGGTGAACCCATCCAAGTCAGTATGTAACTGTGTGTTTATTTAACTCTTAAATCTTGGACTGTTTTAAAAGTATTTTAAACTTTGTTTTGATTCACCAATCCATGAAAAGACAGAAGGCACCCGTCTCAGTAAAACTCCTCCACGTGGCTTTTGAAGAAAAACATCTGTCCCCTAATAAAGTCTGTTCTGTCCTCTCAGGAACGGAGAATGTGATCAGTGCGTGCGTGGAATGTGGGGTTGAGCGCCTCGTCTACACCAGCAGCATGGAAGTGATCGGACCAAACAGCAACGGGGATCACTTTAAGAGGTAAAACCAAGATAAAACGCCATTCTGTCTTCATGTGTGGGAATTCTGCCCAACTCTACTTACATGCTCTTATTTTTCTGCTAACCAACAAACTGGTTGGTTGTCACAAAGCTCTCCAAACAAACCCCACATGATACTGATTTAGACAGCTAGTGTAAGAAAGGCTTTGACTTTGTTAGTTTCTTTTCCTGTGGAAGCATGAAATTATATTAACGAGGGATGTAAGAAAATATCGATATGGCAATATATCGTGATATTTTTTCCTGCGATATTATTGAAAGTTGTGTATCCAATTTTGGAATAATTTACATGCAAACATTTGTGTATTTTCTTATCTTTTCTCAATTCAAACGCTGACCGCTAGTTAGCAGCGGTTTTCAATGGGTTTTGTTTCCACCATTGAAATGTCAATCCCTCTATTATGGTTAAGGTACCTCAGGTTAAACATGTTAAGTATCAGTTTGAACTGTTTATTGAATATTCCTTCAATAAATTCAGTCAAAAAATCGCTAATAACATCTGAATCAATGTATCGCAATATATTGTCTCCCCTGTATCGTGATACATATCGCATCGCCAGAATTTCACCAATACACATCCCTAGCAGTGTTTCCCCTAGGAATTTTTCCAGCTGTGGTGGTGTTGTTGTTGGCGGGGGGGGGGGGGGGGGGGGGGGGGGGGGGTTATGACACGTCTCACCTTTATGTTAATATTGTTTTATTTGATGCACTCCACTTTGAACTGCACCAATCCAGCGACTGCTGCATTGTAATAACTAGTATTAAAGGTGAGTACACCAATATTTGCACAATAATAATTTCTGTTTTAAACTCTCAGTGACACACTTTGCAGGGGGGATTTGGCATTTAATTTTTCTTGGCATCTGGAAAAACATCTTCTTTTGCCCCCTTTATTTGACTCTCTGCCCCCTTTATTTTGGTCCAAGATCATTACTGGGCTGGCCCTATTAAACACGTTCTACACCCCTGCTTAGTAGACTTAATGAAGTATTTTTAAGCCAGTATAAAAAGGACTGAAACACAAATTTACATATTTGGCATTACTGACCAATATCTTTGATTTAATTTATTTGTTAAGAACATCAAGATGCATTACAGTGAACATTATAATAAGCTGGGCGGACACTGTGCGACTTTTTCACTCGTAACACAGCTTCAGCTCAAACTGTACGACTTCAGCGCAGGGTAGATCTCACGAGTCATGTGCTCACACTGCACGTCTGGTAGCAACAGGTCGGACCTAAAATATGCTAAAAATAGCAGTTTTTACACAACACGTCAGACTTTTTTGTCTTGTTTTGCCTGTTGTCCTTCGGGAGTGCTGCAGGAGGACACACGGGGATTTATGAGGGTTGGATGAGGAAACGAAATAAAGAAAGTAAATCTGTGTTTTGTGATCAGTTTAATTTGACATGAACACGACAAACACGCTTTCTTGACAATCTTTGTGAGTAAAAAAACGTGTAGAAACAAAAACGAACAGCGTGTGTTATTAGGGAAATAGCGGGTGAGCGGAGTTGATGCAGGATGGCGAATGCGCCGTGAGCGGTTCTGGTACTTTTTGGGTCGCAGCCGCTCGCAGCGCCGCTTCAACCCTCATGAGGAACGAGATAAATATTAAACACTCCAGAAGTCCGTGCGAGCTCACGATTGCTGATTGGTAGCTGGTCACGTGGTGTTAATCGCCTCTCGTAACCCCCCAGTACACTACACGACGCTCAGCGCAAAACTCGCCCCGATCTTGTGGATTCTCGCACGAGTGGAAAATCTGCTCAAAAAAGTGAAAAAGTCACACAGTGTCCGCCCGGCTTTACTGTCTGTGTGTGTGCGTTGGTGCCTGCCCTGGACCGAGCTGACGGAGCTCCCGGCTGCAGTTTTGTGTGTAGGGAGGGGCGGGCGCTCTATCTGACTGGCCAATCACAGAGCGTGAAGACAGCCAGTTACCCAATGAGGATTTCATTCAGTACGATTACGGATATTTTCGAGTTTTACACTCGTTTCTTGCTCGTATTCGTCAAAAATGCTTTATCCGTACCTCATAGCTGTAACCACCCTGCCCTGCCTCCTCCTCCTTGCTACCTGCCGGCTGTGATCACAAGCAACAACACAGTAGTTCCTGCTGCTTCTTCGGGAAACCGCGCAAAAAAAAAAAAACATCAATAAAACTTGGGATGTTGTAGGCGTGGCGGTGGGATTTCAGCCGTGGCGGCCCGCCACGGCTACGCCTATGTAAGGGAAACCCTGCCTAGTACTAACTTAAAAAGTTTCAAATTCCATTTGACAAAACAAATTTAACCCTCCCACTGTCCTAATGGGTGTGACCCCGCGAGGAAAGTTGACCATTGAGCAGGGTTGATGGTTTATCCCTTGGGTTCATGTGGCAGAGGAGAGGAGTGAGCACCACCTCACCCCTGCCACGTGGACCTCAAGGGATAAACCATCAATCCTGCTCAATGGTCAACTTTCCTCGTGGGGTCACCCATAAAGACAGTGGGAGGGTTAAAGGTAAATGAATGCAGCTAAAAGTAGCAGCTTCTAGAGTCAGTCTTTCAATGTCTTAAAGCCTTTGTGTCTCACTTCACCCTGAAAACCACTTCAACTAAAACACCCTTGTTGCTGTGCGTTGTTATCAAAAGGCATTATTTATAATAAACTCATCGCATGAGTGTTTTCTCTAAAATGCAACGTCTTTGATGTTCGTGTTGACAGAATACCAGAGGGACTTATCTCCTTCAAGATTATGGCTTATCCTGGTTTTGTGTTCGCAGTAATTGTATCGGCAGCAGCTCACGTTATTTCTGAAATTAAAGCAGTTAACAAAAGGCAAAAAAAAACAACAACAACATAAAAATACAATCCCCAGAGCTGAGACACAGTGATGAGTGTTTCCTGTTCCCATTAACCCTCCCACTGTCTTTATGGGTGACCCCGCAAGGAAAGTTGATCATTGAGCAGGATTGATGGCTTATCCCTTGAGGTCCACGTGGCAGGGGTGAGGTGGTGCTCACTCCTCACCCCTGCCACATGGACCCAAGGGATAAACCATCAACCCTGCTCAATGGTCAACTTTCCTTGCGGGGTCACACCCATTAGGACAGTGGGAGGGAATGGCCCACACTTCTATGTTTTGGTTTATAATAGAACTTTTGCAAGTCATGCTGATGTTCATTTAAGATTGCATTTTGTTCTGATGGCATCAAGATTTAACTTCAAGATAGGAGCTGAACCAAAGATGTTTTGTTATGTTTTAAGATGCGAAACAATTTCCCATCTGGGGATTACAAAAAAAATGAAGTTATTTGAACTTCTCCTGTGTTTTTAATGCGAGCTGTGTAAATAGGTAGATGATATGAGCAGAATGTCTGTGTAGCCACAAACCGAAATTAAGGAAGGCTATAAAAAGTAGAACTGAAATGGATTCTGATAATCTGGTAACACACCAGCCTCCATTGTGTGATCCTGTGGTGCACATGAAACCTTGTTCTCTGATGGTGAGATTCAAACACAATCACTTTGCTCATGTTGTCCTTCACACCAGACTTTGTTGTAGTTATTGATAAAATATGAAGAGTTCTCTTCTTGTTCTAGTTCTCAGCAAACATGAGGTGCATTTTTAAATCATCTTGCTGCTCTATGAGTCCACTTATCACATCTGCATTTTTAAGCGTAGCACTGTCTTTTTCTGTTTCTATGATATAATTCACTGTGATCATAGCATTCACTACAACATACTCGTCTGAGGTAGAGCATGGATCCCTGCTAGCCTTAGCCTAGCCTTCCATCACTTGCAGCCTGGATCCTGATGATCATTGTGCAATTGCATTTATCATACAAGCTAAACCTGCTGTAACACAAATTTCATGACTTATGGGGCTTTGACTGGGGCGAATGCTACCTTATCTGTGATAAATGGCATGGAGCTTCAGTCGGGCTTTCGTAAACGGCAGGACACCACTAGTGCTGCTAAAAAAGTAGAAACGATGTAATTGTAGTCTCAGACATTAAACTGCTGTGCTGCATCTCATTTGTGCAGTCTGCTACAGCAGCATTTTTACGACTCTGATCTGGTTAACAGTAAATTGTCAGCTCGTGATGAAGGAATGAGTTCACTTGTTTTGGAGATGCATCTTATTTTGACTGGAGAAATGAGGATGAGATAACTTTTTAAAAGAAAGCAAGGGAAACTCGAAGCTGTTTTTCGTTCTCGTGACTCTGTTATCATCCCATCTGTCTCCTGTTTTGTTTTGCTGCTGCTGTGGTTGGATATAGTTTTAAACGGATTGGAATCTTGTCATACAGGTTGGAGGTTAAAAAAAAACAAACAGTCTGCTTGTTTTCACGAGTAACTCCACGGATGAATCAGATTTGATTTTCTCTGAAAACGAGGCTGCTAACTTCTCAGTAGCGCCCATCTGGACGAGAGACATGTTGATTTGAAATGTAATTGATATTGATGTTTTATGTTTGAATTCCTTTTTTACAGAGGCAATGAAGACACGCCGTACCAGGTGAAACACACAATGGCTTATCCTAAAAGCAAGACCAAGGCAGAGAATCTGGTCCTGGAAGCTAATGGCACCCCAGTAAGACTGTTTCCTAACAATAATCTGACTAGATATATGTTTTTTTTTTTGTTGTTGTTGTTTTTGTTCACTTGTGCTGCAAATGCTGTGACAACATTCCATCTTTTAGTTCTTTTTAAAACACAGGTTTTATTTACCTGCAACGTTTCGTTTGCGGCTACCAGCCGCAAACGAAACGTTGCAGGTAAATAAAACCTTTCTGTGTTTTAAAAAGAACTAAAAGATGGAATTAGAATTTCAACACACCAAAAACTTTGACAACATTTTTGAGTGAGACATATTTCATTAGCAAATGTTGTCAAAGTGTTTTTTTCCAACTATTTTACTTGATATATGATTATAATACTTTTGCACCATTTGTTCCCTAAACCTGAAGGAAAAATGTAAAAGCAGCAGATAGTTTTATGGCTGTCGAGTGAATAAATGGGTTTCGGCATTTAAAACACTGGGTGGGACTTTTCTTGTGCAACTCATCTGCAGAAAATCTGGATCACCCCCCTTTGTTGCCTTGCTGTGGTGTTCTATTTGCTGTTTATTAACTTCTATCACATCTTCGCGTTGACCCATTCAGTGTTGGTTTTCTTTTTTCTTTTTTCCTTAAATACCATTTTTTTGGCCTTTGACTGTATTTCCAATGCTCACTCTTTGTTTTGGCTGTTCTCTAGGTGAAAGGTGGAAAGTGTTTATACACCTGCTCGCTGAGGCCAACAGGGATCTACGGAGAAGGACACCAGCTGATGAAGGACTTCTACAAACAGGGAGCTGAAAGGGGAGGCTTGATTATCGGGGGCATCCCAAACCACATTGAACATGGGAGAGTATATGCAGGTAAAGTACTTTTTAATATTAAGCAGATTAGTTTTAGGACAAGGCCCAAGAATCCATCTTCAGATCTCGTCTCCAATGAAAGCAAAGATATCCGAGATAAAATGTTACATAATGTAAGAAAATTTTTGTTAAATGCAAAACAACAAAAAAAATCATTTAATTTTCTTAAGATACTTGTCACAGTCCCTTAAGAGATCTTTGAGAGTTTTGCACTGGTTATCACCCTCATGAAACCTGATATAAACCCTGCAGGTCATTAAAGGTGTGACTGACTGAAAAAACATTTTTAGATGTTTTATTTTATTTTTATGTTTATGTTTCTTCAAACAGTCTCATCCTTCGCCCAATTTATCTTTCTCCTTCTTCCTGTCTCTAGGTAATGTTGCCTGGATGCATGTACTTGCAGCTCGGGCTCTTAGGGACAACCCTCAGAAAGTTGGAGGTGAAGCTTTCTTCTGCTACGACGACTCGCCCTACAAAAGCTACGAGGAGTTCAATATGAAGCTGCTCTCTGAATTTAATTTCAGAAAGGTCTGCATGCCTCTCGTGATACTTTGGTTTCTGGCCATGTTTAATGACTTTCTCCGCTGGATACTTAAGCCAGTGTACAACTACACCCCGCTGCTGAACCGGTACACCCTGGCTGTGGCCAGTACCACCTTCACTGTGAAAACGGACAAAGCTCAGAGATATTTCCAGTACCAACCCCTCTATGATTGGGATCAGTGTCTAGAACGCACGCAGAAATGGATCAGCACATTCCCTTTTGATAACTTAAAAGGCTCCTAACGTAACCCTAACTGCAGCAACTCGTACCTGTGAACAGGTGTGCCCACACAAGCCGACTCCGAAGCAAACAAATAACTCATTCAATTAGAGATCAAACAGGAGAAAACATTATTTACAAATTTTAGTCTTTGTTGCTTGCAAAGGACCAAACTGCAATACAGAAGCTGACTGAAGGATTTATTTTGCTGATCTTTTTCTGGAGTGATTTGTTTCTCAGTCTGATTTAACATGAATTCATATATCCAGCTCCTACTAATGAATGTTTGTAAGCACAGAACTAATGTAGTTTTCACAGGGAAAAACCACCAGTGTCGAATCTGTCCTTATGAGATTTTTAGAATGGAACGTTACGTTTGTATAATCTTCACTACAAGTGCTGGCTATGAGAGCGCAGACCCATTACCACTAGTGGAGGTTAAGCACATTCAATTGCCTCCATTTATGAATGGTGTTCTATAAATAAAGCTGCCTTGTCTTGCCATGCCTACCGCTCTGATAACATGAGCAGTTTGTGTCATAACAAATTTGTATTTGTTCTTTATTTTTATCTTTTTAGCATTCTTTTAAATTAATTTACTGATGTGGTATGTAACTGAGACTGGTAATTAACTTATTGTATCTGTCTGTCATTAAGAATGCAAAACCCTGTTTGAAAAGAATCGTTCTATTTTAATAAAATATATATTTAACTATCATAAAAGGAAATGAACATTCATTGTGTTGTTTTAAGTCGACTATTATTCCTTAGGGCATTTTTGTGTTAACCTAAAAGTATTAAAGGTGTGGAACATTGAAAACCCATTTCTGAGTAGAATCAGTCACAGAGTTCTTCATGCAGGCTGAACATGAAAATAGTCTAAATCTATCTCCTGCATTAGCTTCTGATAATAGAAAATAGACGGTGAAACTCGAGGATTTGAAAATCCTGACATATCTACATCACACCGTCACTTAACATTCATGGACTCTCCCATCTCAGCTCACGACGGAGAAGGATGTTGTTGGGTTAGCGTCCAGGAAACGGCAGAGAACGTCTTGGTAGAAACTGTTAGCATTAGCAACACCACCACACAGCAGAACTCTTCCATTCTTGTGTTATTTGTGGAGTTAAAACATCAACATTGCAAACGGAGTCATTGGTAGTTGGTTATCCAATCACTGGTGAGATGTTCAAATATCAGGAGATAAGACTACAAATCCTGGCGTCCTCCAGCTCACTTCTACTTCCTGAATAAAGCGCATCTGAGTCCCCCACCCCTGAGAGCGCGACTACCAAAGCATTCATTACTACTAGAGACCACTGCAAATATATTGACTAAACAACTTTTCCACACCTTTAATGTTTGCATGTCTATTCCCAATACAGGTTTTGTTGTCAGTGAGTGTTTTTATGATTCATCACGACTGTTACTGTAACATCTACTCCTTCTGGAAAATCAGAGAATGTTTTTGTTTTGACAGCTCTGTTGTTTCTGTTTGCTCCACCTCTGGTTACCATAGAAACAAGCACCATTGCTTACATGCTCCTCAAACCAGTCCTCCTTGCTTACACGCATGTGGAAACCTGTAACAGCTGGATAATGTTACATTAAGAATTCTAGAGAAATGGTTTTCATGCATAATGATGAGAGACTGATGATGTAATACATGGGAGGCTCCCGTTTCTGAAGTATTCCATAGCAACTGTGGCCCAAAAAATATTTTTGGGAGTAGGAAAAAGTTGTAAGAGAAGTGTATAACAATCACCAAACAAAAGTACTGATGTTCATGCCAGGAAAAAAACCCTCAAACATGCAGGGGTCCTTCTTGTCCTCAAGTTCTCAGTCTTCCCTCAAGGATTCAAATTTGCCCCAATGAGCTAGACCTTCCAGTAATCTTTCAAACTGCTCTTGAGGAATAATTTCTTAAGCTTTTCAAGGGGATTTAGGCTGTCTATCTTTCTTTAGGGGGGGATTCCCAGATATTTTGTTTTGCTAAGCCCTGGAGCTCTGCTCTTTAAACCATTCAGACAAAAAAAAAAACTCAAAAGTTGTCGCATGAGCCAAGATTGAGTCAACACCAACAGTATACTCAGGACATTTATTACCAGCTGTCAGGACGCGCTGGTGAGTGGAGCGGGGGTGAGGATCCAAATACTGGGGAGGAAGCAGGCAGGCAGACAAACAGGAAAACTTAAAGGGTTTTAATGATTCACGCATGCAGGACATGGAAACAATGAGGCAACAAGAGACACAGAACTGGAGGGGGTTAAATACAGGAGGGCAGGGAGCTTGGGTGATTGGGAAACGAGAGGCAGGTGAGAGCAATCAAAAGAGACACAGGCTGAACCAAATGGGGAGACAGGACAGGGTGTGACACCAGCAGCCTGTCAGAAAACTGTTCTTGGTTCCCTTTTGTTTATTGTCTTACATACAAATATGATAAAACTGTGACAGGTATGAAATAGTAGTATTCAAGCACCAACAAGTTGATTCCCAAAGAGCTATTGGCTAAACACACTGTGGATGATCAAATGAAAGAAAATGTATCTTTCACATCCTGATTTTTAGTGTTCCTTCAAATAATAATGCTGTTCATCCACTATAGATGACATTTTTGGGCTTGCCATTGGTCACTGTGTTTTTCATGCAGGCTAAACATGTAGATAATCTCCTACACCTATCTCCTGCATTAGCTTCTGATAGAAAATAGATGGAGAAACTTTGATTGGACAATCCTGACAGATCTACGTCACACTGTAACATCAATGTTGCAGAGCAAACAGACTGAGTGGTGGAGTCGCGTTGCTGTTATCCAATCGGAGGCAAGATGTTCAAATGTGCCAAAATAATACTTCAATTCCTGCTGTCTGCAGCCATAGACATGACATTTATGATGTAACAGAGTTGCCGCCATATTGGATGGGTCTCCTCACTCTCCAAACCTAACTGGAGCCAATGCAACTATGTCTGTTTTTGTGCAGCCTACGGTTGCAACAACTGACATTCAACTGAAAACATCATGTGGGATTATTGACTTTTCCAGTCTACCTGTTTAGATTTTACATTTTAATTTATTTTAATTTGTTTTATTATATTTATATTTCAACTATCATGCTACACCATATGTTTGATTTTGTGGAAAAGCATAATAAAATGTGTTTTCACCTTCCTCAGTTGAAATAAATGAACTGGTTGCGAATGAGAACCCATCCAAGATGGCGGCTCACTGCTACGCCAGTCCATGTCAATACACATCACGTCTACATATAATATGTCCGTGTCTGCTGCCACTCTGTGTGACAGCAGTCTTGTCTGTGCTGATGCAAGACAGTCTGGACTTTTTTTGCCCTGAGTGTGTCTTGCAAGGCATTCATTCCTACCAGGGACCACTGCAAATAGATTTATTAAATGAGTTTCCCACACCTTTAAAGTCCTCCAGAAACAATGAAGAACCATTCATCAAGACCATGTTAAGAGATTACATGTAAGTTTGCTCTTTAGAATGCAAAGTATGAAGAAATTAGAAGTGAGTTTAACATTTGGTGCAGTGCTGCACATTAATAATAATGATGGACATTTTTTGTTGTCTACATTGATCGCCTAATCACAGGTTACAATGACTCAGAGTACAGACAGAGGACTCAGGGTTTTAGGACTGATGTCAGCAGAACCAGATCAACACAGGGAAAACAAAGGAGCTGGTGGTGGATTCCAGCAGACGCAGACCCTTCTGCTTTGGTACCAGTGAACATCCAGTGAACGGACATAGAGTTTGTGGACTTTCATGGGTACCTGGGTGTTCAACTGAACAAAAATTTGACAGGAGCCATAACACTAATACTCTTTTCAGGAAGGGTCAGAGCACACTCTACCTGCTGAGGAGACTGAAGACATTAGGAGTGGTGGCATCAGCCATCTTTAATGGTGTGGTTTGTTGGAGCAGCAGCTCATCTGCTACAGAGAAGAGGGCATCCCAGGTGCACAAAGGAACATATCCATGGGTCCTTCCTCTCAGCAGCTGTTAGAATTTGCTCCCAACAAAACCCCTACACAATCTCTTTTGCATCCCTTCATCCCAGCAGTTTTTTTAATTTACACATTTTATGTTGTCATTCTACCTGCACCTATTCAATGTTGCATTTTGCAGTTTTCCATTAATGCTCCCATTCCCTTAAAATAGTCTACTATCCTTTTCCACACAGTATTTTCATTTTTTTATTTCTTAAAATTTTTATTTATTCAGTATTTTGATTTTTAATCTTTAAGTATTTTGAATCTTTGAAATATTTATGCAGTATTTTTTCTCATTGTCCATCCATCCATCCATCCATCCATCCATCCATCCATCCATCCATCCATCCATCCATCCATCCATTCATTCATTCACCCTCTTCTGCTTATCCGGAGTTGGGTCGAGGGGGCAACAGCCTAAGTCGAGAGGCCTAGACTTCCCTCTCCTCAGCCAATTGGGCCAGCTACTCTGGGGGAACCCCAAGGCATTCCCTGGCCAGGCGAGAGACATATTCCTCCAGCATGTCCTGCATCTCTCTTTAGGCCTCATCCCTGTTGGACGTGCCCAGAAAACCTCACCAGGGAGGCGTCCTAATCAGATGCCCAAGCCACCTCAACTGGCTCTTCTTGATGTGGAGGAGCAGCGGATCTACTCCGAGCCTCTTCCTGATGACCGAGCTTCTCATTCTATTTCTAAGGAAGAGCCAAGACACCCTGTGGAGAAAACAAATTTCAGCCACTTGTATCCGCGATCTCATTCTTTCAGTCATTATCCGAAGCTCGTGACCATAGGTGAGGGTAGGAACAAAGATCAAACCAGTAAATGGAGAGCTTCACTTTCTAGCTCAGCTCTCTCTTTACCACAACAGATCAGTACAACGCCCGCATCACTGCAGATGTGGCACCAATCCGCCAATTCAATTCAAGTTTATTTGTATAGCGCCAAAGTCAATAATCTTGGTAATAAAAAAAATGTAAAGATGTGTGTAGGTTGGCAACATTCATGTCACTTTAAGAAGCTGTACCACCTTGAGTCACACAACAGTGACTGAACGTAATACACTTGACAGCCCCATCTAGTGGACAACTTTTGTTTTTGCGCATACATGTAGTTATCGTCTATTTATTGTTATTGAACTCTTCAATATACCGTGATATTCATTTGAAGCCATATTGCCCAGCCCTACTACAGTATATCATTAATCCATTCATCCACACACTGTTGGTTAATGAGCTACAATGCAGCCACAGCTGCCCTGGGGCAAATTGACAGAGGCAAGGCAGCCGAGCACAGGCGCCACCGGTCCCTCCGACCACCTCCAGCGGGCGAGGTGGGTTAAGTGTCTTGCCCAAGGACATAACAGCAGATTTCTCTGTTCGAAGCCGGGATCCAACCTGCAGCCTTCCGATTACTGGACAACCCGCTTAATACCCTTAAAAACAGTATTTCTCAAAGCAACCATACTTTTGTAAAAAACAAATTGCAATCCTACACCCACATGGGGCAGGATTACACACACACACACACACACACACACACACACACACACACACACACACACACACACACACACACACACACACACACACACACACACACACATCTATTGTATTCTATTTTTTTCTAACAATTGCTCATAATTCCATAAAACTATCTCTGCAATGTCCTCTCAAGACCTGGCTGTAAATAAGACACACACACACACACACAAAAAAAACTGTTTAGATCACCAAGCTGAAAACGTTTTCACCAGGAGAGTTGCTCCATCTAGCGGTTATAAAAGTTATCACACCCTAATTGACCTCTTTAAGGTCAATTAAAATTTTTAATCTGTAAAGAAAAGAGCATTGTTTGACTGAAATAAGATTCAGCCACCTTGTCTGCGTGCAACACACACACACACACACACACACACACACACACACACACACACACACACACACACACACACACACATCTATTGTATTCTATTTTTTTCTAACAATTGCTCATAATTCCATAAAACTATCTCTGCAATGTCCTCTCAAGACCTGTAAATAAGACACACACACACACAAAAAAAAAAACTGTTTAGATCACCAAGCTGAAAACGTTTTCACCAGGAGAGTTGCTCCATCTAGCGGTTATAAAAGTTATCACACCCTAATTGACCTCTTTAAGGTCAATTAAAATGTTTTATCTGTAAAGAAAAGAGCATTGTTTGACTGAAATAAGATTCAGCCACCTTGTCTGCGTGCAAACACACACACACACACACACACACACACACACACACACACACACACACACACACACACACACACACACACACACACACGCACACACACACACACACACACATACATACACATTATATATCAACACACACACTAGTCTAGCATTCGTTGTTAGAACCGTCATCGAATTCCATTCATTTTAGTGATTGTGTCTAACTCTAACCCTAACCAGTCTACTCCTAACCCTAACCTTAACTAAAACTTAATTCCCACCATACCTCTAAAGGTAACCAGTAGAGCTCTGTGACATTGTCTCAAAGTGAGGACCAACAAAATGTCCTCACTTTGCTAATGTCCTCAGTTTGCATGTATAAAAAACTTGTTTAGTCCCCACTTTGATGTATAGACCAGTAAACACACACACACACACACACACACACACACACACACACACACACACACACACACACACACACACACACACACACACACACACACACACACACACGTTGACGAGACCAGATATAAAAATCAAGATGATCGCTCCTTCCAGACTGTTGCACCTTGACTTTGGAATAATCTTCCTTTATCCTTACGTGGCACTGACAGTCTGGACACTTTTAAAAAACAGCTGAAGACCTTTTCGTTAAAGCTGCTTTTACCAAAATATTCTATTTCTGAGTTTTTTCACTCAAATTTGTAATAATCTTTCATTTGTTTTATGGTATTTAAAATTTTTATGACTTGCTGTTCTAATTTAAATTTATTTCTGTTTCAAGCTCATTATGATTTTATGTCTTTATACTTTGTTTTGGTTTGATGTATGTGATGCACTTTGTGATTTTCTGTCTGTGATGAGTGCTATACATATAGAATGAACTTACTAATTTCCATGATGATCATGACTTTCTTGTACTTTTAATGAGAATTACATGTTTAAAAAGCTGCATTCTGTAGCTTTATTCAATAAAAACAAAGTCTACCGTTTACAGGCGAACCTCCAAAAGTTAGCATATGATGCAAACGTTCATTTTTGCCAGTAATTCAACTTAAAAGGTGAAACTGATAAATGAGACAGACTCATTACAATACCTGACACCTTTATTTGTAATAATCGTCATGATTATGGCTCACGGCCAGTGTCACCCTTAATGGGTGGCCACAAGGATTAATTAAAATAGAATGGTCTGTGGTATCAAAAGCTTTTTTAGATCAATAAAAACGCCTAAATGAAAAAAACAACAACAACAACAAAACAGAACAGTGTGTTACAAGTTTGAGCTGAAGGAAAGGGAGGCTCCCACACTGTACGTGTGCGTGCCCGACAAGGACGACGAGAACGCGCACGTAGCTGTCAGTAGGAAATGCAAGCTGTTCGCTTAGGATGAGCTCATGCGGCTATTGGGATAAAATAATGACATAGATTCGTTTCGGTTCAGGATGAAAGGTTGTTCTAAGTAGTTTGTTTTGATTGGGCGAGAATGACTGCTGCAAGTGCGTTTATGTGACTGAACCAACACTAACAAAGCTGATGCTAATATTTGGCTAAAACAAGCTAACTTAGCTTACCGATTGCAGGACGTTTGCTCTTAACTGCTCACCCCGTTCAGCGGTTCCTGTCTTGTTGTAGCTCTGTCACGTTCTCGTCAAACAGAGGAGGTTGCGGAACCAGAGCTGTGGCGGGGGCCCGTGCCTACAGGAACCCCCTGGCTATCCAGGCGGACGGATCGCAGTGACACGCCGGTTGTTGGTGAGTTCAGAAGCGGAGATGAAGTTGTTGACCAGGGCAGTGGGCAGGGAGAGGCCGTGAACGCCTCACCGCCGGGGCCTTGTCAGGCAATGAGGGTGTCAGCAATCTGCTGTTAGTAAACCATTAGTCCTGAATCGGGAAGTTGAGTCGCTTCGGCCTGTAGATATGATAAATATAAAGAGTGTTTTGCTTTTCGCTGCTACAGAAGCGGAATAGCCACCCAGGTTAACCACTACAAACACCAACCTGCTTTATCAGCAAAGTACTGTCTGGATCACCCAGGCTTTGTTGATTTGCGCTGATGCACAAACCACGAGGAACGCGTTTTATGTCGTTGTGGTCACTTTTTGTACTAAATTCTGACTAGTTAAAGAGCAAGTCACCCCCAAATCAACTTTTTTTTCCTGATAAACTATATAAATGCGTATCAAATTAGGTTGCAGACACATGTAGTCAATAGCTTTGCACTTTAGTACATTTTAGTTAAAATTTTAATTTTCTGCCTAAAACTGTCAGTGTTGTGCCGTTGTCAGGTAAAATCTCTGCGCTGCATTTGAATTTATATCTGCCATTGCTATTGGCTAAGAGGTACCCTAGAACATTAGCTGGTACCATATGATGTCACAATGTGTGTGTGTGTGTGTGTGTGTGTGTGTGTGTGTGTGTGTGTGTGTGTGTGTATGTGTGTGTGTGTGTGTTAGCGGCTCCACCCTCTCGGTCTTCTAGGCAACAGCATTTGTTGCATTTTTCAACCAGGAAGTGGGAGTACCAGAGTAATACTCTGGTAGGGAGTGACTTGCCCTTTAACGTGTTTTAGTGGTTGGTAAAGTTCAATCTTTATGATTGAAAAGGTCATTTTGTCTTAGTGACTTTGCAATTTCACCAAATAATTCTCTCATAAAAGAGGAAATATAGCCTGAACAACACATGTGTATCTAAGATTAGTTTTATGTAGGTATGTATATACATATACACATGTATATACAAAAAAAAGCTTGATTATAAATAGTCTGATTAAACTCATTCTTTTCCCAAACAACTTTTTATTTCCACTGGAGTATTTGATCATTTATATTATATTATATTATAATATATTAAAATATATTATATTATATTTTATTATATTATAATATATTGCCTTTTAGAGCAGCCCCTGTTGTCTAATGCTTTATAAACTATTCGACATATACAATGTCTCCTTGATCTCTTTAACTATATGTATATTATATGTATTAAACCAATCCACAGAAAAACCATCTATTACTGCTTTACTTACTGTTTATGACTTTTTATGTTGAGATTATTCAACATATTTTTTTACTGCTGTTATTATGACTGAATAAACATTCTCACTGTTTTCTAATAAAACCACCCTTTTTTCACTTTGCAAATTAGAGATCAGAGTGGAACAATGGCTGAGCTGTCCACCTTGTCTCCATCTCCCCCTCCACTGGGGGACACTCATGCAGCTGCACCCTTTTCTCCATCTGCATCAGTGCTGTCTGCTACCACCAACCTTGCTTCTGAGTCTATCAAAGGAACACCTTTGCCCAAGTCTTCCCTCTACGGTGACAACACTTTGACTGGAAACACTCATGCTTCGTTCGCAGGAGGTTCACCCTTGACTCTCAACCAGACCAGAAGTCCCCCAAAAGTTCCCTGTGAGACAACCCCACGATCATTGTTACAGATCTCTGCATCTGAAACACAAGAGTCATTGGAGAATGAAGAAGTGACTGGAGTGAGCGTCATTAAGCAGAAGACCAGTGACCGAGCTGTTGCAGAAATCTTGAGCACTGGAGCTGAAACCTCAGAACTGGCAACCTCTGCTCAAAAAACTGAGCTGCAGGCATCTCGGCCTCCTGATCCAAGTCCAGGTCCTAACCAAGAGGCCAGCTATAATCCAAACCTTGGGATGGGTGATAGTCCAGATACAGTGAGTCAGACCCAAAGGAGTGCAGACTCTGCACCCACACCTGCTCCTTCAGCAGCAGGAGCCGATGAGGAGGAACCTCAGCTCCTTAAACAAGCACAAAATCCTCAAGTTGGGCCTCCTCCTTTGTCCCCAAAGCCTGATGCTCCCACAACACCCACCAGAGCTGGGCAATCAAGCCCTACTGTCCTTCTGGTCCACGAGCCAACGATCCCCCTACTAAACCCCAACCGAAAGCCAGCCTTGGACAACCTCAGCTATCTGGAATCAGCTAGCATGATGTCGGGAACGTTTGAGTCCCTGTCTGGATTGGGAGAAGATGGGAGCTCTGTGGGATCAGATTCAGAAATTAATGGTCTGACTATCAAACGCACTGATAAATATGGCTTCCTGGGTGGGAACCAGTACAGTGAAGGAGGGTAAGTCATGTAGCATCAACTAACCACTCACTCCCTGTTGTCAGACAAAAATGCTGAGAATTTTCTGTTGTTTTTCTGTGTTTCTTTTTCTCTGAATGAAATATTAGGTGTGGCTGTTGGGGTTTGTTTTAATTTAAATAGGTTGGGTTGCAGGATCTGACTCGAAGAGGTCATCCTTGTGTGCCAATCCCTTCTCTCTGCTGCACTAAAACATATCTGTCTGTCCTTTAACTCCCCTTGGTCTGACTCAGATAATGCTGAGGGCTCTTTGTGACTCAGTATGTACTGACTGTGTGTGTGTGTGTCTGAAGTACCTCACACACACACACACACACACACACACACACACACACACCCATCAGCTTTCTTCCTATTTTCGTCAGACTGTTTATCTGACAGGCTAGTTGCACTTGGACAGATAAATAATTAAGACTTTATTGATTCATCATGAGTTCTGGTCTCTGCTTAGAATCCTCTTTTTTTTTTCTTCTTAAAGCAACTCGGCACAATGATGACTTGGAGAGAAAGTCATGTAAACCTTCGTGTTGTCATTACGGCTCTCTAAGTGTGATATTTAAAGATGCAGGAGTATGATGTCATTAATAAAGTCTGTTGCAGTGACAAGGACGTTCGAGTTGAGGTTGCCAGGCAGAGGGAGATGAAATGGCTCGATATGTTCTGTCACTGGGATAAGTGGGTCAAACACCGCTTCATGAAGGTATGCACCACGCTGGATTCTTTCTGTGTGCCTGAAAACCCGACTGATTGGTTTAGCCTGAGCTGAGGTGTTTGCTAATGCTAAATGCATCCGTGTGTTGCAGGTGAAGCTGCGCTGCAGGAAGGGGATTCCATCTTCCCTTAGAGCCAAAGCCTGGCAGCTGTTGTCCAACAGCCAGGAGCTTCTTGAGGCCAACCCTGGGAAATTTGATGTAAGGTTGCGGAACCAGAGCCGTTTCACTCAGCAACTCTGTTCTGTTCAAAACAAGCTACGCAAAAGAAGGCAGATCTTTTTTTTTCCCTTCCTGGCTTGAATATTTTCTTGTATTTCTTTGGAACATTGAGTGAGCTGCAACATTTCTGGTGAACTGGCTGCAAGTAGAGGCCACTGTGGGGGGAATTTGGGGTTGAGTTGGGTGATCTTGTCTTAAGGGCTGCAGGAGCAGACCAAATAAGCTGTAAGCCTCTTATCGGGATCTGTAATCCACCCTATCAGCGTCTCGGCTGGGCCTTCTGTCCTTTGTTTACGTAATACACAGAATCTTTTGCAGTTTTTACATTGTAATCGATTCTTTAAACTGTCATTTTACTTTCTCAATGAGTTTTACTGCATCATTCATTTTAATGGCTATTTATGTTATTTAAAGGCGACTCCACCGATCTGTAGGAATCCGTCTGAAACGCACTTTCCTATTTGTCGCTTCAGGAACTAGAGAGAGCGCCGGGTGAGGCCAAATGGCTGGATATTATCGAGAAGGATCTTCACAGGCAGTTCCCCTTTCATGAGATGTTTGCTGCCCGTGGCGGTCATGGGTAAAACTTCCCACACACCATTTGTAAATATGATGGGATGAAAAGTAATACCTCTGGGTTTTCTGCACAATGGTAATGCTGAAACAACCGAGGAACTCGATGAAAGAAAATATGCTTGTTTATAATTTAGTATTTATGTTTAGACACATACTGACAGAGAGTGTTTCATGTTATCCACTGGGTAATTTTGATGCTTATTCCTGCAGACAACAGGATCTGTACCGTATCCTGAAGGCCTACACCGTGTACCGGCCTGACGAGGGCTACTGCCAGGCCCAGGCTCCAGTGGCTGCAGTGCTGCTCATGCACATGCCTGCAGAGGTGAGGGGTTCTCTTCAGGTTACATGGTAAATGATATAGTTCTGCAAATGTCTGACTAGTTTACCAAGTGCCGTCCAGGATTGCTACCATGAGTGCATCAGAATTACCAAAAATAATAGTGACATCTTACTTTACGAGCTGCATGGTGCCACAGTTGGTAGCACCGTTCCCTTGCAGTAAGAAGGTTGCTGGTTTAAATCCCAGCTGTAGCATTTCTGCATTGAGTTAGCATCTTCATCATCCATCCATGTTCAAGCCACCTCAGCTGGCTCTTCTCGATGTTGAGGAGCAGCCGATCTACTTTAAGCCCCTCCCGGATGGCCGAGCTTCTCACCCTATCTCTAAGGGAGAGCCCAGCCACCCTGCGGCGAAAACTCACTTCAGCCGTGTGTATCCATGACCTTGTTCTTTCAGTCACTACCCAAAGCTCGTGACCATAGGTGAGGGTAGGAACGTAGATCGACCGGTAAATCGAGAGCTTCACCTTCCGGCTCAGCTCTCTCTTCACGACAGACCGATACAACACCTGCATCACTGCAGACGCAGCACCTATCAGTCTCACTCCATCTTTTCCTCACTCGTGAACAAGACCCCGAGATACTTAAACTCCTCCGCTTGGGGCAGGACCTCATCCCTGACCCGGAGAAGGCATTCTGCCCTTTTCAACTCAAGACCATGGTCTCGTATTTAGAGGAGCTGATTCTCATCCCAGCTGCTTCACACTCGGCTGCGAACCGCTCCAGCGAAAGCTGGAGATCACTTTCTGATGAAGCCAACAGAACCACATCATCTGCAGCATCTTGCTACAAACATTGAAGGACCTAAGCGTCCTCAAGAAGTGCAGTCTGCTGTGTCCCTTCTTGTAAACAGCTTGGCTGTTCTTTCTCCAGTCCAGTCTGTTGTCCAGGTGAACTCCAAGGTATTTGTATTCCTCAACCACCTCCACTTCTTCTCCCATGATGGAAACAGTGTTTGACTCCACCCTGTTTCTGAAGTCTAAAATCATCTCCTTTGTTTTGTTCAAATTCAAGGTCAGATGATTGTTTCCACACCATGCCACAAAGCGCTCCACCAGCTCTCTGTACTCAGCTTCCTGTCCATCTCTGATACACCCGACAACTGCAGAGTCATCTGAGTATTTCTGTAGATGACAGGTCTCTGATTTGTACTGGAAGTCTGAGGTGTACAGGGTGAAAAGGAATGGTGAGAGTACAGTCCCCTGTGGTGCTCCAATTGACCTTTTTTATCCCCAAAAATGTGTCAGTCATCAAGATGATGTCGTATGTCAAACAGTATCAGACCAAAGCACCCGCACAAAGATGAGTTATGGTCATTCAGTCGCAAACGTTGGGTGTAATTTTTGTTACGCCTACTCGGCTGACGGCAGATGAGAGGGGGCAGGGTGAGAAAAGGTAACACAACTGAACAAACTCAGAAATAGAAAAAGCAGGTCATATGCAAAAGCACGATCAAACCAGTCCAAATGTATAAGCTGTGAGTCAGAGGTGTGCTCTGGGTGACATTTCTTTGTTCTGTGGTAGGAAGTTCTGAAATAGCTGCTCTTTTATTTGTGGTTTTGGCCTGAACTAAAAGTAGAGTATTAGGTGATGATGTCATCGTTAGGCAGTGTTTATGTAAATGTTCTCCTTTTAATTTGGTTGTTTTACAGCAAGCCTTTTGGTGCCTCGTTCAGATTTGTGAGAAGTACCTTCCTGGTTACTACAGCGCCGGACTGGTGAGTCAGTAAACACGAGGGTGGGGGGTGTCTGAGGGCTGTTCGTGCTTACCAACATGCGGTTTTAAATTTTCAGGAAGCGATTCAGCTGGATGGAGAGATCTTCTTCTCTCTTCTGCGGCGTACATGTCCAATGGCTTATCGCCATCTAAAGAAATTCAAGATAGATCCCATTCTGTACATGACCGAGTGGTTCATGTGCATCTTCTCACGCACGCTACCCTGGTCCTGTGTCCTGCGTGTATGGGACATGTTTTTCTGTGAAGGTAGGGTCACTTGTCATGCACAAGACCACTTTGCCTGCAGACCTGTGCGAATTTTCTGATTTGTTCCCCTTGTGAATATTTTTTGCAGTTTGACAAAAATCTGCTTCTGAACTTCTGGTTTTAGGGGTCAAGATAGTATTTCGCGTTGGCCTGGTGCTACTGAGACAGATGCTCGGCGCTGTGGATAAACTTCGAGAACTTCAGGGCATGTATGAGACCATGGAGCGTCTCCGAAACATCTCACCCGATTCTATCCGAGAGGACGTACTGGTACAGGAGGTGAGGCTCTCTGACCTGCGAAGTTCATTGGTGAACAGACAGATCTCGCTTCTGATTTGATACACAGACACACGCACGCACGCACGCACACACACACACACACACACACGTTATGAGCCACCCAGTAGCCAGTCTAATACTCTTCACTTCCTGTTTTGCGAAACTGCTTTTTTTTTGTTGCCCGATGTCCAGGTCATAACGCTCCCAGTGACCGAGGCGCTCATCGAGAGGGAGTGTAGCATCCAGGTGAGAAAATGGAGAGAGTCTAGAGGGGAGCTGATGCATCAGCCGGGCCGTCGCCTCCACGGCACAAGAGCTATCTTTGAGCACAAGCGGCGCGCTGCCTCCATCAGCTCTGGTGGCAGCCTCTCTTTCCTTGGAAGTTCAGGTGTCCCACCTCCAGGACCCCTCAGGGCTTCCTCCAGCCTTCTTTCACTTCCTGGTTTCCGTAAGTCTAAGGCTCCTTTCTTCCCCCAAACTAAAAAAGGCTCCTTTTCAGGGCCCTCAGGAGTAGAGGGCCTTCCACCCTTCTCTCCACCTGCAGTCACCTCCATTTCGAGCCGAGGCCCACAGCAGAAACCTCCCATTCCTCCGAGCGCAGGTCTGAAGCCAACAGCAACCCATGTTCAAAGTCCTTTGGTTGCAAGTGCAGTTGGGTCGTCCCCTGGTCCCCCTCCAGCTGCAGAGGACCCCTCATCACAGATCCAGCCTGCTTCATCACCTCCTGCGCAGAACCCCCCCCCACCCAACATGCTGGCCCCCTCCCCTAAGGTCGTTTCAGAGCAGATCACTCCCACCATCCCTTCTCCTACTGCCAACAACGCCCCCCTGCAGCCGTGTCCAGAGCCACAGAAGGAAAGCTCACCAGCAGCATCTGGAGAGGAAGACGGAAAGAAGAAGAAGAAAAGCAAAGACGACAAGAAGAAAGAAAAGGAAGACGAGAAGAAGAAACTGAAAGAGAAGAAGGAGAAAGACAAGGCTGAGAAGGAGCGGCTCAAGAGAGAGAAGGAGAGGCAGGAAAAAGAGAAAAAGAGAGGGGGAAAGAAAAAAGACAAGGGGGGAGGAGAGGTGGAGGACAAAAATGGAGCTGCAGCAGCAAAAGATTCGGCCTAGTTTTGTACTCCTTCATTCCAGGATAAACACAAAGGGAGTCGCAAGGAGATGGAGGTCAATGGAACAAAAGACCTGCAGAAACAGAGTAAAACAACGAAGATGGGATGGCTGTGTATGGTGCTTAATATAGGTTAGGGACTATGATGGACAAGACTGGATTATGGTTTTAAAAGCACTTGGAGCGGCATTTTGCCTCTCGTCCATTGATTTTTCTTTTCCCCCTCCCCTCACGTAGTTTGTCTGTAATTGGGTTAAATACACATTTAAGCGGAAGTTCAGTCGGACAGCGGGCTTTTTTTCTTCATTTTTCATTGTTACTTCAATCGAATGAGTAGCAGTCCGTAAAGAAACATAAATGCAAGAGACCATAAGCCAACCATTTGTAGTATTTGTGCCATAGGTGATGTAAATTAGACGTCGAGCTGCAGCATTCGGATCCATCAGGCCTCATCTGTTTACAGCTTAACTGGATTTTTGGGTGGAAGTTATCTCAAATCTCAGCACTGAAGACTGAAACGCTTGCTATGATGTTGAGGATGTATTTATTGTCTTGGTAACTGTTGTGAGTGTGTGCCTTAGTAGTGTAGTGAACTGTGTAAATGTTCTATGTGCGGTTCCTTTCTGTTTGCTTTAGTTCGCGTCATTTCAAACTTCGGGAACCCTTTCAGTGGTTCTTCCCAAACCTTGGTTCTGCCATCAGAGGACATGATGGGTTAAGACCGAGGTGGAGACAAAAGGAGGAAGGTGTTGAGGGTAAAAACACGCAGGCAACACATGGTATAGATCATTTTTGGATGTTTAGTTTTAGGATATTTTTTATTATTTCCTGTGGGACAGAAAAGGAGCAGGTATTGTTTTCACTTGGTTTTTTTTTATGTCTTGGATTTAATTTAAAACACGAAGCAGAAATTAAAATAATTTACCGCAAAACCAACATTTCTGCACAACTAAACGTCGTTCTCTAAAACTAGTGGTCATTTGTAGTTTATGCATTTCACTTAGTCAAATTTCAGTATGGATAAAAACTCATCAGAGTGTGGTTGTGAGTATCTTAAAAAATGAAGGATTTTGCACTTTCACCACTGATGCTCATTACTGTGGTGATTTAAGAAGAAAAAAACCTGCATTTCAGCTTTTTGCATTAGGACCTATAGGAAGCCACTTGAGTGGAGGTGCCAGGTGTAGCATTAACCTCTGATCTGTAACCTGCAGGCTTTTCTGTATCTATGTACAAAGTGGTTAATTTAATCAAATATAGTATATTATGAATTATTATTATTATTTTCATCTATTTTTCTATACGAGTGAGAGACACCTGGCGGACTGGAACAAAGTGTGTGTTTGCAGATGGATTAGTTGGGATTTTTGCACGGCATCCTCTGCTTTTACACTCCAAACTCATTGCATGTCCTCGCTTTAAGTTATTTTTGGGTCAAATTTTGTTCACAAGACTCCTGTTTGTTGAGCTACAGTATTAAAAATCCTCGAGTGGAAAGCAGGCCTGCAACAGAACAGGTATTTTACGGTATCATATACTAAGAAGTCATTCATGAACTTCGAGATCTTCAGTGTTTCTGTCTCACCTGTTTGTGTTCTAACATTTATAATAACTTATGACCCAACTCTTATCTCTTTACACTCCGTGTTGCATACTGTAACATATTGTTGCACATTCAATGCCGAACCCCATCAGTATAGCGTGAATAGTGTTGGTTAGTTAGTTTGTTAGTTAGTGTGAAATCATTCGGTGGAAACAGAGAAAAAAGCAAAGCACTGATTCTCTTTAACCGTACCGTTACGTAGTCGATAATTAGTGAGGCTCAAGTAACTGTAGTCAACGCTTCCTTCACATACTTTGTTTTTCCACTTGTTTCAGGCCTTAACATCGATGCGTCCTCTCTCCATGTGTCTCACACACTCCCCTCTCTATTTAAACGCCATCACAGTCATGTGCTCATGTGTGTAATCCAAACACATCTATGCAAACTCTTCTTCATTACGACTGTTCATGTCTGTGGGTACAGCAGCACTGATTAAACCAGAGTTGCGCCATGAAAAAAAAAACCCAATTGTGTGCTTCAGATTTCCGACTTTAAGGCCCGTGGAGTTTGATGTTCCATGAACGTTGCTTCACCACAGCTCATGCTTCAATAATAGGCCTTTCTAGTCCATTTCTTTGTTGGGAGAGCTGGATGATGGAATGAGTCTGACACTCGTTGCAGATGCGGCACTTAGCTCTGCAACGTTTCTGCAATAAAGCAGTTCTTTGTGTCACTTGATTTGGGAATAGTTTCATCAGTGCAAGTTCAATAAAAAAAAATTGCATCAACGATTTCTGCCCATGCCGTTATGTCTTTTGTGTTTTTTGAGTTTACGTCTCTGGCAAAAGTGGAGTAAAATCGTAGCTAAATTAATTAATTCATTCAGACTGATGTATTTATAATTAATGACAATTGTGATGAGTAATAAACTGTAATATATTACATCCTCCTGTGTTTTTGTCTTCTTGAGGTGGTGATCGGTTTGCTGAGGACCTCTAGGCTCAAACTGAAAACTAACCTTTTTATCAGATTATGTGACTTCTTTATAACGCAGGTCTATATTATAAATGGTAAATGGCCTGTATTTGATATAGTGCCTTCTAGAGCCCTGGAACCCCCCAAGGTGCTTTACAACACAATCAGTCATTCACCCATTCACACACACATTCACACACTGGTGGGGATGAGCTACAATGTAGCCACAGCTGCCCTGGGGCGCACTGACAGAGGCGAGGCTGCCGAGCACTGGCGCCACCGGTCCCTCCGACCACCACCAGCAGGCAACGTGGGTTAAGTGTCTTGCCCAAGGACACAATGATAGCGACAGACTGAGTGGGGCTCGAACCTGAAACCTTCCGATTACGGGGCGAGCACTTAACTCCTGTGCCACCGTCACCCCATGTAACTGTTGATGGACTTTTATTGTTTTCGGTATTTTTAACCAGGTAAAAGTGTTCTTTTTAGATGGATTAAACTTTGATTTAACCTAATCTCTGAGCTAAAACTAAAGTTTCAGGAATCCCTTAAACCTGCCCTCAGAGCCACTGAACAGGCACACAATGTACAAAAAGGAAAGTGGTTTTATTCACATTTTGTCCCTTTTATTCATTACAGAGGAAAGGCATTGAAGGTTAAGTCACTGAATTTGAGACAGCTTATGGAAAAAAGGTGATTTATTGAAAGCAGGAAGGAGTGGAGGGAAAGAAATCGAAGACTTAATGTTTTCTTTCGTCCCGTTTCTCTCCATTCCTTCAGCCTCTTGTTTTCACTTTTCTAGGAAGGACAGCTGTCATCACTTTAAGGATGCAACTTTTTTCGGACAGTACTCTCACTCCTCTCACCGCTTGTACCCAAGAGGGCGCCTTCAGACTTTAGAATGAGGTCCTCGCAAGTTGGCGAGCCCCGTTTCACTCTCGCGTACAGAGGAAAGCGAAAGAACACGTTTCCATCACAAACACCTCACAGGCTAAAGTGATGCAGCAGACGAGGATGAAAAAGAAGGGGAGAGAGGTTGTGAGTAAAGGTTGAAGTTGGAAATGATGTTACAGGATAATTTTATTGAAAAACCATCCCTATTCCCCATAAGCAAACATAGACTCCTCATGGGCGTCAACCGTCTCGAGCGTTGGCGTGACAAGTCTTTGGTTTAACGTGAGAGGCTGAGCTCATGGGTGTACACAGAAGGTGAGCAGGAAGGAAGAAGAGGATAGAAAAAGGGAGGGCAGAAAGCAGAGGGATAGCTGTCTTTCCTGTCGTCCGTCTTTCTCTTTACTCCTCCTTCTCCTCTCCGTGTGTGATGACGTAGCAGATGTTCTTGTAGTCTACGTTGCCAGCCACATCTGGGGGGAAGGCGGCCCACATGTTCTTCACCTAAGGGAGGAAGTGAAAAGTTTAGTTTGTATAAATGAGGAAAATTCTACGTTTTATTACATCAACAGGTGATTTTTGAAGAATAATGTATAGATCTTTACATCTTCAGGGGTGAACCTGTCGCACTGAGTGGTCAGGAGCTCCTGCAGGCTGGAAAAGACAAAAGATTCACAAAGTTAAAAATCTATTACTTCTTTATGCGCATGGGTAGTACACATCATCATTTTTAAGTCCTTACAATTCCTTCTTGATGGTTCCAGTACCCTCTGGGTCCAGGACTTTGAAGGCAGCGAGAATGACATCTTCGGGGTCAGCACCTGGTAAACACAGGAGGAGATGGGTCATCGTCTCAGGCACATACTCAGTCCTAACTGAACCCACGTTCACGAGCCCTTTCATGATTTAACAGGGACAGACTAAATGCCCACCCTTCAGCTTCTCTCCAAACATGGTGAGGAAGACGGTGAAGTTGATGGGACCGCTGGCTTCCTTGATCATGGCCTCCAGCTCCTCATTCTTCACGTTCAGTTGACCTAAAACACACAAAAAAACCCGAAATTCCCTCAAACTGAAAGTCCATGAAACATGACTGCGTACGCTATACTGGAATGGATTTATTTCACTAGAACTCACCCATGGAGGCCAGCACGTCCCTCAGGTCGTCTTTGCTGATGATGCCATCTCTGTTCTGGTCAATTATTGTGAAAGCCTGAGAAGAAACAACAGAGTCATTACTGGAAGAGCAAAAAACGGAAAAGAAATCTAAAATCTTTATTGGTTCACTGTTGATAATCTGTCATTCAAACAGGACAAGATGTCTGACAGTCATGTTCGAAGGACATGTGTTAGTGGATACGGTGCGAGCTGCACCTAAAAAGTCAAACATGCTCGGGGGGGGGGGCACGAGGCTACTGGGGTGTCTTGATGTCTTGTTGGAGTTAATTTGGGAAAGTATAAGTGAACAGCTGTCCAATCGATGATGTGCCAGTGTAACCTAAGAGACCTTCTTGGATTTAAACTCCGCTTCCACACACACACACACACACACACACACACACACACACACACACACGCTTTCCTCCTGAGCTGATAGCTACAAGCTACAAATACTTCTTGCTGGCTGGTATCTTTCCATCTGTGGAACATGCCAAGATCGTCCTAATCATCTCATCGTTCTTTCCCTAAGCGGCACTCAAGAAGCCTGTATCGTTTATCACACGAGGCGTGCTTTCCATTTGGGGTGCATTTCTGTGGTCGACAGACTAATAACTCAGACACAATCATTATCCTTCTATTGATAGAAAACCTTGTGAAATTCTGTCTCCTTGACCTCAGTGAACTTAAAGTCACAAAGCCCTCTTAAACGTTATCTTCGTGTTTTTATTTTTGTTCATCGGATCTGTTCAGAGGCGTCTGAAACTTTTAGAATGAAAAACATCTGATGTCCTCGTCATCCATGAATCATCGGTTGAGCCTTAAAATCCAGCGAAACCTCCCAGGCTCAGGAAAGTGCCTTGAGATGTCTGAATAACAGCTGAGCGAGAGGTCAAAGGTGAGCAAAAATATGGAGAGCGTCAAATGGTGTCAAAATTTCAGCTATCCTCCTGAGAACATTGGCATTCCAATAAAACTATCCAGGGACAAGCAGAGTCACGCGGGAGAGCAGCTGGTGAAGAAACTGATCCCGAGCTGCTGAAGACTAATTTTGAAATCCTCTCTGGTCTAAAAGCCTCCTGGTGTTGAATTCAGTTTATTTCAGGGGAATGAGAAAAGTCTGGAGGGATGTGCCATTGTGTTTTAAGACAACCTCACCTCTTTGTACTCCTGAATCTGGCTCTGCTCAAACATGGAGAACACGTTGGAGGAGCCGCCGTCTCCTGCGGCTGCCCTCCTCTTGGCCTTCTTTGGTGCCTGGAGGACAAAAACACGCAAGAGACATTAATATTCCTCTTAGGGTTTGGTGGCACTGGTCGGTCTCTTTATGTTAAAACAACGCCTAGAGGCGACCAAAAAGTATTAGAATGTCTTTAAATGTGTTTATAGGCATAAACCCATCTTTGTCATTTCAGGTCAGCCTGACCAACCCTCTACGGTGGAGGCTGTGAGAGATCTCCATCATAATTCAAACTCAACCTTCACATATAAACAAAGTGTATTCAGTTCATAATGTGTCTATTTTCAGCAACAAAGTCCTGCATAATTAGACATAATCTATAAAAACAGAGTGAACAACGACAACTCATTGGAAGGCAAACAACCCAAAACAGCATCACGAAAAATTCCATTTGTTCCTAAAACTTCCATCAAACTGAGACAATTAAAAAAAAAAAGTAAATCCGTAAGGTTGGTGGTGTTCTCCTGTCGGTACTTCCATCTCAGGAGCACAGGCTGCAGAAGACCTGGTACTCACCATCTCTGAGTGGAGGTTTGGATGATCAAGAAAGAAATGATAGTGTGAAGCCGCGTATTCGTATATTCCCAGGAGCTTATATAGGAAGGAGGCCGGCCTATCTTTAGCCTCAGCTTCAAGTTTGGATGGAGATATAAAAGAGAGAGAGTGTGTGTGAGAGAGGAAGGTCCACGATGAACCGATGGCAAAAGCAAAGGAGACAGAATGGCGGAACAGCTATCGCCTTACAGGAGATCAAAAATAGACCCGGGAGTCTTGGAATTAAGTAAACCTGATAGCTGGGGGACTATGCAGTCCCACGTGGACTAATAAGGATATTCAGAACATAGATGCTTAGTTGGACTGTTGGACACTGTCCCCCCTCCCTCTTTCTGTCCACCTCCATCTGCTTACAGAAAGATGCCGTGGTCTCTCTCTGACTTTATTTTTGGTTTGTGATGTCCATTGCGATTCTATATTTCATACTCACTGTAACTGATGCAGGGCTGGCCCTGTATGTGCACCGCTCTGCTACGCCCTACTGTTAAATTTAAAAGTTTCCCATAGAGGTGATGACCAGGGGTGGGGGGGTTAAGACATGTACTGTACAGCAAACGTGATCGGCTTCTCTCTTCCACATTTTTTATCTTGTTAATAAAATGCAATATGGCAAATAAATAAGGTGAAGAAAAGTACACATATTTATTCACACATGTTTACTCCTGTTGCAACCACTGGAATTCTGAATATTTACATCCAGTTTGTCAGCGTTTATTGCGAAGGGCAACAGAAATGCCAGGCATAAACGTGAGTGGCAGACACATAAACGAAGGACTATAAACACAAGTTAAAATATGACGGTAATGAGTTTGTTCATTGTGTAAAAATTAGAAGCAGAGGCAGAACTCTTCTCGCTGTTTTTTAAGTGTTTTAATATTCGAAATTCAAGTATAGGAAGTGACAAAGCGCAAGTTAAACAACTGAAAAACATATCTGTCATTTAAATAAACTTTTAAACTAAAGCGTCTGAATCAGAAACTTTGGCGCCTTTTTAGGTTTTCGTCCTTTTTGTTTTGTTGTCAGCCTCAGATATCTGCGTGCTTGGATCACTCTGCATTCCCCTCACCCCAAAGGTGTGTTGGGTGGGTGGTCACAGATTTGAAAACTCTCCCACCTGTTGTCCCCCATTCACGTTTGCCTCCCCCACTTAGTCTAGCCCCCATGCCCCTCTTAAATACATGGAGTTTGCTTGGCGGGGTGATGGCAGCAGACATTCCCCGGGGAACATAAAAGTGACAGCTGAGAGGAACCAAAATAGCTAAATAAACTTGGTCGTCCGCCAGCATGCCAGCCCCCGGGAGCAAAAAACTTTCCTTCATCTTTTTTTGTACGGTTTTACATCCAAGAATATCCCATGGACAATCCCTTTTCATTTGATTGTCAATAGATGTTAATCTGGTTTGTTAGACTAAGTTATTTTTGTTCTGTGGTTGTGATTCCACTGATGTCCTCTACCTGAGGCTTGTTTCAGACCTGGAGTCATTTGGAGCAGCCAGACTTTCGTGCTTAAGTCAGTCTTCCTCTCTGATTCTGCTGATGCCCTCCTCCTGTCATAGTGACGAGCAAAAAAATAAATAAATAACTAAAATTCAGAAAAAACCAAACAGAAAAAGCGACAAAACACCACAAGTCCTGTGCAGAATTGGATTTATAATGTCAAAAGATGAAAACTGAACAGCTGGTCAGTGGCAAATGAATCCAGATGTTAATCATGCACAGGAAGACAAGTGAGACACGACGAGCCTTTCAAAAATAAAACAGGAAATTAAACAAACATAGATGAAGAGATGTGTGTAAGTCTCTGGTTGAATCACTGAACTGGAACTGAGATTATTTATTTACACGGTTCTGTTTAGGTCAGAATCTGAATATCAGTAAACAAGTTATTGAAGCTTCACCAATAAACGATTAAATAGAATTTTACCAAGAATGAGTTCCATTTATTTTGTTTTATTTTACTTTATTCCTTTGAAAAAAAAGTTAAAATTCTCATCTGAAGAAACCAGAGTACAGCTTTTGTTTATTTTCTTCTAAACACCAAGCAAATCTCCAAAGTTTAAACTGTCTAGTTGGATGTGTTCATATCCATTATTGCTGTAATCATGTTGTTTGTTATTGTGTTCTTGTGCCCTATTCTAAAACCGGACAATAAATACAACAGAATATATTTTACATTAATAATGTGTGTCAACAAATTTTAATGTCACATTTTCAGTTTTCCTCTTCAGATTTACTCTTTATCACTGCCATCGTGTCATTTGGATCGTGGTAAAAAAAAATCTGTGTGACTGTAAATGTTTTTCCTTTTCTTTGGCGTGGTTGACTTCTGCCAAAAACAAATCTTGTCCTTTGAATCATTATGACTAATGATTTGTTTCCTAAATATAGGACAGGAAGCTGTGACACATCAAGCCTCAGCTGGTGAACTTCACTGGCTTTACTCTCTTCCTAATGAGTTTACATTTGACCGTCATACAGATGTGTGTTCTCTACAGGCGTTGATGTAAAATGAAACGTCTCACCGCACTCCTTTAAAGCCATCAGTCACTTTCTAGATGATTGGTATGTTTATCTTTATGGTCTGGAATGTGAAGAAGCTCCAGCCTTGACCTATGGAGAGGACGACGTGACACGAGAGACATCTGAAGCTTTAGTGTTTCGCTCTGGTGGCTTTGACTACCCATCAGCCTCAGGTTGCTCTGTTTTGTTAGGAGACGACATGATTGTTGTTGTTGTGTTTTGACATTTGTTTTATGAGTTTTATTTTCTGTGATATTTTGAGCCTTTCCCTTTCATCCCTTTGGACGGCAGTGGCTCAGGGTTAGGAGTTTGCCCTGTAACCAGTGGGTTTCCAGCTCAAGCCCAGGTGCCAGGCTCAGACTTTGTGTCCTTGGGTAAGACACTTCACCCTCATACCTGCTGGTGGTGCTCAAAGGGATCAGGGGTGCCTGTGTACACCTCTGTCTTTGGCCCAGTCCCAATTCTCTGCTGTAGTCTTCAGCAAAGTGCACTTGGAGAAAGTGTAGTGTAAGGCTTCAAGTGTGTGGTACACAAGTGTGCAAATAATTGTAGAATTGAGACAAGGAGCACTTTGTTGTCGGTTGCAACACATGTTGGGATGCTGGTCGCTGCGATACTTTAAAAACAAAAACTTTAACAACTTTCAAACAAACAATCCAACAATTGTTTGAATGATTTCTACATTCGTTGCTGCTTTGTCTAAAAGTTTTAGAGCGTCAACTAATCGTCCTAAAACAAACTAATTTCGTTTGAGAATACATATGTTCAAAAAAGGAACTTGAGCCTTTTCTCCCGCAACAATGGATTGTGGGTAATACACTTCACCCAAGACCGCATCAATGCGGACTTGGGTGAAATTCGGATCAAGGGCGCAAAAGTGGCGTGATCAACACCTTCACTTTGTTTATACTCATGATTTAATTTTCTACGTTTATCACTGCTATTGTTTTTTGGATGTTTTTATTGGTTAGAGGTATTTGCCCTGATCTTTATCATGTTGTACAGCGCTTTGTGATTTATATCTGTGAAAGGCGCTATACAAATAAACTTTTACTTACTTACTTACTTACTTGAGAAACGGGACACCCTACCCACTCGCATCCGTGGTCGGGATCACGCAATTGAAGGGTGCAAGTGTGTAAGTGCGAGTATTGGGATTGGGCCTTGGACGCCCAGTGGACTGGCACCGCTTTAGAGGCCAGCCGCCATCTGCCATCAGTGCATTTATTTCTACTGAGGAAGGTGTTTACCCGACTAAAAAACACATTTTATCATGCTTTTTCACAAAATCTGACATGATGTATGGTATGATAGTTTAAATATAAAAGAATTTAATTAAAATCATTTAATATAAAATCGCAACAGGTAGGCTAGAAAAGTCAATAGTAATCCCACATGATCTGATTTTGGAAGTATGCCAGTTGTTGCAACTGTAGGCTACACAAAACAGGGGCATAGTTGCTCACTCTGTGTTGACTCCAGTTGAGTTTGGAGAGTGAGGAGACCCATCCAATATGGTGGTGACGCTGTTACGCTCTCCAGCGCCCAATGGAGCATCTATTTATTCATGTCTGTGGTTGTGGCTGCAGCTCATCACCACCAGTGAATGAATGGATGAATGATTCACTGTAGTGAAGGGCTTTGAAGTCCTCTGACCTAGGTAAGTGTTGTACAAGTGCAGTTCACTCTTCATTTCTTGAGTTTACATTCACCACACCTGGTTCTAATTTTTCCATCTCTTAGTCATCATTCATTCAGTGTCTGGTTCTCCTTCATTAGACCCTTTTGTTTAGCTGGTTTACATTTTCCTGGTGGTTAGTCTTGGTTTGTCAAGCTTCATGTGTAGCATATTTATTATTTTTTCTGTTTTTATTAAATAAAATGTATTTATATTTGTTCACCTCCAGACTCAGTGTTTATGCCACGTTCTTGATCCTCCATGACACACACTCTTCCTTACATGATCAGTTTTAGGAAAGCGAGTCCTTTGCTCTGATGATGGAGGCAAACTTTACATGTTCCTCCCTGGAAATAAAAACTGTAAGTGACATCTGTCTAGAATCCTCTGGAAAAACGTCAGAAGGCAGAAATCTGTAGCAATGTGTGTTTAATCTGTTGTAGCCTCCTTTCATGATGATAGCTGTATTTGAATAGACATCAACAAAAGAGATTTAATACAAATCAAATGTTTAGTTAAAAGGAAAATAAATAACCAAACCAAGTGCATTTTCTGTTCCTTTGTTCCACATGTTGCATTGATACCACCTGTTTTTATGTTTCTAGCACCCTCTACTGTTCAACTGATGGTCCACTACTGTCGCAAATTGTCCAACCTTTGTCCTATGGAATTAGGAATGAAATTCTTTCAAACAAATGTTTTGTTTTAAATCAAAGACAATTGAGAATTTTTGTTAGAAGAACAGATATCAGGTTTGACCTGTAATTCCTGCTCATTTATATTACTCTCTTATGTTGCATCTAAGATTATCATCAAAATGGAATGAAAAAAAGTAACAATTTATGTAACCAACAGTCGGATTTTACAGGCAGACTTAATTAGAGCTTATTGTTTTCTTGGTAGAATAAACAATTATAACACAACTGGTTTAACTGGATCATTTTCATACACTGAGGAAATTTCAATAATCTTTTCTTAATCCTGCATCTGAGACATTTGTATTCAAAGTTTTGAACCGGTGTGTAATGCATGAGAATAATGAATGAGTTGTGAGTTTCTAAATGGTCATTAAATATAAGTACAAACAAACCAACAAGAGCTTGCTCTCTTTCTTGCATATTAAACCATTAATAATTACTAATGTAATTAACTACCTTGCATCCTCCATCAAATTTCATGGCATAGCTTTAAATTAAAGTCACCTGATGTTAACAATAATAGAGTAAAGGCTGTTTTGGTCAAATCTTAGAATCACGCACAATCTCTTGTGTCATTGTAATCACACTCATTGTGTGTTGTAAATAACTATTTTCATATAAAATTGTAAGTTACTATACAGCAGGGAAAATAAGTATTTGTCACATCAGCATTTTTATCAGTAAGGGTATTTCTAAGCGAGCCATTGACACAAAATTTGCACCAGAATTTGCCATCAAACCAAATATTGAATTCATACAACATTTAAAGGTTGAATATGGAACATGATCACCATAGTGACATCTAGTGTGTGGAAATTATAGTTGCAACAACAGAACAAGGTTTCCAACCATCGAGGTTTGCTGCTGATACATGAAGTGACCAACCTGCACCATGTCCAATGACGAATCGTAAAGGGTAAGGACTAATTTCTATTAATAAATTTATTTTACAAAAGTGTTTAATGTTTGAACATCTTCTTGGCTCAGAAGCAGCTGCTTGACTTGTCGAGTCCATCATTTTCCACAGTGCCAGCCTCGCTGTGCCGAACGGACTGTTTACTGTATTTAGCAACTAGCAATGGTGTTCTCTATTGGCTGTTAGATGTAAAAATTAATCCAGTGCCGTGCCATCAAAAATGTTACATTAGTTTTTATTTAAAATATCACTTTTAATGGAACTACTCCACACCTCTAAATGCCCCGTGGAGGTATCATTAAGAAGTGTTCTTTTTAATAAACTGTTCCATATTCAACCATTAAATATGATTTGAGTCACAATAAATAATGAAATGACACAGGGAATAAGTATCGAACATATTTTATTTAGTACTTGGTAGAAAAGTCTTTGTTGGTGATTACAGCTTCTAGATGCCTCTTGTATGGAGAGACCAGTCGTCTGCATTGCTCAACAGTTATTCAGGCCCATTCTTACACACAAACGCTTGTTAAATGCTTCTTGAAGTTTCCTTGGGCTTCTTTTATGAACTTTGATCTTCAGTTCTCGCCATGCATTTTATATGGAATGTAGGTTGACTGGACCAATTAAGAAACTTGAATTTCTTTCCACCACCCTCTTTTCATTTTCAGCTTTCTGGTAGATGGCAACATATTTTTATCTAGAATGTCCCAGTAAATTACTCCATTCATCCTGCCTTCAATAATATGAATTCTGCCAGCACCCTTTGCTGAAAATCATCCCCACACCATGATGCTTCCACCCCCAAAATTACTGTTGGTATGGTGTGCTTGGGGTGGTGGGAAGTGCCATTTCTTCTCCAAACATGGTGTGTAGAATGACAGTTCAGAGACAAATCGTACAGGATAAGGACTCATTCCTACTAATACGTTTATTTAACAACAGTATTTACCATTAGAACATCTTCTGGGCTCAGAATCAGTTGCTTGACTTGTCAAGTCTGCCATTTTTCACAGTCCTAATCTTGCCTTGCTGAGCAGACTTTTTAGTGCAATGGTGTCCTCTAGTGGCTGTTAGATGTAAACAAAAACACAGTGTCATGCTTGACAGAATAAAAATTTGATTATTTATCTTTTAAATAATACCTTTAAAGGAGAAAGTGTACATTTATTCTGCACACACCTGAATGCCCCCTGGAGGTATTATGTTATTTTACATATAGCTTTTTATTAAAATGAGAACTGTGTGTCCAAGCTTCTCACGTGCAGCCGCCCTACTACATGCCCGCTTGACCCCATTCTGACTAACCTGCTCCAAGCTATTGCTCCTACAGTAGCCGCAGCAGTCACACGTGATCAACGCTTCACTGACATCCGGTACATTTCTCACCTCTCTCAAGCATGCTCAGGTTAAACCGCTGCTAAAAAAAAACATCTCTTCCTCCAAATCATGTGGAGAACTACCGACCTATCTCTCTCCTCCCTTTTCTGTTCAAAATCATTGAAAGGGTGGTTTTCAAGCAGATCACAGAATACCTCTCACAAAACTGTCTGCTTGACCCTTACCAATTTGGGTTCAAAAAGGGCCACTCCACTGAAACTGCTCTGTTAGCAGTGACGGAATCCTTAAAAGAAGCTAGAGCGACTGCCAAAGCCTCAGTGCTTATCCTGCTCGACCTATCGGCTGCATTTGACACTGGCTTCCTTTTGTCCATACTCTCTAGCATGGGCATCACAGAGAAAGCACATGCCTGGTTTGAATCGTACCTCACAGGACGATCATTCAGTGTATCTTGGCTTGGACAATCCACTACCGTGCACCATCTTGCCACAGGAGTCCCCCAGGGCTCTGTACTAGGACCTCTTCTCTTTGCTATATACACCACCTCATTGGGTGAAAACATTTGATCACATGGCTTCTCCTACCACTGCTATGCAGACGACACCCAGCTCTATCCGTCATTTCCATCGGACGACCACACTGTCTCTGCACAAATATCAAACTGTCTCTCTGACATCTTAGGTGTGTTCTTGCTGTGTCTTTGTAAATCCATGCTTTCGTTCTTTTTTAAACACAGAAACAGTTTTGTTTACCTGTTTGTAGCTACGGTTTCGCCGACAGCTGCCGGCTTCTTCAGGCTGACGCTGATGGTGGCGCGTCACTTCCTTCTCCGTTTATCTGCGGGCAGCAGAGGACGTTGTCGCCCTCTACTGCCCGCTCTCCCCTCTCCGACGATGCAGTCCCATGCGTGGTCCAGCGTGTAAACTCCGTCATCCCTGTTCATGGTCCCACATCCACGTCTCCTTATCTCTATTGCTTCCTTGATCCATCTTTTGTATTTTTGTTGTTCAGTGGTTATGATCCGTGTGCTGTCCCAGTCCATTATATGGTTTTCTCTTAAGCAATGTTCTGTTACGGCTGACTTTTTTATTGTACTTTCTGCTTCTTCTTTTGCTGCTCTTGTGTGTTTACGATTTGCCTCTTTCTCGCACTCCTTTCTGTGTTCTATTGTCCGTGTATTGAGTTGGCGTCCGGTTTCTCCTATGTATGTTTTATTGCATATTTTGCATGGGATTTCGTAGATGACTCCACATTTTTGTCCAGCTGATATTTTGTCTTTTGGGTGTACTAATCTGTTTCTAACTGTTGTGTATGGCTTTGTTGGTGTGTTTATGTTGTGTTTTTTCATTGTAGCTCTTATTTTTTCCGTTATGCCTCTGATGTATGGTAGGGTTATCACTGGTTTTGGTTCTTGTCTTTCTGGGTTTCTGGTTCTTTTTTTGGGTTGTTCTTTGCTTTCTGTTTTTGTTTGTTGTTTTCCTTTGTTTATTGCCCATGTCGGGTATCTGCAGGTCTTTAAAGCGTGTTGTATGTGTTTGTCCTCTTGTTTACGGTCTCTCTCTTCTGTTATTATGTTTGCTCGGTGATATAATGTTCTGATTACTGACATTTTGTGTATGGTGGGGTGTTCTGATGTCCATAATAGATATTGGTCTGTGTGTGTTGGTTTCCTGTATGTGTTTATGTTTAGGGTCCCGTCGGTCTGCCTGGTGATTTTCATGTCCATAAATGCTATGCTGCCTTCTGTTTCTAACTCATAAGTGAATTTTATGTTGCCCGTGTCGTCAATATTGTTTAAGTGTTGTGTTAGTGTTTCTGTTTGACCTTTTGGTATGATTTCCAGTATGTCGTCTACGTAGCGTTTCCATAGTTTTATTTTGCAGTTTGGGGGGGCGGTGGCTATGGCTTTTTGTTCCAGGTCTTCCATGAAAAACTCGCACAGGGTGGCTGATAACGGGTTACCCATGGCGAAGCCTTCCAGTTGTTTGTATATTGTGTTGTCGTATGTGAATGTCTCTCTGACATATCAAAATGGAAGAAATCCCACCATCTCAAACTCAACCTCTCTAAAACTGAACTACTTGTCATCCCACCAAAACCATCCGTACAGCACAATATCTCAATTCAAAATGACTTCCTATCTCTGGCTCCTTCAAAGGCAGTTCGAAATCTGGGTGTTGTGATTGATGAACACCTGACCTTTAAAGATCATGTTGCCTCTGTTGCCCGTTCATGCCGCTTTGCGCTGTATAACATACGAAAGATCAGACCATACCTAACACAACATGCCACCCAGCTCCTGGTGCAATCTACTGTCATCTCCCGCCTCGATTACTGCAATGCCCTTTTAACTGGTCTTCCAGCCTGTACTGTGAGACCTCTTCAAATGGTCCAGAACGCAGCGGCGCATCTGGTCCTCAATCAGCCAAAAAGAGCACACACCACCCCTCTGTTCATTGATCTCCACGGCTACCGCTAGCAGCACGCATCAAATTCAAATTGCTAACACTAGCATACAAAGTCCGAGATGGTACGGCTCCTATCTACCTGAATCCTCTTGCAAAGGCTTACGTCTGGGCCCGGCCGCTCTGGTCATCACAGGATCGTCGGCTAGCAGTGCTTACACCACGCTCAGGACATTCCAGACTCTTCTCATGCATCGTTCCACAAATGTGGAATGACCTACCAAGCACTACCAGAACAGGGGCTTCCTTTTCAATTTTCAAGAAACTCCTGAAGACCCTGCTCTTCAGAGAGCATCTTCTAAACTAGCACCCTCCCTGCATCCGTCCCCCTCTCTACTGTCCACTCCTTGTTCCCTCCTCTCCATGATTGATGTGAAGTTGTTGTTGTTATTGTTGTTGTTAGCCTCAAGGGCAACATGCCGATTATCACTTGTAAGTTGCTTTGGACAAAAGCATCTACTAAATACATAAACATAAAAATAAACATAAACATAAAATTTTTCGGATTCTAACTTTAATGTTGGTTTCGTCTGACCATACTATAATCTCTCAGTATGCCACAGGCTTCTTCAAATGCTGCTTTGCAAACTTTGACCAGGCCTCAACATGCTTTTTGTTCACCAATGGAATTTTGCGTGGTAAGCATGCATGGATGCCATGGTGGTTCAGTACATTGCTTGTAATTTTCTTTGAAACAACAGTATCTGCTGATGCAAGGTCTTCCTGGAGTTCTGCATGAGTCGTTTTTGGCTCTTGGAGAACTCTGATTATTCTTTGGACTCCTTGAACAGGAATATTATGTGGAGCACCTGATCATGGCTGGTTTATGGAGAACTGATGCTCTTTCCATTTTTGGAGTGCTCACAGGAACATTCAGCATTATGGAAACGCACAAAACCATTCCCATCAGAATGTTTTTAATAAGAAAGCTCTTGGAGAGTTCTTTGCTTTTACCCATCGTGAAGTCTTTTCTGTGTGCCTCCTGGGTAATGAGATGCCTTTATAGGCCATCAATTAGGACTAAAGCAGCTGATATCAATACTGACAGGTTTCATGTGATCTCCTGGCTTTCTTTACCATTTTGCACCTTGTTTTCCTCAAGCACCTTTTCCTTATTATTTTTTTTTACTTTATTACAAATAACTCGATTTATGAACTGAAACATTTAGATGTTTTTGCATGAATTAAATACTTGAGGTGACACTGACATGTGGTGGAAAGTTTTTGTCAATAGAAAAGGCCCTACTGATAAAAATGCTGATTGCTCTCCCCACTGTATAAAAGTGACCAAATTAGAGCCGGTTCGTGTGATGATTTGGTGGGATTTTGAATTGGCATTCGTCTTCCTCCGCTTATCCGGGTCCAGGTCGCGGGGACAGCATCCCAACTAGGGAGCTCCAGACCGTCCTCTCCCCGGCCAGCTCCACCAGCTCCTCCGGCAGGACCCCAAGGCGTTCCCGGACCAGATTGGAGATGTAACCTCTCCAACGTGTCCTGGGTCGACCCGGGGGCCTCCTGCCGGCAGGACATGCCCGAAACACCTCCCCAGGGAGACGTCCAGGAGGCATCCTGACCAGATGCCCAAACCACCTCAACTGACTTCTTTCGATCCGGAGGAGCAGAGGTTCTACTCCGAGTCCCTCCCGAATGTCCATACTCCTCACCCTATCTCTAAGGCTGAGCCCGGCCACCCTATGGAGGAAACTCATTTCAGCTGCTTGTATTCGCGATCTCGTTCTTTTGGTCATTACTCAAAGCTCATGACCAGAGGTAAGGATTGGGACGTAGATTGACCGGTAAATCGAGAGCCTGGCTTTCTGGCTCAGCTCCCTCTTCACCATGACAGATTGGCTCAGCATCCGCAACACTGCAGACACCGAACCAATCTGCCTGTCGATCTCCCGATCCCTCCTACCCTCACTCGTGAACAAGACCCCGAGATACTTAAACTCCTCCACTTGAGGTAGGACCTCTCTCCCGAACCGGAGTTGGCAAGAAATCCTTTCCCAGTCAAGAACCATGGTCTCAGATTTGGAGGTGCTGATCCTCATCCCAGTCGCTTCCCACTTGGCCACGAACCTACCCAGCAAGAGCTGAAGATCAGAGCTGGATGAAGCTAGGAGGACCACATCATCCGCAAAAGGCAGAGATGAGATTCTCCTGCCACCAAACTCAACACACTCCACACCACGGCTGCACCTCGAAATTCTGTCCATAAAGGTAATGAACAGAACCGGTGACAAAGGGCAGCCCTGGTGGAGTGCAACCCTCACCAGGAACAGGTCCTACTTACTACCGGCTATGTGGACCAAACTCAAGCTCCTCTGGTAAAGGGACTGAATGGCCCTTAACAAAAGGCCACCCACCCCATACTCCTTGAGCGTCCCCCACAGGGTGCCCCTGGGAACACGGTCATAAGCCTTCTCCAAATCCACAAAACACATGTGGATTGGTTGGGCAAACTCCCATGCCCCCTCCATCACCCTTGCAAGGATATGGAGCTGGTCCACAGTTCCACGTCCAGGACGAAAACCACATTGCTCCTCCTCAATCTGAGATTCAACTATCGACCGGACCCTCCTCTCCAGTACCTTGGAGTAGACCTTTCCAGGGAGGCTGAGGAGTGTGATCCCCCTCTAGTCGGAACACACCCTCCGGTCACCCTTCTTAAAGATGGGGACCACCACCCCGGTCTTCCACTCCACAGGAACTGCCCCCGATGACCACGCAATGTTGCAGAGACGTGTCAACCATGACAGCCCTACCACATCCATAGCCTTGAGATACCCAGGACAAATCTCATCCACCCCTGGGGCTCCACTGCTGTGTAGTTGTTTGACTACCTCAGCAACTTCTGCCCCAGAGATTGGACAGTCCATCCCCAGGTTTCCCGGCTCTGGCTCCTCCTTGGAATGCGCGTAGGTGGGATTGAAGAGCTCCTCAAAGTATTCCTTCCACCGCCCGACTATAGCCCCAGTTGACATCAACAGCTCCCCATCCCTACTGTAAACAGTGTGAGAGAGTTGCTGCCTCCCTCCCCTGAGGCGCCGGATATGTTTGCCAGAACCTCTTTGGTTGCAATCGATAGTCTTTCTCCATGGCCTCACCAAACTCCTCCCATGCCAGAGATTTGCCTCGGCAACTGCCACTGCTGCATCCCGCTTGAATATCCGGTACCTGTCTGCTACCTCCGGAGACCCACAAACCAGCCACGCCCTGTAGGCCTCCTTCTTCAGCCTGACGGCTCCCCGAACCTCTGGTGTCCACCAGCGGGTACGGGGGTTGCCACCATGACTGGCACCAGCCACCTTGCGACCACAGCTAGCAACAGCCACCTCAATAATTGCAGAGTGGAACAAGGCCCACTCGGAGTCGATGTCCCCCACTGCTCTCGGGGAGTGGTCAAAGCTCTGCCAGAGGTGGGAGTTAAAGACCCTCTTGACCGTTTCTTCTGCCAAGCGTTCCCAGCAGACCCTCACTATGCGTTTCGGTCTGCCAGGTCTACGCAGCATCTTCCCCAACTCACCACCAGGTGGTGATCAGTTGACAGCTCCGCTCCTCTCTTCACTCGGGTGCCCAAAACAAACTTCCGCAGGTCAGATGACATGACTACAAAGTCTATCATCGACCTGCAACCTAGGCTGCCAAGTGTACCGATGGGCAGCCTCATGTGGCAGTGTGAGTGTCCCTCATTTCTCTATCTTGCCACACTTATGTTCGAACATGGTGTTCGTTATGGCCAAACTGCGGCTCGCACAGAAGTCCAATAATGAAACGCCACTAAAGTTCAGATCAGGCGGGCCTTTCCTCCCAATCACACCCCTCCAGGTCATGCTGTCATTGCCCACATGAGCATTGAAGTCCCCCAGCAGGACAATGGAGTCCCCTGATGGAGCACTATCAAGCACTCGTCCCAGGGTCTCCAAAAAGGGTGGGTAATCTGAACTGATATTTGGCACATAAGCAACAACAACAGTCAGGACCCGTTCCCCGACCCAAAGGCGCAGGGAAGCTACCCTCTCGTCCCCCGGGGTAAACCCCAACACACAGGCAGAGAGTCTTGGGGATCACAAAAAGCCAACCCCAGCCTTCCGCCTCTCACACGGAGCAACTCCAGCAAAGGAGAGTGTCCAACCCCTCTCAAGGACTTGGGTTCCAGAGCCAATGCTATGTGTCGAGGTGAGCCCGACTATATCTAGCCAGTACCGCTCAACCTCTGCCACAAGCTCCTGCTCCTTCCCCGCCAGCGAGGTGACGTTCGTTCCATGTCCCAGTAACCAGTTTCCTTGTCCGGGGATCGGACAGCCACGGCTTCCGCCTCGGTCTGCCACCCGATCCACACTGCACCGGACCTTTCATGTTCCTCCTGCGGGTGGTGGGTCCACATTTGGATGAGCCCATGTATCCGGTTCGGGCTGGGCCTGGCCAGGCCCCATGGGCGAAAGCCCGGCCACCGAGCGCTTGTTCACGGGCCCCAACCCCAGGCCTGGCTCCAGGGTGGGACCCCGGTAACCCTCTGGGCCGGGTGCTCCGACTCTTTGTTTAAACGTCCATGAAAGATCTTCTGAACCATTCTTTGTCTCACTTTTTGAATTGGATTACTTGAAATCTTATAGGTGAAGATGTACATGCAGTAAAGAACTTCAGATGCAATGCCTGGTGGTTAATAAGACATCTGGCTAAAAGAAAAGAGGGAGCAACCCTTCTTCATGCTTGAGTACAAAACACAAAGATTTTAAACAATGTCGAGGACTCAAACTCCATGAATACATAGATGAGTAACTAACAACAGTTCAGTCTCAGTTCCCTTACACGTCTTTAGGTTATCTCCCCATCACTCCAAGTCAATTAGATCTCGATCACTGTTGTCCTCCTGTGGTTGCCGACTCCTCAGCCATTCATCTCTTGCTTTCTTTACTTCCTGACCATAATGATAATGGAGTTTACTGAACTCCACCAGTGGATCGGACCCCACCAAAGGCCATTCGCCGTACAAAGTGGCCGGTCCATTGAGTGGCGTCACATAAGCATTCCTCCTTGGCCACAGTTTGGGGGACTTTTTGGGTACTACTGCTTTAGTTTGTATTGATGGGGCTTGTAGCACTGCACTGGCGCTGAAGCTCCTCCCCTCTCTGATGACTGTTGATATCACCTGCACAGGTAACAAGAGGCTGTTTGGATAGAGGGGACAGGCAGAGGAGCTGGACTCACCAGATCCTTGTTGTTGTTTAGCTTCTGCAGAAACAAGAATGTAAGTTATTGTTTCTAAATGTACACATTTGGTAATGAGAAAGGCAGTGGTGACATGTCACAACCAACGTGACCTGTGATCTCCTGGCCCACTGTCATGGTCTGCATCTGCGTCTCCCTCATGTATCTCCTTGTGTGCTCCATTCCCCTCTTAGAATCCCCTTATGTGTCTCTTTGTGTTTGTCATGTGTCCCCTGGTCTTCAGCCCTCCAGATTATCCCTCTCAGGTCCTGTGTTCCTTTGGTCTCCCCCAGTCACCCCTCTGCAGTTTTTTATAGGTTCAGCTTTTCATTTTATTAGTCTCTTTGGCATGTTTTCCCACAGGTTTTTGTAGTTTTCCTTCCCCTTGGAATATTAGTTACTTTTGCTGGCTTTTCTTGTCTTTAGGTTTTTACTCGTAGGTCATGTTAGTTTCCACCCTGATTAGTTAATTGCTTTCACTTGGTTTCTCTCCCCACACACCTGCAGCCTATCTGTCTCCCATCATGCCCCAGTGTATATGACCCTGTCTGTGTCTCTGTCTGTTGTTGGGTCATTGTCTGTTGTCACCTTTCTCTCGTTCTCCCCTCTAGATTTGGATCTTCGCTTTTGGATTCTAGGTTTTGTTATTTGGGGACTTTGATTTTTGTGTTTTGGCTCCCTGCCTTTTTGGACTTATTATTAATGTGGCAAGGTGGAGAAACGAGGGCCCGGGCGGGATTTGAGAGTCATGCGTGCTTATCAGTCAGCCAAAGGGACATCCCCTTGGCCAAGAACCCAGGGCGCATGATCAGTCAGGACACTGTGACAGGACGCTCACACTGCCACATCTTCCCCCCTCTTTTTCCACAAGCACGTCCTCGTGCTCCCGCGCAGGGTGCAACAAACTTCACATCCATGGACCTACTTGACAGTACTACATGGATCCTGCCGACAAAATCAAATGTGGCAAGGTGGAGAAACGAGGGCCCGGGTGGGATTTGATCCCCATACTCCCGGGTGAGAGTCATGCGCGCTTACCAGCCAGCCAAAGGGACATCCTCTTGGCCAAGTAACCAAGGCGCATGATCAGTCGGGACACTGTGACAGGACGCTCACACTGCCACATTAATAAAAGGATTTTTACTTTATTGCTCCACTAAGCGTCATCTGGTTCTCTAAATCTTTGGGTCCAAACCTTCGTTTGGCTCCCCAACGTGACACCCACCTTCATACTGCCTCCCCAGATCTCTCACCAGCTGCGACAGGAAACAGTGGCTAGCTGGGAGCAACGCTTTCACCCAGCTCTCCTTAGTCAAGTGATCTCCAGCTGCTAATCTGTAGGTTTTGAGTCCAGGCCCAAACACAAGGGAGAAGGAAAACGGTTCATCTGACTCCGAGCACTGAACTGCAAACCTCTCCAGCACAATGATGCCCAGCAGATGTCGATCGGCTGGACGGTCCTGGTAGAAGAGCAGATTAGGCTTCAGGACAAACCATCGCCGCTGATAAGTGCTGGAGTTGCTGGAATGGTCTGATTGCTGATTGGCTGCACCTGGCGGTAAGGCGTTTCCTGTTTCCTGTTTTCAGTGTTGCACTCCGTGTAGCTGTTTGGTGTTTGGGGCTCACTAAAGCTGATTTAATTTCTCTGTACTTGGATATCTCTGAGTTATTGTAGCACAAAAGCACGCTAAAACACACATTTTCTGTTGTTCCACCTAGCTTTTAGGGAACCATTTGAGTTTGGACGCAGTTTATTTGGTACTGAACAGTTTGCTCGTCCAGTTAGCTTAGCCTCAGCACGGCTATGGCTACTTCTGTCTCTGCTTCTCCGTCTCCTATCTCTTGCTCTCTGTGTCAGATGTTTAGTTACTCCTCTGCCTCCTTTAGTGATAATGGTACGTGTAATAAATGTAGCATTTTTGTAGCTTTGGAGGCGAGGGTGTCGGAATTGGAGTCCCGGCTCCGCGCTGTTGAAAAACCTGTAAACAGCCGTAGTTGTGGTGTAATCTGTTTAAGTGTAACTGGGTTTTATTGTGAAGGGGAAGGGAGAGGAAGTGATTCAATAAAAGATGGAGTTTATGTGCTCGACAAGGTGTCACTGGAATCCTTGATAAAAACACGACATGGTGTCAGAAGTGGGATCACAGTAAGTCCCTTGTCATCGGGGAGTGACAGCAAGCAGATTTGAGAGCGGTAAAGAGTTTTTTTTCTCCACAACGATAAGATGTTGGACGAAGAAGCGGGAGCTAGCGCAACGGCTACACAGCCTCGCATGCCACTGCCTCACCAGCAAGCTAACGGCAGCTACAATGCGAACGTCAACTCACCCCCGAATGCCACATTCACCATCCAGCCTCCAGAGCAGTTTGATTTCTCAAAGCCACAGCAATGGGAAAAGTGGATAAGGAGGTTTGAAAGATTCCGACTTGCTAGCAACCTGCATCTTAGCTCAGAGGCTAACCAGGTAAACACACTCATCTACTGCATGGGGGATGAAGCAGATGATATCCTCAGAGGGCAAGTTTTATCGGACATACAAAGGCAGCAGTACCAAGCAGTAAGACACGCTTTGGATACATACTTTGTTCCCAGGAAAAACATTATCTACGAGAGAGCCCGCTTTAATCAAAGAACACAGCAAGCTAATGAGGCAGTTGACTCGTTTGTCACCGCACTTTACGCTTTAGCTGAAAACTGCGGGTATGGGGCGCTGCACGATGAGTTAATAAGAGATCGCCTCGTAGTGGGACTGAGGGACATCAGCTTAGCAGAGAGACTTCAGATGGACAAAGATTTGACTTTGGAGAAAGCGGTTAATCAGGCCCGGCAGTCGGAAGTCATCAAAAAACAACAGACGGACATCAGAGGGGAAAATAAGTTGGAGATAGATGCTGTGACAGCGAAGCACAGGGAACAAAAGCGTTCAACATTCAAGCCCCGACGAGAACGTAAACACACAACAACGGATAAAACACCAAATGGGAGGTCATGCTACAGGTGTGGGAAAACCCCTGCGCATGGTAAAGGACAATGCCCAGCAAAGGAGACAATATGTCACTCATGTGGTAAAAGAGGACACTTCAGTAAAGTGTGTAAATCTGTTAAATCTGTGCATGTGATAGAAACAGAGGAATGTGATGATACACCCATGTTCCTTGGTTCTGTAGACGCAGGTTCAGACCCTTGGTATGCAGACCTTACTATCAGAAACCACAAGGTTAGATTTAAGATAGACACAGGAGCTGACGTTTCTGTTATCCCAGCCCAAATGTATTACTGCATAAACCAAAATGAGACAGGGTTATGTGAACCAGATAGACCATTGTTTGGTCCAGGTGGCACTCCACTTGATGTGTTGGGAATGAGCAGAGAAACAATTTGCAAAGGTGAACAGGAAATCCAGGAAAATGTGTACGTTATCAAAAATTTGCACATAGCACTGTTAAGCAGGCCAGCAAGTGTAAAGCTAAACCTTGTGTGTAGAGCTGACAGTATTGACATGAATGTGTTAAACGAGAACTACCCAATACTGTGTCAGGGATTAGGTTTAATGCAACAACCTTACACTATTAAGCTGAAACCCAATGCTGTGCCTTTTTCCCTGGCCACCCCAAGACGGGTCCCCATCCCTTTGTTAGGGAAGGTGAAACGAGAACTGGAAAGAATGGAGTCCATGGGAGTAATCAGCAGAGTTGAAGAACCAACAGAATGGTGTGCAGGTATGGTCCCAGTGCCAACAAAAAATGACTCTGTGCGTATTTGTGTTGACCTTACTCACCTCAATGAAGCAGTGTGCAGAGAAAAATACATCCTGCCTTCTGTTGAGCAGACACTTGGATCCCTGGCTGGAGCAAAAGTCTTCAGTAAGCTGGACGCAAACAGAGGCTTCTGGCAGGTTCCGCTGTCACCAGAGTCAGCACACTACACAACATTTATCACACCCTTTGGGCGCTTCTACTTCAACAGACTTCCCTTTGGAATAGCGTCCGCCCCAGAACATTTTCAGCGTAGAATGTCAGTGATCCTTAATGGGCTGCCAGGTGTGGTTTGTCACATGGATGACATCCTCATTTGGGGACAGGATCAGCAGGAGCACAACGCCCGGCTGCACACAGTGCTCAATAAACTGCAAGAGGCTGGTGTCACTCTAAACCTGGAGAAATGTGACCTGAGTAAACAGGAAGTGAAGTTCCTCGGACACGTTTTGTCTGCAGCGGGAGTACAGCCAGACCCAGAAAAAATTAGAGCGGTCACAGCAATGAAAGAGCCGTCAAACATCAGTGAAGTGCGCAGCTTTCTCGGGATGGTTAACCAATTAGGCAAATTCATCCCAGGACTGGCCGAAAAAGACAAGCCCCTAAGAGACCTGCTCTCGAAGAAAAATCAGTGGGTTTGGAGCTGCGCATAGCAAAAAGCATTCAATCAGCTGAAAGGAGATCTGACGTCAACTCCCATTCTTGCACTCTATGACCCAAACAAAGAGTTAAAACTGTCTGCAGATGCTTCCTCCTATGGACTGGGAGCAGTCCTCTTTCAACAAGAGGGAGAGCAATGGAGACCGGTAGCATACGCGTCTCGTTCTTTAACAGAAACAGAACAGAGGTATGCACAGGTGGAGAAGGAGGCGCTTGGACTAACGTGGGGTTGTGAGAGATTCAAAGATTTTCTTATCGGAAGACACTTCTCTCTAGAGACGGACCACAAACCACTGGTCAGCCTGCTAGGGCAGCAAGCTCTAACTGAGCTTCCACCCAGAATCCAACGGTTCCGCCTAAGGCTCATGAGGTACAGTTACACCATCTCACACATTCCAGGCAAAGAAATCCTCACAGCAGACGTGCACCCGTTGACCATGACCCTGATTCTAAGGCTACAGCTGAACTACTGGAGGGCACCAATATATATGTGGAAGAAATAGTCAAGTGCATGCCTGCTACCCCGTCATACATCACACAGTTAAGGGAACAGCTTAAAACTGACAGCATATGCTCAGATGTCATGGCTTTTTGTCAGAGCAGCTGGCCTGAATACAGCCATCTCACAGGCCCAATTAAAGCATATTGGCCACACAGAGACACATTAACAGTACACGACAATCTGCTACTCAAAGGCACCAGACTAGTTATCCCTACTGCTATGCGCCACTCTGTCCTCATTGCCCTACACGAGGGACATCAAGGAATGTCTAGATGCAGAGAGAGAGCCAGGGAGACAGTATGGTGGCCCGGTCTGAGTGGGCAAATAAACGACCTTGTGAAAAATTGCACCATATGCATCAAAGAGCGTACCAACGCAGTGGAACCTTTAATGCCAAGTCAACTCCCGGAGAGACCATGGCAAAAAGTTGGAGCTGACCTTTTTACGTTTAACAACAGCAACCATGTGCTTCTGGTGGACTACTACTCTAAATTTGTGGAAATAGCCAAACTCACTCCCACAAGATCGGAGGATGTTATAGTGCATCTAAAGTCAATCTTTTCCAGACATGGGATTCCAGAGCTTCTCTACAGTGACAATGGACCTCAGTTTTCAAGCCAACAGTTCAAAGACTTCGCAGCAGCTTATGGGTTCATGCACGTAACGAGCAGTCCAGGATTTGCACAAAGCAATGGTGAGGCTGAGCGTCATGTCCAAACTGTGAAAAGTCTACTAAAGAAAGCAAAAGACCCATATCTGGCACTTCTAGCCTACAGAGCGACCCCATTGGCTAATGGATATAGCCCAGCGCAACTACTAATGGGACGAAGACTGCGCACGCCAGTCCCCCAGCTTCCTTCTTTACTCAATCCCAGCCTTCCGAATGGAGCTACAGTGTTGACAAAAGCGAGAGAGAGAGTGATGAAGGACAGTGCTGCGTACAACAGGAGACATCGTGTGACAGAACTTCCTCCGCTCTCTCCTGGGCAACCAGTGTGGATTACAGACACCAGACGAGAAGGGACTGTCATATCCTCTCACTCCACACCCCGCTCATACATTGTAGAGACCCCTTCAGGAGCCATCAGGAGAAACCGGCATCACCTTCAGCCATTGCCAGATGCCACTCCAAAGTTACAAACCCCAAGCACGCCAGTCAGACCAACAGAGAACGCCCTGCCTGCTTCAAACCTATCGGCGGCTACTACTCTGACTCCTAAGATAGCAGACGCAGGCCCTGTTAGAACTAGGGCTGGTAGGGTTGTCATAAAACCACAACGACTGGACTTGTGAAGAAAAAATAAAAAATAAAAAACTGAAAGTTCTTATAAGCTGAAGAGTTGAACATGTTTCTATGAAAGGTTCTAAGAAAAAAAAAGTACAGTGTTCTTATATGCAGTAAAAGTTATTGTAAGTTTGATGTTTCAGCGAAAGGAGGATGTGGTGTAATCTGTTTAAGTGTAACTGGGTTTTATTGTGAAGGGGAAGGGAGAGGAAGTGATTCAATAAAAGATGGAGTTTGTGTGCTCGACAAGGTGTCACTGGAATCCTTGATAAAAACACGACAGTAGTTACTTAGCTAGCGCGGGGCTAACTAGCTCAGAACCACCACGTAGCGACCCTCCAGTGGAACCCGAGCAGCCGGGACCTCAGGCCGGCTGGGTGACGGTACGCAGGAAGCATAGAACCCAGCCCGTGGGTCACCACCAACCCATCCACGTTTCTAATAGATTTTCCCCGCTCAGTGACGCACCCACTGATAAGCCGACTCTGATCATTGGCAGCTCCATAGTCAGAAACGTGGCATTAGAGACTCCAGCAACCATAGTTAAATGTTTACCTGGGGCCAGAGCGGGCGACATTAAATCTTATCTGAAACTGCTGGCTAAGGATAAGCGTAAATACAGTAAGATTGTTATTCACGCTGGCGGTAACGACACCCGGTTACGCCAATCGGAGGTCACTAAAATTAATGTTGCTTCGGTGTGTAAGTTTGCCAAAACAATGTCGGACTCCGTAATTTTCTCTGGCCCCCTGCCTGATTGGACCAGTGACGACATGTTTAGCCGCATGCTGTCCTTCAACCGCTGGTTGTCTAGGTGGTGTCCTGAAAACAACGTGGGCTACATTGATAATTGGAAAACTTTTTGGGGAAAACCTGGTCTGATGCGGAGAGACGGCATCCATCCCTCTTTGGATGGTGCAGCTCTTCTTTCTAGGAATATGGCCAGTTTTATTAGTCCTCCATGACAACCCAGGGTCCAGACCAGGAAGCAGAGTCGTAGTTTAACCCACCCCTCTGCAGCTTCTGTACTGTTACCCACCCACTACCCCATGGAGACAGTGTCTTGCCCACGGCCAAAATCACACAGATTAAATATCAGGCTTAATAAAGCAAACCATGGAAATCTCATAAATATTAGAACAAATTCAACTGAGCAGAAAACTAGAAAAATTAAATGTGGGTTGTTGAACATTAGATCCATTTTTTCTAAGACTTTGTTAGTTAATGAGTTGATTTGTGATAATCAGATCTCTTTGCTCTCTCACAGAATCCTGGCTGCAGCAAGAGGACTATGTTAGCTTAAACGAGTCGACTCCTTCAAATTATTTAAATCATCATATTGCTCGAAGTACAGGGCGAGGAGGAGGAGTGGCAACCATTTTTCATTCGGACTTATTAATCAGTCCCTTACAGATTAATAGTTACAGTTCGTTTGAACATCTTATTCTTAGTTTTCCTAATCCAGATTGCAAAACTGTAAAACCACTCTTGTTTGTAGTTTTACATCGTCCACCAGGCCCTTACACTGAGTTTTTGGATAAGATCTCTGATTTTTTATCTGATTTGGTGCTAAATACTGATAAGATCATTGTAGTGGGGGATTTCAACATTCATGTGGACATCGAAAATGATTGCCTCAATGTAGCCTTTAGTAATATCTTAGACTCAATTGGTTTTACTCAAAGAATACATAGCTCCACCCACTCCTGCCATCATACGTTGGACCTTGTTCTGACTTATGGCATTGAGTGTGAGGAAATAACAATCTTTCCACATAATCCAGTCCTCTCGGACCACTTTCTGATAACCTTTGAGTTTTTTATAACTGAGTTCTCGAGACATGAAAGTAAATTTCATTATAGTCGGTCTCTATCCGACAACGCAGTTGCGTCTTTTCAATCAACTGTTCCATCTTTACTGTCCTCAGCATCTCAGAGGCATGTAGCAGAGGGCAATATTTTCTGTTCTAGCCCCTCACAAATTGATGCCTTAGTTCATCATGTTAATTCCTCTTTACGTGTGGCATTAGATGATGTTGCCCCTTTAAAAAAGAAGGTAATTAGGGACAGGAAGTTGGCTCCCTGGTTTAACTCTCATCTACGAGCCTTAAAACAAAACTCTAGGAAATTGGAGAGAACATGGCGCTCTACGCACCATGAGGAGGCCTACTTGTCCTGGAAAAATAGTCTTGTGCTTTATAAAAATAAGCTTCAACAAACTAGAACTGCTTATTTTTCAGCATTAATTGAGGAGAATAAGCATAATCCGAAATTTCTTTTCAGTACAGTTGCTAAACTTACGCGGAATCATAGCTCTGAGCCATCTATTCCCTTAGCCCTCAGCAGCAATGACTTCATGGGATTTTTTACAAGTAAAATTAATTCTATTAGAAACAAAATCTTTAGCATCCTCCCTAATGCGATTTCTTCTTCCTCAGTAAGTGATGCAGCTTCAGAGGTGACTATAGAACCTCATCTGTGCTTGAACCGTTTTGATCCAGTTGAGCTTTCAGAGTTATCAAAAATATTAGCTTCATCTAAACCTTCAACTTGCATTTTGGATCCAATCCCAACCAAATTATTTAAAGATGCATTTCCTTTGGTTACTGCCCCCATTCTAGATATAATCAATCTATCCATAGTAAATGGGTATGTACCACAAGATTTTAAGGTTGCTGTAATCAAACCTTCACTTAAGAAGCCTTCTCTGGATCCAGATGACCCAATGAATTATAGACCAATATCTAACCTTCCACTTTTATCCAAAGTCCTGGAGAAAATAGTGGCCATCCAAGTATGTCAGCATTTAAACACTAATGATCTGTTTGAGGAATTTCAGTCTGGTTTTAGAGAGTATCACAGCACTGAAACTGCATTAGTGAGAGTTACAAATGATATTCTCATGGCCTCAGATAAGAATCTTGTGTCTGTTCTAGTCTTGTTAGATCTCAGTGCTGCCTTTGACACAGTTGATCACAATGTTCTTTTAGAAAGACTTGAACATGTTGTAGGGATCAAAGGAACAGCGTTAGGCTGGTTTAAGTCCTACCTGTCTGACAGATTTCATTTTGTAAACGTACATGACAAATCTTCTTCATACTCCAGGGTTACTTGCGGAGTACCACAGGGTTCAGTGCTTGGGCCAATTCTTTTTACTATATATATGCTCCCAATTGGTAAAATCATTAGACAGCATGGGATAAACGTCCACTGTTATGCTGACGATACTCAGTTATATTTATCCATTAACCCTGATGAACCTAATCGGTTGGGTAGATTACAGGCTTGTCTTGAGGACATAAAAATTGGATGACTCTAAACTTCTTGCTTTTAAATCAAGACAAGACGGAAGTTCTCATCTTTGGACCAGAAATCCAGAAAAGGAAATTGCTTAGCCAATCGCCTGACCTGAATGGCATTACATTAATCTCCGAGAGCAAAGCAAGGAACCTTTGTGTTATCTTTGACCAGGACATGTCATTCAAATCCCAGGTTTCACAAGTTTGTCGGATTTCCTTTTTCCACCTTCGGAATATTGCTAAGATTAGAAGCATACTTTCCAGGAGTGATGCTGAAAAACTAGTTCATGCATTTATTACATCAACACTGGATTACTGTAATTCATTACTCTCAGGAAGTCCACAGAATGTAGTTAAAAGTCTTCAGCTTGTCCAAAATGCTGCAGCTAGAGTTCTGATGAGAATTAAAAAGATAGATCATATCTCTCCTGTCTTAGCTTCCCTACACTGGCTACCTGTTAAATTCAGAATAGATTTTAAGATCCTTCTTCTCACATATAAAGCTCTTAATAATCAAGGTCCATCATACATCAGTAATCTGATTGTTCCATATGTTCCTAACCGAGCACTTCGCTCTCAGACTGCAGGTCTATTGGTGGTTCCAAGAATATCTAAACTTAGGATGGGAGGCAGATCTTTTAGTTATCAGGCTCCTCTCCTGTGGAACCAGCTCCCAGCTTTAGTCCGTGAGGCAGACACCTTGTCTACTTTTAAGACTAGGCTTAAAACATTTTTATTTGATAGGGCCTATGGTTAAAATCTGATGTTAGCCTAAATCTGGACAAGTGGGGGAGTACAGGGAGGTGGAGTGTACAGTCGGTAAAGACGGCTCTCCCTTGCCCTGCCTCCAACATGCCTACATCTAAATAGGATAGATTATCCAGAGTTAACTCTGTAGTTATGCTGCTATAGGCTTAGACTGCTGGAGGCCACACTGACCACTTTTCACACTCTACTGCTTTATTATACAGTCTGCTCTTTAACTGTACTATTTTGTGCAATTTCAGCTGTTAACTTTATTTTCTCTGTAAGTGTTTTTCTCCCCAGAAGAAGCCACAATGACGTTCTGCTGAGCTGTGGTGGCCTCATGGAGGGGGCCATCGTCTAGCACACTGCTGCTAACCACTAATACATTCTCTCTCTCCTGATACAGTTTTAGCCATTTGCTTAAACACGATTGACAGATGCTAAAACCAAAGGAACCCAACTTGAAGTTGTTGTGGCTCTGCCTTAAACAAAGTGTAACCATACCTTAGACAAAATTGCTGCTTTGCACTTTGGTTGCAATTCTGCAAAACACTAGCTCCTTTCTACAACACACTTGCTCCTGCTCACAACACACTATTTCATACATAAGCACTTTGTTCAAAAAGTAAATCTCGCAATACCATTGGGAAAACACAGCTATTCAAAATACAAAACACAGTCTGTCATTGAAAACAATTAGACACACACCTGAAAACAATTACTAACAAAACTGAACACCAATCAGTCAGCTACAAAAAGGCCTTAGCTAAGCCATTTTGGAGAACTTGCCAGCATGGAGGGGGGGAGAGCTAGAGGCAGAGCAAGAGGAGGACGTGGACGAAGAGGCCGTGCAAGGACCATAATTTCTGATGACATTAGGGCAACTGTGGTGGACCATGTCATAAACCATGGTCTGACCATGAGGGAAGCTGGACAGAGAGTCCACCCCAATCTTAGCCGTTTCACGGTCGCATCCATCATAAGGACATCCAGACAGGAAAACAGGTATGTCTTCAATTCCTCTACTACAGTAATGTAGCTTGAGTATTTACAGTACTGTCTCATCTTACAGTTTTGGCCATTTGCTTAAACACGATTGACAGATGCTAAAACCAAAGGAACCCAACTTGAAGTTGTTGTGGCTCTGCCTTAAACAAAGTGTAACCATACCTTAGACAAAAGTGCTGCTTTGCACTTTGGTTGCAATTCTGCAAAACACTAGCTCCTTTCTACAACACACTTGCTCCTGCTCACAACACACTATTTCATACATAAGACACTTTGTTCAAAAAGTAAATCTCGCAGTACCATTGGGAAAACACAGCTATTCAAAATACAAAACACAGTCTGTCATTGAAAACAATTAGACACACACCTGAAAACAATTACTAACAAAACTGAACACCAATCAGTCAGCTACAAAAAGGCCTTAGCTAAGCCATTTTGGAGAACTTGCCAGCATGGAGGGGGGGAGAGCTAGAGGCAGAGCAAGAGGAGGACGTGGACGAAGAGGCCGTGCAAGGACCATAATTTCTAATGACATTAGGGCAACTGTGGTGGACCATGTCATAAACCGTGGTCTGACCATGAGGGAAGCTGGACAGAGAGTCCACCCCAATCTTAGCCGTTTCACGGTCACATCCATCATAAGGACATTCAGACAGGAAAACAGGTATGTCTTCAATTCCTCTACTACGGTAATGTAGCTTGAGTATTTACAGTACTGTCTCATCTTACATGTATATGTAACGTACATGTACTGTTACACCAGTACTGTACTGAAGGGTGGCTCCTTGTGTTGTGACACATATAATCATGTCTTGAGATGTTTTACAGTACTGTAATACAAGTACAGTAAATACAGTAAAATACAGTTTGTATAGTACTGAAAAATAGAACAAAACGATTCCAAATACTGGTTGCATTGTTTTCTACAGAATGATCAGAAGACCTACTGGCGGTGGACGTCAACGCCTATTTACTGAACAACAAGAACTTGCATTAGTGGACATGGTCAGGGCAAATAATGCGATCCGTCTCCACCAGCAACAGAGTCACATAATTGTAGACAGACTGAGTTTTGGCAATATGAATACAGTATGCATTACCACCATTAGACGCATCTTGACAAAGCACCATATTACAATGAAACAACTGTACAGGGTTCCATTTCAAAGGAACAATGCCAGAGTGAAGGAACTTCGACGTGAATACGTACAGGTAAGTGTTTCAGTCCTCTACATTTACAATACAAAAGAGGAGAGGGCAAATAATGCGATCCGTCTCCACCAGCAACAGAGTCACATAATTGTAGACAGACTGAGTTTTGGCAATATGAATACAGTATGCATTACCACCATTAGACGCATCTTGACAAAGCACCATATTACAATGAAACAACTGTACAGGGTTCCATTTCAAAGGAACAATGCCAGAGTGAAGGAACTTCGACGTGAATACGTACAGGTAAGTGTTTCAGTCCTCTACATTTACAATACAAAAGAGGAGCAGTCAAATAGCTGAGTCTGTACCATTGGATCAGTACCACATTGACACTGTATATTCAGAAAGCTAAACCGGCCCCTGTGTGATGAGGTGGTTCAATTCTGTATCAGTGTAGTTGTGTGCTTTGAGTAATGCCATCCATACAGTACTGTACAATACAGTAATATGCACTTTTTCTTGCAGAGAATGCTCGCCATGGATGGAGCTGCTCAGCCTCATGAGTGTATTTACATTGATGAGGCTGGATTCAATCTGACAAAAAACAGACGACGGGGGCGTAATCTTATTGGCCAAAGGGCAATTGTGCACGTCCCTGGGCAACGTGGAGGAAATATTACATTGTGTGCTGCCATTAGCCTTCAAGGGCTTCTGCACCGTCATGCCAAATTGGGGCCCTACAATTCACAGGAAATACTCACATTTCTTGATGGTCTACATGATATCGTCATACAGAATAGACCAGAGCAGCCCAGGTTTGTTGTTGTGTGGGATAATGTTAGTTTCCACCGGGCTGCTCTGGTCCAAGACTGGTTTACTCATCATGAAGGATTTGAAGTGGTGTACTTGCCCCCTTACTCCCCATTTTTGAATCCTATAGAGGAGTTCTTTTCAGCATGGAGATGGCGCGTATATGACCGCCAACCGCACGCCCGAATGCCACTTTTACAAGCAATGGAACAGGCCTGCGGAGATATTGAAATCAGGTCAATTCAGGGATGGATTAGACACACAAGGGGATTTTTTCTTCCCGAAGTTTAGCCGGAGAAGATATTGCTTGCGATGTGGACGAGGTCCTGTGGCCCGACCCCGACAGACGGCAGGATCCAAACATGTAACTTCTTTTGTGTGAAGTTCAGTTTGTTTTATTTTTGCTTTACAGTAACTGAATTTCCTGTCATATGAATTTCACTACTGTAATGTAATTGCAGTAATGTTGATTTCAGTATTTTATTTTTGGAATTATGAGAAACATTTGGAATTGTAACTGAATAAATACAGTACGAGTGAAAGACTGCAGTGTTTTATTTAAAGTAGACTAGTGTGTTGCCACAGATATGAGAGTGTATTGACATGTGGAAGTGGGCATCATTTAGTCATCAAAGTGAGGTTTTGACAAAGGATTGTTCAGTTTTGATGGCAGAGTTTTTATCTGGCATAGATGTGAATGGTTTTATTTCCCAGTGTTCTTCCGTACTTCCTTGTGTGTAGAGTTTTGGCACCATGTGTCACGGTCCGTGGTGAGCTCCCTGCACATAACCAGCTTTTCTGAATAATGTTTGCAGGTGGGCGTGTCTGAGAGTCTCCAGCTGCAGCTCATCCTGTCATCACGGTCCAGGGGATTTAAGGAGCAGTGTGACTCTTCACTTCGCCGGATGATTGCTCAATTTTGGGTAGCTCTAGCCTCTGACCCGTTTTTTGATCCTGTGTTCCGTCTTGTTACCAGATCTTGAGAATTATTCGCTGGATCTCTTCAACCTGAAAAGACCCTGACTTCTCTTCCTTGCTCTACTCCAGGTTTCACTCCACACTCCACCATCTCAACACCAGCTCGGATCCCTGCACTTCATGTCACGCTGTCTCCTCCCCTGGCCGCCCGCTCTCAGCCGCTCACCTGCACCCACCAAGCCTCTACTCCTACCTCCTCTCTGATCCAACAGTTCCTCCTCCTTCTGGAGCCTTCCTGCTCACCCGGACCTGACCAATCCCTCCGGAAGTTCTCACCACTACTACAATCAGTAAGCTCCACTCCCAATATCATTCCCCGTCATTCCCTCCATATATTCACTCTGTCTCCTTCCTCAGAGTTCCATCCGGAAATCTTGCTGCCTGCCTGCCCGTCGTCTGTTCCCGTCCTTGCTCTGCAGTATATAATAAAGTCGTTTTACTTACTTACCAGTTCCTGTTTGGTGATTCTGCATGTCGTGGGTCAAAGGACTGCCGCCCGCCATGACACCATGAGTCAAGTTTTGCAAAGTGTGTTCAAGCAATTGACTAAAACTGTACATGTATATGTAACGTACATGTACTGTTACACCAGTACTGTACTGAAGGGTGGCTCCTTGTGTTGTGACACATATAATCATGTCTTGAGATGTTTTACAGTACTGTAATACAAGTACAGTAAATACAGTAAAATACAGTTTGTATAGTAATGAAAAATAGAACAAAACGATTCCAAATACTGGTTGCATTGTTTTCTACAGAATGATCAGAAGACCTACTGGCGGTGGACGTCAACGCCTATTTACTGAACAACAAGAACTTGCATTAGTGGACATGGTCAGGGCAAATAATGCGATCCGTCTCCACCAGCTACAGAGTCACATAATTGCAGATAGACTGAGTTTTGGCAATATGAATACAGTATGCATTACCACCATTAGACGCACCATATTACAATGAAACAACTGTACAGGGTTCCATTTCAAAGGAACAATGCCAGAGTGAAGGAACTTCGACGTGAATACGTACAGGTAAGTGTTTCAGTCCTCTACATTTACAATACAAAAGAGGAGCAGTCAAATAGCTGAGTCTGTACCATTGGATCAGTACCACATTGACACTGTATATTCAGAAAGCTAAACCGGCCCCTGTGTGATGAGGTGGTTCAATTCTGTATCAGTGTAGTTGTGTACTTTGAGTAATGCCATCCATACAGTACTGTACAGTACAGTAATATGTACTTTTTCTTGCAGAGAATAATCGCCATGGATGGAGCTGCTCAGCCTCATGAGTGTATTTACATCGATGAGGCTGGATTCAATCTGACAAAAAGCAGACGACGGGGGCGTAATCTTATTGGCCAAAGGGCAATTGTGCACGTCCCTGGGCAACGTGGAGGAAATATTACATTGTGTGCTGCCATTAGCCTTCAAGGGCTACTGCACCATCATGCCAAATTGGGGCCCTACAATTCACAGGAAATACTCACATTTCTTGATGGTCTACATGATATCGTCATACAGAATAGACCAGAGCAGCCCAGGTTTGTTGTTGTGTGGGATAATGTTAGTTTCCACCGGGCTGCTCTGGTCCAAGACTGGTTTACTCATCATGAAGGATTTGAAGTGGTGTACTTGCCCCCTTACTCCCCATTTTTGAATCCTATAGAGGAGTTCTTTTCAGCATGGAGATGGCGTGTATATGACCGCCAACCGCACGCCCGAATGCCACTTTCACAAGCAATGGAACAGGCCTGCGGAGATATTGAAATCAGGTAGATTCAGGGATGGATTAGACACACAAGGGGATTTTTTCCCCGATGTTTAGCCGGAGAAGATATTGCTTGCGATGTGGACGAGGTCCTGTGGCCCGACCCCGACAGACGGCAGGATCCAAACATGTAACTACTTTTGTGTGAAGTTCAGTTTGTTTTATTTTTGCTTTACAGTAACTGAATTTCCTGTCATATGAATTTCACTACTGTAATGTAATTGCAGTAATGTTGATTTCAGTATTTTATTTTTGGAATTATGAGAAACAACTGGAATTGTAACTGAATAAATACAGTACAAGTGAAAGACTGCAGTGTTTTATTTAAAGTAGACTAGTGTGTTGCCGCAGATATGAGAGTGTATTGACATGTGGAAGTGGGCATCATTTAGTCATCAAAGTGAGGTTTTGACAAAGGATTGTTCAGTTTTGATGGCAGAGTTTGTATCTGGCATAGATGTGAATGGTTTTATTTCCCAGTGTTCTTCCGTACTTCCTTGTGTGTAGAGTTTTCGCACCATGAGCCAAGTTTTGCAAAGTGTGTCCAAGCAATTGACTAAAACTGTAATAACTTTTTGCTTTCATTGACTTTTGATGTGCTAATACTAGTTTATCCGTTTAATTATAGATCCACTAGAATAAATACAATAAAGTTTATCTTTCACCAAATACAATATTTACTAAGACATCACAATATAACTATAGACACATTACGTGTGTGTGTGTGTGTGTGTGTGTGTGTGTGTGTGTGTGTGTGTGTGTGTGTGTGTGTGTGTGTGTGTGTGTGTGTGTGTGTGTGTGTGTGTGTGTGTGTGTGTGTGTGTGCCTGCTCTGTCTTCTCGATCCCCAGTGAGTCGTGGAGGATGGCTGCTTATACTGAGCCAGGATTCTCTGGAGGTTTCTTCCTGTTAAAAGGGAGTTTTCCTCTCCATAATCGCTGCATGCTTGCTTATTATGAGGATTGCTGTATAGTCACTGACACTAGTCAGTGACTTGATGCAATTTGCTGGGTTCCTTATATAGGAAACATTATTTCTGATTGGCTTAATGAACTGTGAATTGGAATGTTCATTATGTGAAGTGCCTTGAGTCGACTCTTGTCGTGATTTGGCGCTATATAAATAAACCTGAATTGAATTTAATTGAATAAGTGGCAGTTTGCTCTTTCTGTCAAATCAGAAAAAATAAATGGTTGTTGATGATGTAATAAGAAGACTAACATGAGATCTTGTGTTTGATGAAAACCTTTTTGTAGAGATATCCTTCTTTATCCACCGGAAAGGTGCATGATAGGTAATGGGTCATAATCTTCTCGTGGATCTTCATTTTCACTTCTAATAAGACAAAGTGATGATTATTTAGGAATGTGGAAAATTAACGCCATTAAAACTTGTGAAAAGGTGATCCTCCCATCAGAGTGATTCTATGAATAATCACGTAGCTTGACTCAAACCTGATTTAGACATGCAGGCAAGCCCAAATTGTGCTTTATTACGAGATTAATACTTGTAAATAAACTTAAATTTAACACTTTGGCTTCTCATTGTTGCAGTAAGTTTTAATTATTACTAGAATCTAATGATAAAAATCTGCATACATTTTCTCTTCATTTTTCAATTTTTTTAAAAATCCTTTATATAAGTAAAATAAATTATTACCAATTCAGTACATCATGTGGAATCTATTTGTGTGCTTTTGTGAAGTATGCTTTATTGTGTGTTGTTATTTTACATTTTAAACAGGTCAGTAATGTGCCATTCCCATCTGTACCGGGTCGGCCCGGGCCGGGTAGCCCCAGTCGGCCCCAGCCTGGCCCGGTTGATTCCACACATCCTTGTCTTAAGCCCATGTGGGCTGATTCTACCCACCAATCAGAGGCTTGCTCTAATGGAAGGTGTGAATTTGCTGTCAGCAGTGGGTGTGTTGGCCCTGGTCGGCCTGAAGCAGACCCCCTCGAGAAGAGGGCTGAGAATGAGCCTTGGTTGGCCCGGAAAAATACCAGGCCACCCAGATATGTAAACAACCTACGCTACCCGGCCCGGGCCGACCCGGTACAGATGGGAATGGCCCATAAGTGTGTACGGTAACTCTAAAGGGACTTGTGTTCAGAAGATTGTGCAGAAGCACAGTTACAACAGGAATATCATTTAACCAACAGCAACACAATTTATGCTTTCACCATCACAAACTGAGCACTCCTACTACTATTACAAAAAGCCAGATAATTAGTGGGAATAGAAAGAAACACATTGTTGAAATTAGAGTCAAAATGAAATAAGTGAAGTAAAAGTCACAACAGCTGGAATAACACTAAAGCAAAAATATATATGGTCTGTGGCATAAAATGTATTATTCTTAATTTGAGTGTCTCAGACTGCAATAAAAACAGAAACGAATGAGTCAGACTTACCTCTGTCAGAGCTGACTGCGTCACAAAGTTCATTTATGCTCCCCCTTCATCTTTATATTTTCTTGTCACACTGGTATATGAAGCCAACTGCTTTCTACCAGGTTGATTCAACCAAAACCAGACAATGTTTGACTATTTAGCTTCAGGTTACTAACGCCGGTTCCCTCACAGGGACGAGAAGACGGGTGTTGAAATATAAATAACCCGACCCACTTCCTGGTAACAATACCCTGATGCGTTATATTCTCTCGAGCCTGCCTTGAGCTGATGGACTGAACCACACAGCTTACCCATTTGTTGTGTGTGTGTAAATATATATATATATATATATATATATATATATATATATATATATATATATATATATATATATATATATATAGATAGATAGATAGATAGATAGATAGATAGATAGATAGATAGATAGATATGGCACACATGCCTTTTATTATAAAGTATCTTGAGTTGATCTTGACTCTAAAATCAAAGTGATAATTACTGTTTAGATATTGTGAAAATGACTGAAATCTAATAATGTCAATTTTTATTCAATGTTCCCCATTTTTGGGTTCTTTGATTTAGTTTTTGTTTCCTAGTTTAGGCTTGAAGGTTGTCACGTGGTGGATCACTGAAAGGTGATCTACCACGTGATTGACCTGCAGGCTGTTGTGCAATTTACTAAAAGAAAACAGTATTTTTTCTGATTATGAAGTAAACAGCCTGCTCATTCCAACTACAAAACATAAACTCGCTTTTCACTTCTGTGAGCAAATCCTCCCTGAACTGTTAACAGGTGCTTCAGAATAATAGATTATTATAAGTAATGTGTGATTTATTAGTCAAAAACTTTTAACACTCTGGGTTATGAAATATAATTTAAGGTCTTTAACTGATCATTTGGTTAATTCAGTGGTTCCCGACCCTTTTTCCACAGGAACCTCATTGCTTCTGTCCAAAACAAGACAGGGCTGCACCAACCCCAACTTTTACCCCAATTCTAGGGTGGGCCCAAGCCCAGAAGGCCCACCAACAACAGTGCGGCTGGTGCACATGCAATCCTCTAAAACCGTGTCCCTCAAAAGACGACCCGTAGTCCGGTCCTGGACCACGAACCTCCCCTTTCCAGCCATCAAGCCGTGATCCTTTCACATTTACTGAGGCAGTGCGGTATTGTGCGCGCCCTATTTAAATTACAACAGGAGGACGGCCCCCGTGTCAGCAATACAACACAGCAATGGTTCAGTCTTCTCTGTGTTATAAACACAGTCTGTCAGTATCAAATTACTGCTGCTCATCTGCTAGAGCGACGTCTTTTACTTTCACTTTTGGAGCAGCTGGTTCATTGATTATTCCTCAGCAGTTTTTTGGATGGGATAGCTTTTGAATTGGCAAGCCGTCCCCGCTGCGGCGCTGCCAGGCATGGCCTTGGGGGTCTCAAGCCCTCCCTCTTTGACCCCTCCCACCCCCTTCCTAAGTAAAAATATTAATGATAACATTACACACACAGACACACACACACACACACACATACATATATATATATATATATATATATATATATATATATATATATATATATATATGTATATACACTATCTTGAAGCTAAAAAGGGTCGCTTTGTCATCCCTCAAGAAAAATTGAGACCACATGGAAATTAAAGCTATAGGAGTGAAATTATACCCATAGCAGTGTGGAGGGCAAGCCCCGTTCAATTCTAGACACAGAGGACATTGAGGTATTTGATGAGGAGGAGGTGCAACCAGAGCAACTCGCAGCCCCTGAGGTGGAGGAGACAGCAGGTGAGCAGAAGGAAAGAAATGGGGCCTCATTGAGTGTTATAGCACATGCAGATGGTGAGAATCCTGATGGCAGAGTGGCTAGCTGGGGCAGCTAGCATTCAGGAGTTTTAGTTACTTGTGGTCAGAGCCGGATTAAATAAATGGACTACACTAGGCAGGCCCTGTACGACTTCATCGCAGGGCAGATCTCACGAGCCATGTGCTCACACTGTATGACCCAGTTCTCAGATGCGACCTCACTGCTCACACTGTACGTCTGGCAGCAACACTTCGGACCTAAAATATGCTAAAAATAGCAGTTTTTACACACAGGGATTTATGGGGGTTGGATGAGGAAAACGAAATAAAGAAAGTAAATCTGTGTTTTGTGATCAGTTTAATTTGACATGAACACGACAAACACGCTTTCTTGACAATCTTTGTGAGTAAAAAATCGTGTAGGAATAAAAACAAGCAACGTGTGTTATCAGGGAAATAGCGGGCGAGCGGTGTTGATGCATGATTGCGCATGCACCGTGAGCGGTTCTGATACTTTTTGGGTCGCAGCCGCTCGCAGCACCGCTTCAACACTGCGATACCCTCACGAGGGATGAGCAAAATATCAAACACGCCAGAAGTCCGTGCGAGCTCACGATTGCTGATCGGTAGCTGGTCACGAGGTGTTATTCGCCTCTCGTAACCCCCTGTATAGAGCTCCGGGAGTTGACGTCACTTCTCCCGGCATGCAACAGTTCAAATCGAAACGGCGCCATATTGACAGGTAGAAGCCGGCAGCAGGACTATTTGTTATTGTCAGAAAACTCAATCAGACAGGAAATATGGTAGATTCCTGTTGTGCCCCAGGATGCCAGAACAGACACGGACGACATAAGGGATGAGCCACCTACAGGATTCCCCAAGATCCGGAGCGCCGCAAATGTTGGATCATTGTAATAAAACATGCTAGTGACCGGGCTGAGATGAAACTGTGGGATCCCGAGAGTAAAGGTTTTTGCTTATGCAGCGACCACTTCATATCAGGTACTTAAACCAACGTTTCCTCAACTGTGTATGGTATTTATTTTAAATGCTTTTATTACGATTCTTAGTGGGCTTCCTAAACTTATTTTGGCGTGGCTTTTTCTGTCTTATTACTCATAGCAACAAGTAAACGTCACGTAAAACATTGCCTTGTGATTTCTGCGTGCTGCCGTTTACGTGTCGATCACAGCAATTAACCGGCTAAGCTGTATTTAATTTTTAAGCAATGGTTGATCAATTGTCAGATCACACATAAAAAGCACTTTGGATTGCTATTATCTGTCTCACCGAGACAGATCTCACAGATCCTGACTGACCTATTTATTTTATTCATGGAAAAAAATCAAACTAGTGATTTCTCTTGGTGTTCAGTTTATACATTCAAACAGCACAGCACTCTATTTAAACTACTTACGTGTAAATCTGTTATTTGTCCATCCATTTTCATCCGCATATCCGGAGTCGGGTTGCGGGGGCAGTAGCGTCGAGAGGCCCAGACTTTCCTCTCCCCAGCCACTTGGGCCAACTCCTCCGGGGGAATCCCAAGGGGTTCCCTGGCCAGGTCCGGTAAGAAGTCCGCTCCGACAGCTTCTGGCGTTTTTAAAAAGTATCCCAGGGGCACGGTAAGGGTCGGAGATGTTTAGTCTATTTAATTTCTGACTATATAAAATGATTTCTTCTGTTTTAAAGTGTGAAGTAAACTCAGACGAAGTAAAATCCAAGGAGATCCCATTCACGTTCATGTTTACGATACATGTTTGTCTAGCTTTATTTACCTGCCAATATGGCATCTACTAACTGAGGGTCACGTGGGGTCCGGAGCTCTATACTACACAACGCTCAGTGCAAAACTAAATATTTATTTGGAAACTTTAACATTTATAAATGTATGAATAACATGGTGAAAATATGACTTCGAAAAAGTGAACTCTCAATTTTTTCTCTTATGATATGCTAAATAACCAAAAATACTGCTGTTAGATTATGACTGTTTGACTTTTCAAACGGCACCCCATAGAGATGACTGTAAGCTAGCCAGCTAGAAACAGTCGACGTGGAGGTGAGTATCCTTTCAGTAACAAGTTCTTCTTCCTCTTATCTTATGCATAAACGATTCCTTGAACAACAATGCCGGTAATATATGGTTTATTTGCCTTTGTTAACGTGGTACATCTCACAGTCACGGAGCTCCTCACAACACCTCCGCACTGGTCGCCATCTTGAGCCCAGTCCACAAACAATACAATCTTTCAATACAAGAGCTCCGGGAGTTGACGTCACTTCTCCCGGCATGCAACAGTTCAAATCGAAACGGCGCCATTTGGCAGGCAGAAGCCAGCAGCTGGACTATTTGTTATTGTCAGAAAACTCAATCAAACGGGAAATATGGTACATTCCTGTTGTGCCCCAGGATGCATAACAGACGCGGACGACATAAGGGATGAGCCACCTACAGGATTCCCCAAGATCCGGAGCGCCGCAAACGTTGGATCATTGTAATAAAACGCGCTAGTGACCGGGCGAAAATGAAGCTGTGGGATCCCGAGAGTAAAGGTTTTCGCTTATGCAGCGACCACTTCATATCAGGTACTTAAACCAACGTTTCCTCAACTGTGTATGGTATTTATTTTAAATGCTTTTATTATGATTCTTAGTGGGCTTCCTAAACTTATTTTGGCGTGGCTTTTTCTGTCTTATTACTCATAGCAGCAAGTAAACATCACGTAAAACGTTTCCTCGTGAGTTCTGCGTGCTGCCGTTTCCGTGTTTTATGATGACAGCAATTAACCGGCTAAGCTGTATTTAATTTTTAAGCAATGGTTGATCAATTGTCAGATCACACATAAAAAGCACTTTGGATTGCTATTATCTGTCTCACCGAGACTACTTACGTGTAAATCTGTTATTTGTCCGTCCATCCACCCATTTTCATCCGCGTATCCGGAGTCGGGTTGCGGGGGCAGTAGCGCCACTTCCCTCTCCCCAGCCGCCGGAGCCAGCTCCTCCGGGTAAATCCCAAGGGGTTCCCCGGTCAGGTCCGGTGTTGTGCCGGTAAGAAGTCCGCTCCGACAGCTTCTGGCGTTTTTAAAAAGTATCCCAGGGGCACGGTAAGGGTCGGAGATGTTTAGTCTATTTAATTTCTGACTATATAAAATGATTTCTTCAGTTTTAAAGTGTGAAGTAAACTCTGACAAAGTAAAATCCAAGCGGATCCCGTTCATGTTCATGATTACATCCGTGTTTGTTTACCTTTTTTGCATGCCAAAATGGCGTCCACTAACTGAGAGTCACGTGGGGTCCGGAGCTCTATACTCTTAAATTATCCTTAAATCATCATCTCCAAGATCTCTTTAAATAATTACAAAACAAAAATAGAAACATCCTTCATGAAAATCCTAAAAACATTCAATGAAACTAATCTGCATTCCTAGAGCAACTTCACAGGTCACCCCAACCCCCCCCCCCCCCCCCCCCCCGCCCCGCCCCCCCATTCTTCCTGAATGGAATGCCCCGGAACCTTCTTTAGGTGCTCCAGCTCCCCAGAACTCTTTTAGCTGGAACACTTCCAGAAGCACAAGGGAAACAGGTAAGTACAAACATTCAATCATTTACCACTTTAAATCCTCAATATTCAAACCAACTCTTCTTCTTACAGGTCCAAACGCTTCACCCCTTCCAAATAAACATTAAAACAATCGTTGAGCCTGCTTTCATTTATCCTTCAATCATAGCAAAAGCCTGTGTAATGGACTTGCTGCATTACAGCCGGTAATATCTGAATCC